>NC_042622.1:241033891-241357733 GCF_901001135.1 Rhinatrema bivittatum
AAAAAGAATCCTGAAAGGTTTGCCAGCTGTGGCTTTAAAAGCATTCTCTCTCTCTTGATTTATATGGGGCAACTTGGTATTCTGGGGTGGAGGAGGTAACTGGAGCTGAACCAAGATGTGAATGTGGAGGGGTTTCAGGTACATTGATCAAAATTTCCTGAGTAAGGGTTGGGTGGGTATGATCTGGTGTGTGTGAAACTTTACAGAAGGTTTTTGCAGGAAAAGCAACTAAACAAAATTTTCAGTTGCTTTCCTACCTAAAAGAAGCAATGATGTTTTTTTCTTTTATTTAAGATTTTAGAAAAATTTGAAATGCGTGTTTTGTCAGCAGTGAGAGAAGCTCTTGCTTTTGTTGTGTCTGCTCTTCCATCTGTATACATACATGTACACACAGGGCTGGATCTGGGCATAGACATGTTGCAGGCATCCAATTCTGAAGGTGCCCAAAAACTGGGTCTCTGGGCTCTGATTTCCAGGGATGAAAATCCCCCCACTCCCAATCCTCTGCCTATGGGGGGTCCTAATCTTAAATCCATTCCTAAACTTTCTCGAGTACACACAAGCGCACCCGCAGATCGGAGGCTTCTAACCTTGTACACAGATTATGCCTGAAATTTTGTAAAGGCAAGGGCATCGCCCCAGAGAGGAATAAAGCAGTATATAAGCCGGAATCAGTATGTGGAAAGCGCTTCTGATAGCCACTCTGAAATGACAGTTAATGCTATAAGCATTCTGTTTCATTTATCATAGATTGGTTTGTGATGTATGTATTATTTGTTTGTGTACTTACATCATACTTTTTAACTTGTACATTGTTTCAGGTGTCTCTTTACAGAGTTGACGAAATGGTATATAAACATTTTTACTTAAGTGCTCCCTCTTGTTTTAAGGAGATTCTCTAACTGTAATTTTTTAACTTTATGAGGGATTGGGGAATTGTAATGTTTTAAGCTTTAGCATTCTGTGAGTTGGATTGTTTTAAAGACTAATAATTTGGATAGTTAACCCTGCATTTCCAAATAATGCTCAAGGTGGCTTACATCATTATTAGTAATTCCAGTACAATAAGCCTCTTTCCCTAAGAGTTTACAATCTAAATGGGTACCTGAGGCAACAGGTGTTAAGTGACTTGCCCAGCGTCAAAAAGGGACATCGGGGGGGGGGGGGGGGGGGGGGTTGAACCCTGGTTCTCAGCCTGTCGCTCTAACCCAGGGACAGGCAACTCCAGTTCTGGAGGCCCACAAACTGGTCAAGTTTTCAAGATATCCGCACTGAATATTCATGAGTTGTCTGCCTCTGTCGTAAGCAAATGATTCACTATGGGATATCCTGACAACTAGCTTGCGGTCCCCCAGGGCCAGAGTTGCCTACCCCTGTTCTAACCATTTGTCTGCTCCTTCTCTGTAATCCAGAGAAGCTGGTGGCCAGGCAAGTTGACTGTACCCACCAGAGCAAGGATGCAGTAATTTGGCTTGTGACTGATTTGAATCTCTTTTTTTTTTTTTTGCAAAGTGCCACGTGTGCTGAGCATGTATAATTGTAGAGGGCCAGATTTGTGGGGGGGGGAGAAGCTTAGCACATCAGGCCCTTTAGTTCAGAAATCTTCAAGACTGGAGAGGGGAGGGCCATTGTGTTCACTGTGATTAATGTCATTCCTTCTGAGCCAACATGGCAACAAAAAAAATAAAACTTTGTTTCCTTTATACCTGCAAATTACATGATAGTACTTCAACACTACTCAAATCGTTTTGTAACATCACTTTGTGTGTCCCACCATATTTAAATTATTATTATTATTATTTTTTGTTTTGGTGGAAGGAAAGCTGAAGACTGTTAGTGGTGTGACTGTAGAGGCATTTACTGGATCAGGCCCAAGCTGTACTAAGTAATCACCATTATGTAACAACCAGTCTGCAATAAACTTGATAGTACAACGTCAACTTCAAATTGTTGGGTGCTGGTAGAGGTTGCTGCTGCTTAATCATTCTCATCTCCCCTGTCGTTATCTCTAACCTTAAACTCCCTCCCTGCTCTCCACCCTCACCTGCCAGGCTTGGTTTGCCTGTGTTTTTGATAAAGAAAATAAGGCATTTCTGAATATTTTGTTGTTTTAAAAGTAAGTTGCAGTGTTGCTTATCTTATTTTCGAATCTGTGTGTGTGACTTTACGCTGGTGTTCATTAGTCTTCTAGAAAGATGTCTTATCTCCGACTTCCTGCTTTTGAAAGCCATCTGAAGATCACAAAAGGAAGAAGATGGTTCTTCTATAAAGCGCTTTTCTAGTTGTGTGGGATGGTAGTTAAGGGCTGGATCATCCTGCTGCCCCTCTCCCTATTTGATAACTTCTGGGAAAAATTCACTGATCAAGTACAGACGGGGTGGGAACATGCAGGCAGACAGAGCTTGGGCCTGGAGTGCACTGTGTTAAAGCTCATCTCCTTCCCATAAGGCTAAGGTTGTTTTCGTGGGGATCAGAGTTGAAAGGTGGTAGAAAATCCATGCACAGCCATGGCTTTCGCTTCCTTTCTCGTTGATCTTGGCTTTCAAGTACTTGGTTGGCTTGGCAAAAACAATGGCAGTCTATTGTGAGGATTTTAACCCCCTGAAAAGTAAAATATACCAAGAGCTGACAGGTGTGTGTGTGTGTGTGTGTATATTTAAATATGATTTTGGATAATCTGTGTTTTGTTTTTTTTTTGGGGGGGGGAGGGGGAGTGATTATGTTTTTAAAAGTCCTTTTTGGGTTTTATTTTCTTGGCTTTCTTTCTCTGGGACTCTTTCAGACTTGTGTGTGTTAAGGAAAACACACAAGGTCTCCACTGTCTCTCACATGTCAGTGGCATATGTTATAGGGGCCTGAAACCCTTGTGACCGTTTTGTCTGCCTCTGCTAAGTTCTGTGTGCCCGAAAGCGTGTCCATTATTCTCCCAAGCTGAGTGTATCTTTCCACACCTGTTTGGGTTTTTTTTTTTTTTGCTTTCAGCAGGGGCAGCTCAAGGCAGTCTGCTGCTTGAGGCGAGGGAAGAGATGGCACTTCCCTCCCCCAAGGCACCGTGCAGGTCAAATCACCAAGATGGCCAAGCTGTGTGGTCCCCTTGGAATCTAGTCCAAGAGGACGTAGCATGCAGGGGTCAAAGTTCCCAGGGGAGTGGCAGATAAGTATTGGTGATAATATTTTTAGGAAGCTGGCCACCCTGCCACACTTTTGGGAGCCTTGCTATCTGCTTTCCAGCCTTCTCCGGTATTTGCACCTTGGGGAAGAGGGAGATAGGTGAATAGTGAAAGTCTGTGTGTAATGCACTCTTTCAGGATCAGTTCAAGGGTATTAGATGCGCTAAGCAAACATTTCAGCCTTGCAACTCCCCTACCACAAACAGTTAAAAGTTATGTATTTATAATAGATTTTACATGAAAAAGGACATTCAAAGTACAGGCTTCTGATGTCAAAATATCACTTACAACATGCATATTATATTTACATGCACTGCTGTGGTGCCAGTGAGGGAACCCTGCTAAAAAGACAGTTGGAGCCCATATGGTATTAGGCATGCATTGGATTTGGACTCTGCCCTCAGAAACCCATGAATTAATTGAACTGCAAATACAGTATAGTAAACCTCCCATGCCAAAACTGCCAGCGCTCAAACAGAAAGAGCTCTACCCATGAAAATGCAACACTGCAAATAAAACACCAATCCACTCCTATTAAAACAGAACAAGACAGGCAGCTACAGATCCCTACATAGTAGCAGAATACATCGCCTCTGTCACACACCAGACCCTCAACATATATAGAATAAAGTGATCATAAAGTATAAATAGAAATGTGCAGACAAAACCTGAACTGGAAACCACAAACCAGACTCTGCATGCAGTGCAAAATGGAAAAACAGAAACATCACCGGTCCTCATAAAACAATAAAATCAGGAAATATAAAACAATCATAATAGTAAAACCGTGGGAGGAAGTGATGTCACCGTTTGCAATGGTGGCTTGATTTCGGGGCTCCCAACCTAATCTGCAAGCATCCCCGTATATCAGCTATTTTCTCCAAGTGACCCCAGGTGGAAGCTCCCCCACAAACTTGTGGGATGACTTCACTAAAGAAAAAGCTGGATTTGCAGCAGTTTTCCTATGCGGGAGCTGTGGCTGCCAGAACGGAGGGCCTGCAGCATGGTGCATCTGCTGGCGTGTCCAAGCCCGGAGAATCATTCAGGCCGTGGGAGGAGTCTGAGGGGGGAATCTCCTTCTCGATTGGAGTTTCAGCAATGGTTTGCTGAGCTGAGAGGCGATATGCTCACGCTGAAGCAAGAATTTGCGAGTACCATCGCTGAATTGAAAACTGACTTGACTGAGTTGGGGCATAGAGTGGAGGAGGCTAAGACATGGATTGAGGATCAGGCCACAGAACTGCTTAAGTGCCAGACCACCCGTGACAAGCTGGCTCTTTCACAGTCTGAGCTGAGTACCCAGATAGAGGATCTGGAAAATCGTTCCAGAAGGTCCAACCTGTGCTTTAGGGGAGTCCTGGAAGAATATGAATATATGGACTGTTTGTTTTTGAGTATTTGTCAGCATATGCACACTTATTCTGGATCAAGAGTCTCCTGATGCTGAGATCCTGTGGGTGAAGTTGATCGTGCTCATAAGTCCCTAGGAGCCCCTCATGGAAATCTCCCTCAGGACATAGTTAACTGATTTCACGATCAAAGAAAAGGTGATTGCCGCTACCAGGAAATCGGGCTCGATTATGTGGAAAGGCCACAAAGTAGAAGTTTTTCAGGATCTATCTCTCCTCACAATCCGGAAGCGTAGGGCATTTAGGGAGGTCATTACAGTGCTGCGGCAGAAGAACGTTGTTTCCCTTCAGTTTGAGCTTCACTATTGTAGGAGTTACATTGCGAGTGAGTTTGGTATCAGAGACTAAGGAAATCCTGCGAGCAGCTGGCTGGGGGACATTGTTGTCTGCTGGTGGAAATCGAGTGTCCCACGGAGAATGAGTGGTGGCAACACCTTCCCGGTGGCAGTGGATGACAACTGGAGGGAAAAGATTGCAGTGACAATCTTGACATAACTTGCCTGCTAGTTCTACGGAGCGTGAGAGACCTGCGTGAGACCCTGTGAGGGATTTTGTGTCCGGGTCTCAAATTTTGATGTCGTGACACTCTTGAATACACTCATACACTGTTATGTATTGAGGTATACAATGGTGAGTTGCTTGGATGAGGACTTTAGAATAGGGGGATACATGTGTAGTTCCTGTGCTCTGTTATTTTGGGTTGTATTTACTGTTAATTTTGCTTAAGCACAGTGTGAGCATACTGTTTCCTGAGGTGGATTGGGTTGGGGATGGGGGTTCTGGTTAACTGTTGCAGAAGGTTGGTGATGTCATTCCTTATGGAGGGAGTTTTCCACAAGGTGGGTTTGGTGGAACAGGACGGGGGGGGGGGGGGGGGGGGGGAGAGGGGATGAGGTTCTGGATAAGGGTGGGGGTGTGGCGGACATGGTTTTGTTGTCCTCTATTTAGAGTCGCAGGTCCTTTCGGGCTGGAGGAGGAGCAGATTGGGGGAGGATCCTCTTCTGATGGGGGTTCACATGAAAATTGTTTCTTTAAACACCAAGAGGTTGAACTCATGGTAAGAGACACCTCTTCTTTCAGGAGGCTGAAAACTTAGGGGCCTCAGTCATATTCTGTCAAGAGACTCATTTAAGAAGGCAGAATGAAGGAGTTTTGCGCTCGGCTCTATATGTACAACAATTTTTGGCGTTGGCCACTGTGAGACCCAAATATTGTGGTATGGGGATATTATTATCCAGACTCTTGGTGGCTGATGTTAAAGCTTCGGTGAGAGATGTCGAGGGCAGGTACGTAGGGATCAAGCTGGTGGTGAATAAGGTTCTTTACACCCTATTAAATATTTATGCCCCTAATACCGGCCAGGGTTCTTTTTTGCATAAAATCTCAAGTCTCATGTCAGAATGGGTGGAGGGTTATCTCACAATTGGTGGAGACTTTAATCTGACCCGTTATCCTTATTTGGATAGCTTCAGGCAGGTTGATACTGGGTCCCGGGCATCGAGAAAGGTGCTTAAACAACTGAATGCTGATAGAGGCCTGGTAGACATCTGGCGTTTAAGGTACCTAAAGGATTGCAACTTCTTTCTTTCTTTTCTAAGGCACACCAGTCTTATTCTAGGTTTGACTTTTATCTAATTGACAAAACATTAGTAGGCAAGACTATTGATGTAGGGATAGGTAATCTTACATGGTCCGACCATGCACCTATTTGGGTCTCCCTAGAGAAGGGTTTAGATAATGGAGGCAAGAAATTTTGGTGCTTAAATGATAGCCTCCTGGATGATGTAGGTTTTGTAAAACAGCTATTGGGGGACATAAAGGATTATTTTAAGGAATACGATACTGAGGACTGTAATGCAGTAACCTTGTGGGATTGTTTGAAAGCAGTGATAAGGGGAAAATTAATCTCCAGGGACTATTTTGTTGAGAGAGAGAATCCTTGAGGCTTTCTTTACTGCAAAAGATAGCAAAATTGGGATTGCTCCACAGGCATACTTTAGACCATGTGTTGCTGGAGAAACAAGAACTAGCTCGGCAAGAACTGAGTTCTTTGGATTTAGACCGAATTGCTCATCAGATGGCGTTTGTGTATCAAGAGGCTTTTGAACATGGCGATAAAGCAGGCTGCTTGTTGGCCAGAAAGCTAAAAGAGAGGGCTACCCACAATCGCATCACCAAAATAAAAGATCGGGGGAGAGAATTTTTGTATGATTCCAGAGGTATAGGAGACCGGTTTACCAAATATTATGGGGAATTATATTCTGAGGAGCCAGGCATATCAGGTAATATGATTGAGGACTATTTAGTGGGATTGGATGTTAAATCTGTTATGTGATCTGTTAAATCGGGCAATTGGGGATGAGAAGGTTGCTTTGGTTATACTTGAGCTGAAATCCGGCAAGGCGCCTGGGCTGGATGGGTTCACAGCTAAGTTTTACAAGACATTTCATTCAGTTTTGGTGGGCCCCCTTGTGGGTATGTTTAATTCCCTAGCAGGGGACAGGGGGCTGTCGGCTGTTGCTAATACAGCAGGAATAACTATTTTGGCTAAAGAAGGGAGGGATCCCACTTTGTGCAGATCTTATCAGCCAGTTTCTCTGATAAATATTGATCTGAAGATCCTTGCAAAGGTTTTGCTCATAGATTGGGACAAGTGGCTCCGGGTTTGATACATGTGGACCAGTCCGGGTTTGTACAATTCTGGTCGCCGCATCTAAAAAAAAGATATAGTTGCGATGGAGAAGGTACAGAGAAGGGCAACCAAAATGATAAAGGGGATGGAACAGCTCCCCTATGAGGAAAGGCTGAAGAGGTTCAGCTTGGAGAAGAGAAGGCTGAGGGGGGATATGATAGAGGTCTTTAAGATCATGAGAGGTCTTGAACGAGTAGATGTGACTCGGTTATTTACACTTTCGAATAATAGAAGGACTAGGGGGCATTCCATGAAGTTAGCAAGTAGCACATTTAAGACTAATCGGAGAAAATTCTTTTTCACTCAAAGCACAATAAAGCTCTGGAATTTGTTGCCAGAGGAGGTGGTTAGTGCAGTTAGTGTAGCTGGGTTCAAAAAAGGTTTGGATAAGTTCTTGGAAGAGAAGTCCATTAACTGCTATTAATCAAGTTTACTTAGGGAATAGCCACTGCTATTAATTGCATCAGTAGCATGGGATCTTCTTAGCATTTGGGTAATTGCCAGGTTCTTGTGGCCTGGTTTGGCCTCTGTTGGAAACAGGATGCTGGGCTTGATGGACCCTTGGTCTGACCCAGCATGGCAATTTCTTATGTTCTTATGTACCTGGGAGACTTGCCCCGGGCGATGTTAGGAGGGTGTTTAATCTGATGAGCTGGATCAAACAGCAGCGCATTCCGGCAGTTCTCTTGGCAGTTGATGCCGAGAAAGCTTTTGATTGGGTCCATTGGGAATTTCTTTTCCAGGTTCTAGAAAAGATGAGGATTGGGACTACTTTTATCACTTGGATTCGGAAACTTTATGTGGGTCCACGTGCCTGCATAAAAATAAATGGTGGTTATATTGATCCCTTTGAGGTTCGGAGGGGAACCATGTGAGGGTGCCCTTTATCCCCATTATTGTTCGCTTTATCACTGGAGCCTTTTGCAGAGCAGGTTCCTAGAGTGGAAGAGATAAGAGAGGTAATGATGGGAGTTCTCACTTATAAACCTTCCCTCTTTACAGATGATCTGTTTACTCTAACTGATCCGGAGGTTTCCTTGCAGAGGTTGTTGGGAGAAATGAGGAGTTATGGTGCCATATCTGGCTTCAAAGTGAAGTGAGGACAAGTCTGAGATTTTAAATATCACAGTCTCTAATGAAGGGATGGTTAGGTTGAAGTCCTTGCTTCCATTTAAAATTGCCAAGGAGTGGGTGAAATATTTCGGAGTGCGTATAGGACCTGCTGTGGACCAGTTGTTTGCCTTTAAACTATGGTGTGCTGATTAATAAGCTGTTTGGAGACTTAGATAAATGGAAGCGTTCAAACCTTTCCTGGTTGGGGCGGATTTCTATGGTGAAAATGAATGCTTTGCTCAGGCTATGCTATTTTTTCCAAACTCTCCCGATTAGTATACTGTTGCGGATCTTGAAGCAGTGGCAGAAGAAGATTTTCAGTTTCATTTGGAGAAGACGTCTGTGAAGAGTAGCTAGGGGGGTGCTATTCCAGCCCAAAGTTAAAGGGGGGGGGGGGTGTTTGGTGTGCCGGACCTGGAATGGTATTATGAAGCTTCTCATTTGAGAGCTCCTGTAGACTGGCAGAGAGTACGTAATGTGAAATCTTGGGTTTGGCTTGAGCGGGATTGGGCAGGGTCCCACAATTTGGACATGCTGGTTTGACAGGGGGAGAAGTTGAATACGGTTGGGATGTCACCCTGTTCTCTGGTCACTTTGGATGTTTGGTTGCAGTGGAGGGGAGGGCGTTGGTGGAGGATCGGAATTTCTTTTACAGATCCTCCTTTTTGTTGCAGAAGGATTTCCCTCTGGGTGAATCATTGGGGGCCCTTCGGTGGTGGAGGGAGCGGGGCATCACTAGGTTGGAACAGGTCTGGAGGCTATCTTGAAAGATTATTATTTGCTGAGAGAGGAGGATAGGTATTATGACACAGTTATTTCATTTCATATATCAAAAGCTGGTTCTGTCAGACCTTAGAAAGGGGGAAACTTTGTTGAAAGGTTTGTGTGATCAGGCAGTTTGACGAAACCAATATCTCATTTATATGGGTTCCTGAATGGGGACCTTAAAACATGGCCAGCCCATATTAGAGCCTGGGAGAAGGATTTGGGAGGAAACATTAGGGGAAGAGGTCTGGGATCTATGCTTTTTAGCTGTCAAAAAATGCTCAGTTTCTACCAAAATCATGGAGACCAATTATAAAGTATTCTACTGATGGCACTTGACCCCCGAGAAGTTGCATCGGATGTACCCCAAGTCGATGCTCGCTGTTGGAGGGGTTGTGAAGTTACTGGGTCCTACTTTCACATGTGGTAAAGAACACGTGGGATGCAGTTGCTCACATTATTACTTTGACTGGGGTGAGCAGAGATCCAAAATTGTTCCTCTTAGGGATTATTGATGGGATCCTTTCTGATACTGAGCTCAAGCTTTTCACTCAATTGATGTTGGCCACAAAATGTGAACTGACCTTCAAATGGAAGGAGGCTGATGTCCTGAATCTCTCTGTCATCAAGATGAGACTCCTAGGGTGTTTATTCTGGGGAAATTAAGCATAAGTTCCTCAAGGGGTTTTGTAAGATTTGGGAGCCTTATTTGTAAGTAGGAGGCTTCTTTTGAGATACTTGGGTGTTCAGGGTACTGTGACACTTGATTGGCAGGGTAGGATATTGTATAGACCAAATGGTATGGGGCATCTAGCCTAACATGTCGTGCTTCTCTTCATTGCATGTTACATTTGCTCCTTTGCTGCGTGAGCAGAGGGGAGGGCAGGGCGGTGGGGGTGATTTTTTGCAACGTATTCTGTTGAAAGATGCTGTGTGCATAGCATTTTCTATTGTTGTAGTTTATGCTTAAATTAAAGAAAACTTAAATGGAAAAAAAATAATAGTAAAACCGTACTATGAAAATAAATATTTTAAGATAGCTGACAAACAGAATAGCATTCTATAATTAAATTCATATATACATTTTTAAAAAGTTCCCAAAATATTTCAAAACAGCAGACACATCAGATAACATCCAGTAATAATTAAAATTAATAAGGATAAAAAAATTCCCAGCTTTCCATATTTATTTGGGCGCTTTTGATGTCCAGTTACTCTGAAATTGTCCTGATTAGTAGGGGAAGGGGGGAATACACACAAACTTTGTCTGTGCTCTCATATACATGTTCGGTCTCACAGATGCTTACTCATGCTCACACACAGGCTCACTCAAACTTTCCCATGCTCACTCACATACATTCACACCATTCCCTTCTTTCTCACTCACTTATTCCACTTTCCCTTTTATCACCTCTCACTCGGCCCCCTTTGTTTGCCTTCCTTCCCTTACCACACATCCTACTCACTAGGACTCTTCTTTCTTCCTGCCTGCAGGCTCGTCACAATCCTGCACCGGCATGGGATTTGTCATTTGGCCCGTGAGGCCTGGAATCCCCACGAGCACATTATTGTTTGGTGTTTTCTTTCTGCCTGTGTGGGGATTTTGTATCTGGATACAGAATGAGGCAGCAGCCACAGAGGTGGGATATTTTTTTTTTTTGTGTGGTGGGGGGGTGTCACTTTTTGTCACCCCAAAATTTTGCTGCCTGCGGCAGCTGCCTCACCCAATCTAATGATAAAAACGCCCCCTGTCTGTGAGCCAGCTGTTGGTGAGCTTGGTGAAACCTGTGACCAGTCCTGAGTCCAAAAGTGATCCTAGTGGTACAGTGGACAATTCAGCGCCCTCAGAGATTTATCTGTCACCTCCAGTTTGCGCCTAAAGCTCTCCCTCCTTTCCCTGCGCTTTCAAACTGTCTGGGGAGGGTGCCCTGCACACGGCCCTTTCGGTTTACAGAGATTCTGTGGCTGTTGGCGGTGGCCGGCACCCAAACGCCCAGCCACCCTTGCATTTATTTATTTATTTTTAATTTTTATATACCGATGTTCCTGTAAAATATACATATCGCACCGGTTTACAAGGAACTATAACTGTCGCCTTTGGGGCGGAATACATTGGAACAAGTTGAATAAAGAACTTAAAGGGAAATAAATGGACTACATTCAAATAGACGATTAGCTGAAGTAAAGTACAACTCAAAAACATTTGTACAGTGTGATAGATGGATCGGGGCCTATAAGGTCATCGAATTCATCGGCTCTTAGCTCGCCGGGAACGCTCGGGCGAATAACCAAGTCTTTAGCTTCTTTTTGAATGTCATAAGGCAAGATTCTTGGCGGAGGTCCGGCGGGAGCGAATTCCAAAGTGGGGGACCGGCAGTGGAAAGGGCACGTTTCCTCAGTGAGGTTTTTGCCGGAGTGCATTTCCAAGATGAAAAATTCTTCCATGCTTTGTAAGTACAGAAACAAGAATTTTTAAAAGGAAACCAAATATTTCTCACCATCAAACTATTCTTTTAGGATTCTACCCTTCACCTTCTAAATTGTGCTCAGTGATTTGAACATTAAAAAAAAAAATTTAAAGGGGAGATCCTATAATTTTACAGAGCTTGAGCAGCATCTAAAGTAGATCTGTTTATTTTTGACTCCCCCGCCTATGACATCCATTTGCTGCCTTGTTGTAGTCAGGTCCAATCCTGTCTGCCTCCTTTTTTTTTTTTTGGTTGCACGTTGATGCTCGTTGGCTGCCCTTTGGCAACCTCACTGTGTACAGAAGAGCATGTGTGTGTGGTTTTTTTTTTTGTTTTGTTTTGGTTTTTTTTTTGAGAGAAAGTGGGTGGGGTGGAACTGTGACAGAAGTACCTTATTTTTCACTCCATAAGACGCACCTGACCATAAGACGCACCTAGGATTCAGAGGGGGGAAATAAAAATAATAATAATGGTGTGCTAAACTGGCTCTGTTCCCGGGCAACTGTGCATTTTATGGAGCAAATTAGGGGAGTGCATAAAATTATTTTTTTTTGTCCCCATTTCGTTTTCGGGTCTGGGGAGAGGGCAATTTTGGTCCACTCCCCAGATCAGAAAACTTTTATCATTCTCTTTCTGTAGGAAAAAAAAACAACCCCCCCCCCCCCCCGCATCCCAACCCTTTAAATTAAATTTAATTAACTACCACCCTCCCCAAGACCTGCCAAAAGTCCCTGATGGTCCAGCGGGGGTCCGGGAGCAATCTCCTGCACTTGGGCCATCGGCTGTCAGTAATCAAAATGGCGCCGACTGCCCTTTGCCCTTAGTATGTCACAGGAGCCGACCAATGGCATCGGTAGCCCCTGTGACATAGTAAGGGCAAAGGGCCGTCGGCGCCATTTTGATTACTGGCAGCCGACGGCCCACGTACAGGAAGATTGCTTCTGGAGCCCCGCTGGACCACCAGGGACTTTTGGCAGGTCTTGTGTGGTCAGGAGGGTGGGGGTTTGTAGTTTTTTTTTTGTGTGTTTTTTTTTATATTCGCTCCATAAAACGCACAGACATTTTCCCCCCACTTTTGGGGGGGAAAAAGTGCGTCTTATGGAGCGAAAAATAGGGTAATCACCAAGGAATATTTCACAGTAACTAGTTGCTGTTCCTGGATTTTGTGGCGTATTCCCTTTGCCCATAGGAAAAGGTGGTTATTTCTCCTCCATCAAGTTAGCAAGTAGCACAATTAAAACAAATTGAAGAACATTTTTTTTCAATCAACGCATGATTAAGCTCTGGAATTCATTGCCAGAGGATGTGGTTAAGGCAGTTAGCTGAGTTAAAAAAAAATGGTTTGGATGAATTCCTGGAGGAGAAGTCCATAAACTGCTGCTATTTATGTATTTAGCCATTTTATATACTGTTGATCCAAATAAACATCACAGTGGTTTACAACATGACATACATATTATAAATCGACATAAACATTGACTTAATGAGGTCAACATACATTTTAAAATTGACACATACTTGGGATAAGGTATTTGGTTCATAAGATAGGTTCTTAATGACTTTGTCCTTGAGGGTGCGTGCTCTGTGTTCAGATGATTTTAAGTTAGGTTATAGGCATTTTGAAATAACCATGTTTTTTGGTCACGTTTGAATTTCTTTGTTTCTGGAGTCAGTCTTAGATACTTGGGTAGAGAGTTCTATAGCATTGGGCCTGCTCTTGAGCACACACAGTCTTATTTTTATTAGGTGAGTATTCTGTAATGTAGGCACAGCTAGTAGTCAAGTCGACTTATTACTAGTACGACTAGCATGGGATCTATTTAATGTTTGGGTACTTGCCAAGTACTTGTATCCTGGATTGACCACTGCTGGAAACAGGATGCTGGGCTTGATGGACCCTTGGTCTGACCCAGTATGGCAATTTCTTATGTTTTTAACCATCTATCCTCCATTTGCAAGATCTTTAATTGCAAAATCCATATGCATGCAGATTCTGCACCAACCCGGTTAGTGTCTCTGGTCCTTTCTGTGCAGTGATATTGTTTGAAAGGACACAGGAATGTCCAGCCCTATTTTGTTACTGTTCTGGTACAAAGTTTTGTCAAGCAAGATACTGGAAATGTATTATTTATTTAAAATTTATATATACTGCCTTCTGATCCAAAAAAACAATTCAAAGCATCGTACAATCAATTAAAAAAAAAAAAACAGTACATAAAGATTTGGCAGCTGGGATTCTATGCCAAGAAGTGCAGAGTCATGCATCGGTGAGGTAATCCAAAAGAGCTGTATGTGATGGAGAGTGAAACAGTGATGTGCATGGAACAAGAAAGAAACCTTGGGATAATAGTGTGTGGCGATCTGAAGATGGCAAAGCAAGGTGACAAAGTGATAGCCAAAGCCAGCATAGACAGGATGATGCAATACACTACTCTGGCTGCAGTGCACAGCTCAGCATGTGATTGGACGCTTGCCTATAAAAGGGGGTTAGCATATCCAAAACGCCTGTAAATTCATATTGATGAGGCTATTAGCTTTCCCCCCCCCCACCCCCCGATGCAAAAAAAAAATTGTGCGCCCGATGCCTAAAAGTTTACAGAAAAGCTTTTCTGTAGTTCCTCTGACTTAATATTGTGACGGTATTAAGTCGGAGGAACCAAAAAAGGAAAAACCTTATGCAGGCAGTCAGGTTAGGAAAAGGGACGCTCAATTAACGAGCGTCCATTTTTCTAATCTGTGGCTGTGCACAAGTTAGGAAAATGGATGCTCGTAAAATTGAGTGTCTGTTTTCCTAACCCACTGACAGCCACCTCTCCTGCTCACGCCTATTGCCAAGGAGGTGCTAGGGATGCACAGTTTCCCTTTGTGCCTCCTTTTTTACCACGGCAGCCCATTTAAATATTACATCAGGCGCCCTGGAGAGGTGCCTGGTGTGTGTTAGGAGAGCGGGAGCTCGATCATGAGCACTTGTTTTCCGCGCGCCGATATTGCATCGGTCTGAGAGAGAGGAATAATCATCAGGAAAAAGGTGGTGATGCCCTTGTACAGGTCCTTGGTGAGGCCTCATCTGGAGTACTGTGTTCAGTTCTGGAGACCGTATCTCAAAAAAAATAGAGACAGACTGGAAGCAGTCCAGAGACCGGCAACCAAAATAGCATGGGGGGGGGGGGGGGGTCTGTATTGGAAGACTTATGAGGAGAGGCTGAAAGATCTAAATTTGTATACCCTGGAAGAGAGAAGGTGCAGTGAAGATATGATAGTGACCTTCCTATACCTGAAAGGTTTTAATGATGCATGAACTTTGAACCTTTTCTGTCGGAAAGGAAACAGTAGAACTAGGGATCATGAAATGAAACTGCAGGGGGGACATCTCATAGCCAACGTCTGGAAATATTTCTTCATGGAGAAGGGTGGTGGATGCCTGGAATGCCCTTCCGGAGGAGGTGGTGAGGACACAAACAGTGAAGGATTTCAAAGGGGCATGGGATAAACACTGTGGATCCCTAAAGGCTAGAGGACAGAAATAAGTGGATGCATGGAGGTAACCTGCATGGAGTGGCAGTTACTACCCTTAACAGAAGGCAACGGATTACTATCCTCAATCAATAGCCTTGATGCTTTTGACAAAACTGCAGCATCACTCTCCTCTTCGACCAGGGTGGCAGGAAGGGGAATTGGGTACAGACAACAACCAACATGGGCCCTGACCTGTATGGTCTGGGGTACTGGCACGCAGACATAATGGGAAAATCACAGGACTGCTTCTACGGCCAGGTCCCAAAGCAAAGATCATCAACCAACATTGTCTGAAATATCAAGAAGGTTCCTCACCCAGTAAAAATGTTGCTAGCAGTAATTTTTGGGTTTGACAGTTGCTTGGTTTTCATTATAAATATTATTTCCCTTGTCAAAAGGCTTGGGGGTATCTTGTATGGAGCAGCAGATACCACCATAAGAAGCTTGCTGGGCAGACTGGATGGGCCATCTGGTCCTTTTCTGTCACCATACCTATGTCACTATATATGTAAATTGCAATAAAGACACTTTTCATTTTGTACCTGAGAAGCCTAAAATTCATGGTGAGGCCTTCTAAAATTGTGATGCCTTGAGTTTGTGGGTTCCTCCGTTCCCTTTAAAAGGATTTTTCCATCCCTTTTTAAGCCACCAGAGTTTTTGTTTTCCCATTCTTGCTGGCAGGACAAACTTTCTTAAAAGGAGGAAAAAAAAACAAATCCAAAAACAAAACCAGAAAATAAATAAAAAGACCAGCTGAGGAAACAGACAGAACTTAGGTTGCTGTTCCTTTTTACTGCTAATATATCAGTGACCAGAGGTTCTCTAGAATGCATAATTTAACTGTTCAGTTGTAAAATCTTTCTAGCAGTGACAGTGTAGAAAAACGTGCTTGAGCTTGATTTGGAATTAGTGCACATCCTCCCCCCACCACCTTGGGCCTCCAAGAGCATTATAACAATCTAACATTAAGGTGCCAATGTAAGAATGAATCCAAGGTGTTTTAGGTGAGCCTTTGAAACCAGACAGGTCCTTCCCTGGGATGCAACCCAAAGGCAGCAGAACTGCAAATAATTCAGCTGGTTTGTGGGGTCCCCCCAGCTCCTCTCAACCCCAGGACTAATGTGTCTTAAATGTGGCCACCCTCGTCAGAATTTGCACGGTGTGGGTGGGTTGCCCCAGGAATATTCTCTGTGTGGCGGGCATAGAAGGACGAAGCAACTTGATGTTGGAAGGGTTTCATGGCACCCAACTCTCTTCTCCTTGGCCCATGGAAGCCTCCCAAAGCCACGGCATTAATGAGCGGGTTTTCTGTTTGATATGGGCAACATTCAAGTGTAATACTTTTTTGTTTTGTTTTAAATACAGGTTCTTAGTGCCAGGTTCATGAAGCTTGTGTTTTCATTCCAAGAAAGAGACAGAATGGGAGAAAAGCTTTCTTGACATGCCTCTTTGCTGCCTCCCGTGCCCCTCCTCGTTTCCATAGTTCGAAGGCTGAATTCTCTCTGGCGCTTCTGTTTTGCATAGTGTTTTGGATTAAATAAACTCATCCCACCGGCTCTGCGCCCTCTGCACTGAGTGGGTTTGAAAGTTGCATGAAGAAAATGTTTAGAGGGCCAGTGCATCCTTTGCCGTCTGCTTCATGAAATCTATGGGATTCTGCTCTGCACAATCTATGTGAAACTCACTCCAGTTCATTATGATTACAAGATAGTTTTGAGACCATCATTCTTTTTGGTGAGCCCTTGACCCTGCTGCTTGTTAGAATTTTTCCTTTTTTAACTAAATTAAATAGAGCAAAATATTCTGGACTAGTTTTGGGGTTTGCTGTCTATCGCTTTCTTTGTGAGCTTCATGCCAAGACAATTTTTGGTTTGATTCATTTTCTGAAGCCTTCTGCGTTTTGCTGCCTGCCTCCCCCCCTCAAGCCCAAGACCCTGTTGCTGTGCTTTTTTGCCAGGGAAACTTGAAAGTAGGCTGTCATAAACACTTTTGGAGGAACTGCTAAATCTCCGTTTAGCTGGCATTGGTAAGATGATGCCGGAGCATTGTTCAGCCATTCCTTGCTCGCAGGGAGAGTGCATCTGCACATACCTCCTTTATTCTCAGCATCTTAGAGTAATCTCTTAACTTTTGTAATCCTTATAGACCTGACAGATTGCCAAGTACCAGGTTGCAGAAGGTAGTCAGGTTAGAGGTGATGATGGGCATTAAATAATTACATAGAAACATGAAAGCAGAAAAAGACCTAATGGCCCATCCAGTCTGCCCATCTACCCAATTAATTTAGCTTTATAAATCCTGATAGTGCAGACACATGGCAGCTGATTAAGTGATTCCAAATTTGATAGGAACAGGCACTAACTTTGCTAAGTTCAACTTTTTTTTGTGATTGCATGGTGATATTTTCAGTTCTAGAAAAATCCTCCAGTTTCTGTAAAATTATCCTGATCTAGAGGCTTATAATCGCAGAAGCAACCTCTGATCTGTATTTACCAATCAGATACGAATTTGCCCAGTGGTGGACTGTACTGACTTTTGGCCCTGGGATCCAAAGATTTTAGTAACTCTTAGGAAATCCCATGCGCAGGCAGTGAGCACCTCCAAAAAGGTAGCTGGTGGGTTTTTAAATATGAAATGTAAGATTGCTAACTGTTATTAAGGTGAAATGGACAATAGACATGATTTCCTCATTGTGGTTTTCACTATTGTGTTGGGGAAATTTCTACCTTCGTATATTGAGGTCAGTTGCCCCTGACCCCAAGGGACTTCTGAAGGGGGAGATTGGAGTTGATACATAATTGGCCGGTTGTATGGATTTGTAATATATCAATAATGCAACAAAAAAAAGACTAAAATCCTAGTGCAGGGCCATCCTGAGGTTCAGGTCATGGTGCTAAAACTCTAGTGGAAGTCCAGCCATATGGTTCAGGTCATTGTGCTGCAGATGAGGGAGAGCCATGTCTGATTGCGAACAATCAGGGCAGGGTGCACCACAAAGGAGCCTGGCACTTGCTACTTTGGCTGCGCCATGCTAGCCAGTGCCCCAGATAAGTAGCTTGTGACGTTTTCATGCCAGTCTCTTCTTTCCAGTAATGAGAATGCACTCTTTTTAAACTTGCTATGGCCGGGATATTTTCACCCTAGGAAGTAGTTGGTTGACAGATATGTCTTAACCTTTTGCACTCTTAAGAGGGAGTGCTCCTCTTTAGCTGGTTACCTCTGGGATAACCAGTGCTGGATTACACATGCCAATGTGGAGGAGGAGTGTTTAATTTTATTTATTTATTTATTTTAATGTTAGCTGTGGCATTCAGTGAGGATGCAAATAACATAGTAATGATGGCAGAAAAGGATCAAATGCTCCATCCAGTCTGCCCAGCAAGTTTCTTAGGGTAGCAACTGTCGTTCCATGCAGTTAATCTCAAGCCTTTTAATAACCCATAAAAATTTACTGCTAGCAGCATTTTTACTGGGTGATGAGCCTTCTTGATAATTCAGACAGAGATGACATGTTTTGCTTATGGACGTAGCCTTAAAAGCAGTCCTGTGCTTTTTCACTTATGTCTGCATATCAGTATCCCAGACCATAAAAGTCAGGGCATGTGTTGGTTGTCGTCTGAATCCAATTCCTCTTCCTGCTACCCACCACCATCAAAATGGAGATTGGTGATGCAGTTGCATCAAAAGCATCAAGGCTTAGTGGTTAAGGGTAGTAATCCCTTGCTCTCTGTTAAGGATAGTAATTGCTGCTTCGTGCAGGTTACCCCATACTTATTAGTTCCCCCAGACTATAAAAGTTGGGGCCCTCATTGGGGGTTGTCTGAAATCAACTCCCCTTTTCACCCTGCCATTGAAGCAGAGAGCAGTGTTGCAGATGTATCAAAACTTATTGGCAGGCCCGGCACCACCGGGTGTGCAAACCATGCAATTGCACAGGGTGGCATCGGAAGAAGGGAGAGGCTCATGTTGCTACTGGTGGACCCTATCCCACTAGCAGCAGGATAATTTAGCTTTTTCTGCCGCAACAGAAAAAGCAGGAAGCAGTTTTGTACCGGGGGGGCGGCGTGTTACTTTAATGCCATGTGCCGGCCGCGCACAGCAGGAAGATCGATGGAGCTGTAGTGGAACTCATCCCACCACGGCCTGAAGAAAAAGTCACATCCAGGTGCCTCTCCTCCTTCCTTCCTGCACGACCCTGAAAGAAAAACGTTGCCGGAGCTGCATGGGCAGGAAGGAGGAGGAGCATCAGCTGCGTGCAGAAGAAGAGTAGTATTTTGTAGCAGGGCCACCGTGGAGCCTATCCTGCGGTGACCCGCGAAGAGGAGGCCCAGAGGTGAGAGAGAGTCTGAGGCCCTGTAGAGTGTGTCTGTGTATGTGTATATATGAGAGTAAGTTGAGAGAGAGTGAGTTGAGAGACTGTGTAGGAGTGAGAGCCTGCATGATTGGAGAAACAACATGTGAAAGCCTGTGTGTGTGTGTGTGTGTGTGTGTGTGTGTGTGTGTGTCAGCATATGAGAGCCTGTGTTTTTGTGTGACAGTGTGTGTATGTGAGAGACAGCATGTGAAAGAGAAGACAATGTGTATTTATGTATGAGAGAGCATTTGAGAGTGAGAGCTGTGTGTGTGACAGCATTTGAGTGTAAGAGCCTGTGCCTTTGTCTGTATGTGTGAGAGACCATGTGAGAATGAGAGCCTGAGTGTGTGTTTGAGGGAAGAAAAGACAGATGGATAGAGAAGAAACAGAAAAAAAGAGACCCTGTAAAAGGAATTGGCAAAAGACCAAGAAAGGGAAAGTGTAGAGAAAAAAAAAAGCCTGTGACCAATCAATTAGAAAGCTAAGATCAGACAGCAAAAGTAAAAAAAAAAAAAAAAAAAAAAAAATGAAAGAGAGGAGAAAGTTTCTGCATCCCTCTTCCACTAATCATTGACAATCTCGGGATGACTGGAAATCAAAAGTTCCCAGGTATGGAGAACATGAATTTTTTAAATCCTTTTTAGTTTTATTTTCAGGTGTTGTTTGCTGTCTGCGGTTTTGAAATATTTTATTGGTGTTTGGGATATTTAAAAAAACTTCTATATATGTTTTTAATCATTTGATCTTTTATTCATCAGCTTTTATTGAAATATTAGTATGTTTTTAGTATTATGATTATGTATTTTATTTCTTGATTTTATTGTTTGATGTTTGATGAATAGTGATGGTTCTGTTTTTTCATTGTTGCACTGCATTGTGTCTGGCTTCTTGCCGTTTCCAGTTCAGTTTTTGCGCATTTGTATTTCTGCTTTATGGTTGCTCTATTCTGTATTTGATGAGGGTCTGTTCTGCATGTGTGACTGAGGTGAGGTATTCTCCTAATAGGAAGTGTATTAGTGTTTTAGGGCTTTCGGAGGGTCAAGCCCACACACAACACAGGTTACAATAGGCCTAATACCATATGGGTTCCAAATGTCTTTTTTGCAGGGATTTCTGGTTGGTATCACAGCAGTGCATGTAAATATAATGTAAGTGTAGAAGCAGTAGAGGAGGACCGGAAGGCTCATCTGTATACTGCTCCCAGCATCCCCCGGGAGAGGAGTCCAGAGGTCACCGCAAGCGAACCAGGGATTGAATTCCACAGCCCCAGCTTCCAGAGGCCCCGCACCCTTTGCAGTAGAGGAGGACCAGAAGGCTCATCTGCATACTGCTCCCAGCATCCCCCGGGAGAGGAGTCCAGAGGCCCCGCACCCTTTGCAGTAGAGGAGGACCAGAAGGCTCATCTGCATACTGCTCCCAGCATCCCCTAGGAGAGGAGTCCAGAGGTCACCGCAAGCGATCCAGGGATTGAATTCCACAGCCCCAGCTTCCAGAGGGCCCGCACCCTTTGCAGTAGAGGAGGACCGGAAGTGCGCGCCATTAGGCGCGCGAATCTCAAACCCTTCCATTAACTGAGTGAAGATTAATTTAGCGGTGGTTAAAGAAGATTGGTAAGTATAGCTTTCAGAAATTTTTGGGCTTATAAAAATTTGGTGAAAGGTGAAATTAAGGGATATATTCTTTAGAGTTTGTGTGTGTCTGAGGTAACAAGTAAGCCAGAGATAGTTAATTCTAGTGTCTGTCTTTCCCACCCACTCAACAATTGATTTTTAGGCACGAGACACTTTCTCATTAAAAATCAATCAGGATCTTATCTAAATCATACTATTGTACCAGCCCTTATTGAAAGTTTAATCATCCCCCTTGTAGAACACTAGCTGATTAATTAGTAAATTCACCTGTAAATTTAAAGTACTCTCATTCCAACTCCCTTAGTCTCCTAAACTTAACTGAGGAACTCAATAAAACTAAGATGAAGGCAGCAGTCCAGCAGCAAGAGGGGGGGCTTTCCAGTCTTTTGCATTGACTGTCACATGTATGATTTTTTACCCGCCGGTGAGAGATTGTATGTGTGCGCACTCTGTGCAAAGAGCTCCTGTCTCTCAGGAAACGAGTCCGATCTCTGGAGGCTAGAGTAGCAGACTTGGAGGAGCTGAGGCAGACAGAGAGGTACATTGATGAGACCTTCAGGGACACAGTAGCCAAGTCCCAAATCCAGTCTGGCAGCCCCAGTGCTGCCTTGGATCAGAAAGGTCTCCCAGTAGGAGAACATCACCCTGGTGTAGCAGGAAGTGATCCTGTAGCAAGTACCTGCTCTCCAGGTGATGTATTGTCCTCTCGCACTGAGGACAAGTCTCCCAGGGCTACTGCCCAGGAGGGAAGTGTTAGGCTGGCCATCATAGTTGGTGATTCAATTATTAGAAATGTAGATAGCAGGGTGGCTGGTGGAAGTGAGGATCGCCTGGTAACTTGCCTGCCTGGTGCAAAGGTGGCAGACCTCACGCGTCACCTAGATAGGATTATAGACAGTGCTGGGGAGGAGCCGGCTGTTGTGGTACATGTGGGCACCAAAGACATAGGAAAATATGGGAGAGAGGTTCTGGAAGCCAAATTTAGGATTTTACGTAGGAAGCTGAAATCCAGTACCTCCAGGTTAGCATTCTCTGAAATGCTTCCTGTTCCACGTGCAGGTCCCCAGAGGCAGGCAGAGCTCCAGAGTTTCAATGCGTGGATGAGACAATGGCGCAGGGAAGAGGGATTCAGCTTTGTAAGGAACTGGGGAAACCTTTGGGGAAAGGGGAGACTTTTCCGAAAGGATGGGCTCCACCTTAACCAGAGTGGAACCAAGCTGCTGGCACTAACTTTCAGAAAGGGGAGAGAACAGCTTTTAAACTAGAACAAGGGGGAAAGCAGACAGTCACTCAGCAGTGCATGGTTCGGAGAAATGTATCCTTGAAGGATACTAATGAAACAGGAGAGTTAGGGCATCCCAACAGAGAGGTTCCATCAAAAGCAAACATAGTCCATGTGCCTATATGTAAAAAATCACCAAAGCTAATGATATCTGAATTATCCCTAACAACTAAAAAGCAAGATGTTAATACAAACAAAAAACACACTTTGAAATGTCTGTATGCCAATGCCAGAAGTCTAAGAAGTAAGATGAGAGAGTTAGAGTGTATAACAGCAAATGACGAGATTGACATAATTGGCATCACAGAGACTTGGTGGAAGGAGGATAACCAATGGGACAGTGCTATATCAGGGTACAAATTATATCACAATGATAGGTAGGATCAACTTGGTGGGGGCGTGGCACTTTATGTCCGGGAGGGTATAGAGTCCAATGGGATAAAGATCATATAAGAGACTATTTATTTATTTTAAAGTGTTTGTATATCGTCTTTACAAACAGTGTTTAATCAAAACGGTTTACATAACTAAATAAAAAACAAATGTAAATAAAGATTTAAATTTAAAAGAACATAAAGATTATCAAATTATAAAAGCTCAAAATTACAAAAATATATAATAAAAATAAAAATCTAAAACAATGAATAGTTTACATAATAAAAAAAATAAATCAATATATAATAATGTTGTGCCCTGTGTGATGGAGAAGTAGTTATGTTATTTAGTGTGTGATATATGGAAAGCAGATTGAAATAAATGTGTTTTTAGGGATTTTTTGAAGTGTTTGGAGTTGGATATGGATCTTAAAGAGTCTGGTAATGCGTTCCATAAGATTGGTCCAATGACAGAGAATGATCTTTTTCTGGTGATGTCAAGACGGGCCTGTCGTGGTGATGAGATGTCTAAGAGGTTTTTGTCCAGTGATCTTAGATGTCTTGTGGGTTTGTAAATCCGGAGAATGGAACATAAGGTAATTGAATTAGGAGTGTAGATGAGAGAGTGTATAATGGACAGGATCTTGAATTGTATTCTGTATTTAATTGGTAACCAATGTAATGATTGAAGTATCGGAGTGATATGATTTTTTATGGAAGAGTTTGTTAAGATACGTGCTGCTGCGTTTTGGATCAGTTGAAGTGAGTGAAGTGTGTTATCTGGGAGACCTATATAAAGAGAATTACAGTAGTCAAGCCCATAAAAGATGAGTGATTGAAGTATAGTCCGAAAATCGTGAAAGAAAAGTAGAGGACGAAGCCGTTTCAAGAGTTGAAGCTTATAAAATGAATTTCTGGTAATTATGGATATGTGTTGTTTTAATGAAAGATCTGAATTAATAGTTATACCTAAATTTTTTGCAGATTTGGAGATGGGGATAGTGATACCGTTAAATACTAATTGAGGGGGGGGACCTATGGATGAATCTGTAATTGATGAGAGGTGGACTATTTCTGTTTTTTTTGGATTTGCTCAGTAGAATCTATATGGGTAGAAATCCCATGTGTGTTGGGTAAGAGTATAGTGATAGGTGTATACTACCGTCCACCTGGACAAAATGGTCAGACAGATGATGAAATGCTAAGAGAAATCAGGGAAGCTAACCAATTTGGCAGTGCAATAATAATGGGAGATTTCAATTACCAGCAAAAAATTAGTGGAAACCAAAATAAATTTGTATTTATAGCCTAAAAGGTGTCAGCAAGCCTGTCGTTGTGGCACTTGAAAAGTGACCAACCGGTCTATGCATCACCCACCTTCAAAAGTTCTTTTTAATGAAATATATTTAAAACATTTTTAAATTATTGTAAAATGTCTTCAAATATGCATTAGTGAAAGACTCTTCACATTCTATTTAACCAGATCCAACACGGCCCGTGTTTCGCTGTGAAGCTTCTTCAGGGGCATGCAATGATATCAATAGTGGCAAGTCACATCACTTTTACCTAAAAACATCATTGACAGAATCAATTCAAATTCTTTGTCAAAATAGAAAGACAGAAAAATACTTATCTGTACATAAACTTGGCTACCATTTTGAAATGGACACAGCGTCTCAATGTCTCTTCGCCAGAAAGCAAAGGAAACGAAGCCGAGGCTTTTACTTATTTAAATACCAAGTCATCCGATGATGTCACAAAAGCGCGGAACTTGAATGTCAATTCTCTTCACCAGCTGATGTTTAATCAACAGGTTCTGTCAAACAAGGAGGTTATCAACAACAGTGTATTTGTGTATCATTGTCCGAGGAAAACATATAGATCAAGTTCAGTGTTTAACCCGGCCGGGGCAATGGTGTTAAGCTTGTAAATCCATCTTTGTTCTTTCTAGAATAGTAGTGACTCCCGGTCACCACCATGCCAATGTTGAGGAACATGATCGATAGCGCAAAATTGAAGGTCAGCAAAATTATGCCCAAAATTTAAGCAATGCATCACCAGAGGTTCGTCTATTCTAGAGTGTTTAATATTCGATTTGTGTTCAATCATCCTTGTTTTCAAAAGACGTTTGGTTTTACCAACATATGATAATCCACAAGGGCAACTGTTCAGATAAATGACCATAGTAGATAAACAGGTGGTGTGATATTTCAGAAAAAGTTTGTATCCAGTACTAATGGTCAACAAATTCTGAATAGACATAGAGGAAGCACACACTACACAATTTTTGCATGGAACATGTGATCCTTGTAAAGTGTCATTAACATCTAAAGACACGGAACAGTCAGATCTCACTAGTAAGTCCTTCAAATTGGTAGCCCTTGAGAAGGTAATACGTGGCGGGACTTGGAAGATCTGATGTGTTTGTAAAACGTGCCAATTCTGAAGTATTGATTGTCGAATTTTATAGGCATCAGAGGAATAAGGCAAAACACAGGTGTGACGGGATGTCTCTTCTTCTTTTTTTGGCAGAAACAGCCATTCTCTATGTGAAAATTTTGCTCTCAGATAGGCTTTCCGAATGCTTGATATAGGATATCCGCGAGCCACGAAGCGGATTTTGGGCATAATTTTGCTGACCTTCAATTTTGCGCTATCTATCATGTTCCCCAACATTGGCGTGGTGGTGACCGAGAGTCACTACTATTGCAGAAAGAACAAAGATGGATTTACAAGCTTAACACCGTTGCCCCAGCCGGGTTAAACACTGAACTTGATCTATATGTTTTCCTCGGACAATGATACACAAATACACTGTTGTTGATAACCTCCTTGTTTGACAGAACCTGTTGATTAAACATCAGCTGGTGAAGAGAATTGACATTCAAGTTCCGTGCTTTTGTGACGTCATCGGATGACTTGGTATTTAAACAAGTAAAAGCCTCGGCTTCGTTTCCTTTGCTTTCTGGCGAAGAGACATTGAGACGCTGTGTCCATTTCAAAATGGTAGCCAAGTTCATGTACAGATAAGTATTTTTCTGTCTTTCTATTTTTGACAAAGAATTTGAATTGATTCTGGTCAATGATGTTTTTAGGTAAAAGTGATGTGACTCGCCACTATTGATATCATTGCATGCCCCTGAAGAAGCTTCACAGCGAAACACGGGCCGTGTTGGGTCTGGTTAAACAGAATGCGAAGAGTCTTTCACTAATGCATATTTGAAGACATTTTACAATAATTTAAACATTTTATAAAATATATTTCATTAAAAAGAACTTTTGAAGGTGGGTGATGTATAGACCGGTTGGTCACTTTTCAAGTGCCACAACGACAGGCTTGCTGACACCTTTTAGGCTATAAATAAATGTTTTTAGGTAAAAACACTCTCTATCCACATATAAAGCCGCCCTCCACCATTACAGAACGACAACGCTTCGTACAAAAAGAGATTTCTATGCCCATCGTATCCACGATATCATATTCGATGCTAAGGCTCTTTTCTCTTACGTATCGGAACTCACCAAATCTGCTCCCCCTATCATTCCAGACGATACAGCCCAATCGAAAGCTAATGAGCTGGCCTTATTCTTTCAGAATAAAATCTCAAACACCCTAGCCAAACTACCCACCAACCCAATCTCACTGCCTCCGGATACCCTCCACCGACCAAACATAGACATAAGCTTGGAATCCTTTGATCCTACACACACTATAGAGGTGGAAAATCTGATAAAAAGACTGAAACCTTTGTCCCACCCGCTGGACCATATACCCTCCAAATTTCTGATTCTCATACCGGAATACATCTCCAAATATCTAGCTGATATTATTAACTGTTCCCTCTCACAAGGAATATTCCCAGACACTCTCAAATCGGCCACTCTTAAACCCATTCTCAAAAAACCTAACCTGGATCCGGATGACCTCAACAACTACCGTCCCATCTCAAATCTCCCGTTTATAGCCAAGATCATGGAGAAAATTGTAAACAAGCAGCTTTCAGACTACCTGGAGGACCATAATATTCTACACCCTTCACAAATCGGTTTCCGAAAAGATCACAACACTGAAACCCTCCTCATCTCACTCCTTGATCAAATCTACGTCGGTTTTGACAAAGGTCAATCATTCCTTCTAGCCCTTCTTGACATCTCCGCTGCCTTCGATACTGTAAATCATAATACCCTACTAAACCGGCTATCGGATATAGGCATTGCAGGATCAGCTCTTAAATGGTTCGACTCCTTCCTTAGCCACAGAGGCTATAAGGTTAAAATTAATAACAAGGAATCCTCTCATACTAACGCCCCATTCGGAGTTCCTCAGGGTTCCTCCTTATCGCCCACACTATTTAACATCTACATACTCCCTCTCTGCCACGTCCTCTCTAATCTTAAACTTAAGTTCTATATATATGCCGACGATGTACAAATTTTAATCCCCATTTCCAGGTCACTGGACACAACACTCAAATTATGGAACTCCCATTTACAAAAGATCAACCAACACCTTTCAAGCATTAACCTGGTGCTCAACACTTCCAAGACTGAACTTCTGCTAATCACCCCAGAAGGCAGTCCCTTTCATAACCAGCTGCATCCTAACATACAAATTTCCCACGCCCGAGATCTTGGAGTTATAATAGATAGTCATTTGAATTTAAAACAGTTCATAAAACATACAACAAGGGAGTGCTTCTACAAGCTTCAAGTTCTCAAAAATCTCAAATCGCTCCTATTCCATTACGATTTCAGATCTGTCCTTCAAGCCATTCTTTTCTCTAAGATAGACTACTGCAACTCCATCTTGCATGGTCTACCGACTTCTACTTTAAAACCTCTCCAGTTGCTCCAAAATGCAGTGGCGAGAATCTTAACAAATACTAACCGGAGAGTGCATATTTCCCCCATCCTAAAAGATCTTCACTGGCTCCCAGTAAACTTCAGGATCCTTCATAAATCACTGACAATTATCCACAAAAATATTCACCATCAGACTCCATTAGATCTTTCACACCCTCTCAAATTGCACTTGACGTCCAGACCCTTAAGAGATGCCTTCAAGGGATCCCTACATGTTCCACCAATCAAATGTGTACACCACTCAAACATCAGAGACAGGACATTCTCTATCACAGGACCTGCCATCTGGAACGCCATACCTCCAGACCTCAGGCAGGAACCCTGTCTACTAACTTTCAAAAAGAAACTAAAGACATGGCTGTTTTGCCGAGCCTTCCCAGCCACTAGCCCATCAGCCTGATTTAAAATTATCATATCGCCTATGTAAATAAGCCTGATTTAGAATTATCGTATAGCTTATGTAAATTAACAAACGATGCCTACTAGCCATTATGAGGCCCCTGTCTCATTCCCATACTCCATTGTATATAGTAATTTATTGTATATAGTAATTTATCTTTCGTTCTCCCCCTCTTTTTTTTCCTTCTCCCAGTTAAGGCAACCTTGTTATAATGTAACTTTTATGCTCCCTCAAATTGTCACTTGTTAAAATGTTGTTTATTATTCTGCTTAGTTCGATGTAAACAGAATTGATTTGATCTGTATCAAGAAAGTCGGTATATAAAAGCCTTAAATAAATAAATAAATACATATAAATACAAATTTATTTTTGTTTCCACTAATTTTTTGCTGATTTATATCTGTGTGGTACACCAATGACTCCCCTTTTTTGACTAAGATTTCAATTACCCCAATATTGACTGGGTAAATGTAACATCAGGAGTTGCCAGAGACATAAGGTTCCTGGATGTAATAAATGACTGCTTCATGGAGCAATTGGTTCAGGAACCAACAAGAAAGGGAGCTATTTTAGATTTAATTCTTAGTGGAACGCAGGATTTGGTGAGAGATGTAACAGTGGTGGGGCCACTTGGCAACAGTGATCATAACATGATCAAATTTAAACTAATAACTGGAAGTAAATCTGCAGCTCTAACACTAAACTTTCAAAAGGGAAACTTTGATAAAATGAGGAAAATAGATAAAAACTGAAAGGTACAGCTGCAAAGGTTAAGTGTTCAACAGGCATGGACATTGTTTAAAAATACAATCCTAGAGGCGCAGTCCATATGTATTCCACACATTAAGAAAGGTGGAAGGGAAGGCAAAACGATTACCATCATGGTTAAAAGGTGAGGTGAAGGAGGCTATTTTAGCCAAAATAAATCCTTCAAAAATTGGAAGTATCCATCTGAAGAAAATAGGATAAAACATAAGCATTGCCAAGTTAAGTGTAAAACATTGATAAGACAGGCAAAGAGAGAATTTGAAATGAAGTTGGCCATAGAGGCAAAAACTCATAATAAAAACTTTGAAAAATATATCCGAAGCAAGAAACCTGTGAGGGAGTCGGTTGGACCATTAGATGACCGAGGGGTTAAAGGGGCTCTTAGGGAAGATAAGGCCATTGGAGAAAGACTAAATGAATTCTTTGCTTCCGTGTTTACTAATGAAGATGTTGGGGAGATACCAGTTCCTGAGAGAGTTTTCAGGGGTGATAAGTCAGATGAACTGAACAATATCACTGTGAACCTAGAAGATGTAGTAGGCCAGATTGACAAGCTAAAGAGGGGCAAATCACCTGGACCGGATGGTATGTATCCTAGGGTACTGAAGGAACTAAAAAATGAAATTTCTGATCTATTAATTAAAATTTGTAACCTATCATTAAAATCATCCATTATACCTGAAGACTGGAGGGTGGCCAATGTAACCCCAATATTTAAAAAAGGCTCCAGGGGCGATCCGGGTAACTATAGACCAGTGAGCCTGACTTCAGTGCCGGGAAAAATAGTAGAAACTATTCTCAAGATCAAAATTGTAGAGCATATAGAAAGACATGGTTTAATGGAAAACAGTCAACATGGATTTACCCAAGGGAAGTCTTGCCTAACAAATCTGCTTCATTTTTTTGAAGAGGTTAATAAACCTGGATAAAGGTGAACCGGTAGATGTAGTGTATTTGGATTTTCAGAAGGCGTTTGACGAAGTCCCTCATGAGAGGCTTCTAAGAAAACTAAAAAGGCAAGGGATAGGAGGCGATGTCCTGTCATGGATAACAAACTGGTTAAAAGACAGGAAACAGAGTAGGATTAAATGGTCAATTTTCTCAGTGGAAAAGGGTAAACAGTGGAGTGCCTCAGGGATCTGTACTTGGATTGGTGCTTTTCAATATATATATAAATGATCTGGAAAAGAATACGATGAGTGAGGTTATCAAATTTGCGGTTGATACAAAATTATTCAGAGTAGTTAAATCACAAGCGGATTGTGATACATTACAGGGGGATCTTGCAAGACTGGAAGATTGTTGTGTCCGTCAGTTCCCGACGCCCTGTCTCCGCCCTCCTTACCTCTTTGGCAACTCCCTCTTCGACCGCGGGAAGATTGGCTGCGGCGGCGTCCTTCTGCCGAAGTCCCCCGGCATCCCCGGACCTGCTAGACGCTGCAACCTGCCACGTTTCCTGGAGGCCTAGGGGTGCGCGTTCAGCGCAGCCCTGACTGAAGTACCGGCGATGGCGCGAACCTCAGGGGCATCCCCTTGAGATGACGTCACCCGCGACGTATATATAAGGTCTTAGAATTTGCTAACACATCGAGTTAGCAAGGAATGGAATGGACTCACTTCGGATTCCAAGCTACTCTGCCTCCTCGGACTTACCAGGGGTACCCGCTCCTCGGAGGCCTCGCTCTCTCCTTTGTTTTTCAGTCTGGACCCGGTATTTGCTCCTCGAGGTTCCTCGTTCCCAGACTTGCTCCGTATTTTCTTCTGCCTGGAAGTCATCACTGCCAACTACATCAGTGAGTTACCATCGCTCTCTGAGCTTTCCCTGGAACCAGGTACTCGCTCCTCGAGGTCCTATTCATTCCAGCTCCTGGGCTTCTATGAGACCATTGTGAGAGTGTTCTATCAAGGTTCCTTACCTGAACGCTGCATACACTGCCTACTCACTATTTTCAGTTTCTCAACAGCTCAGCCATCCAGGGATCGCTGTTCCAGTACCTGAGGGACTACGGCCCTGCCGGGCACTCCAGCTCACTATTGCCACCTCTGGTGGTTCCTTATATGGTTTAATAAAAGATCTAGTGTGTGTCTGTCTCCAAACTCTGAGCCTGACCGGTGGTCCCTCTCGGGATCTTCCCCCGGGGGCGTGGTCATCTGCCACCGGTCCAAGGATCTGTTTGCTAACTCCTAACAAAGTTTGGGCATCCAAATGGCAGATGAAATTTAATGTGGACAAGTGCAAGTTGTTGCATATAGGGAAAAATAACCCTTGCTGTATTTACACGGTTAGGTTTTATTTATTTTATTTATTTATTTATATGGAACTACCACCTGGGTGGTAGTTCCATATTAGGAACTACCACCCAGGAAAAAGATCTAGGCATCATAGTGGATAATACTTTAAAATTGTCGGTTCAGTGTGCTGCAGCAGTCAAAAAAGCAAACAGAATGTTAGGAATTATTGGGAAGGGAATGGTTAATAAAATGGAAAATGTCATAATGCCTCTGTATCGCTCTATGGTGAGACTGCACCTTGAATTCTGTGTACAATTCTGGTCGCAGCATCTCAAAAAAGATATTCCGTATTTTTCGCTCCATAAGACGCACCTGACCATAAGACGCACCTAGGATTCAGAGGGGGAAAATTTAAAAAAAAAAAATTTTGTGCTAAACCGGCTCTGTTCCTGGGCGTCTGTGCGTCTTATGGAGCAAATTAGGGGAGTGCATAGCTTTTTTTTTTTTCTTCTCCCCATTTTGTTTTCGGGTCTGGGGAGGGCCATTTCAGTCCACTCTCCAGATCAGAAAACTTTTCTTTCTCTGGGAACCCCTTCCCCCCAAAAAAAACCCCATCCCGACCCTTTAAATTAATTAACAACCCCCCACCCTCCTGACCCATCTCCAAGACCTGCCAAGTTAATTTACTAAACCCCCCACCCTCCTGACCCCCCCCCCAAAGACCTGCCAAAAGTCCCTGGTGGTCCAGCGGGGGTCCAGGAGCAGTCCGGGAGTGATCTCCTGGGCTTGGGCCGTTGGCTGCCAGTAAACAAAATGGCGCCGACGGCCCTTTGCCCTCACTATGTCACTGAAGCCGACCAATGGCAGCGGTTGGCCCCAGTGACATTGACATAGTAAGGGCAAAGGGCCGTCGGTGCCATTTTGATTACTGGCAGCCGACGGCCCAAACCCAGGAGATTCCTGGACCCCCGCTGGACCACCAGGGACTTTTGGCAGGTCTTGGGGGGGGGTCAGGAGGGTGGGAGGGTTTTGTTAGATTTTTAGTTTTTGGTTTTTTTTATATTCACTCCATAAGACGCACATACATTTTCCCCCCACTGTTGGGGGGGAAAAGTGCGTCTTATGGAGTGAAAAATACGGTAGTTGTGAAGGAGAAGGTACAGAGAAGAGCAACCAAAATGATAAAGGGGATGGAACAGCTCCCCTATGAGGAAAGGCTGAAGAGGTTAGGGCTGTTCAGCTTGGAGAAGAGACGGCTGAGGGGGGATATGATAGAGGTCTTTAAGATCATAAGAGGTCTTGAATGAGTAGATGTGACTCGGTTATTTACACTTTCAAATAATAGAAGGACTAGGGGGCATTCCATGAAGTTAGCAAGTAACACATTTAAGACTAATCGGAGAAAATTCTTTTTCACTCAACGCACAATAAATCTCTGGAATTTGTTGCCAGAGGATGTGTGGTTAGTGCAGTTAGTGTAGCTGGGTTAAAAAAAGGTTTGGATAAGTTCTTGAAGGAGAAGTCCATTTACGGCTGTTAATCAAGTTTACCTAGGGAATAGCCACTGCTATTATTTGCATCAGTAGCATGGGATCTTCTTAGCATTTGGGTAATTGCCAGGTTCTTGTGGCCTGGTTTTGGCCTCTATTGGAAACAGGATGCTGGGCTTGATGGACCCTTGGTCTGACCCAGCATGGCAATTTCTTATGTTTTTATGAAAGTGATATTGTTTCCTTAGAATACTGTACTTTGATTTTTTTCATGTAAAATATAAATGCATAACTCTTAACTGTGTGTGTGGAATGGAGCAGGGGTGTTGTAAAAGGCTGTAAGGTTCGCCTAGGGCATCTAATATCCTTACACCAGCCATGGGTTCGGGGGGATGATGTCAGTTTTTAAAGTTTGTATCAGTGAAGGGAGCTGGGTGTGTTTTTGGAGGTCCCGGGACAGAATGAATGGGGGGGAGCACAGTAATTGTTCGCACTAGACAGCAAAAAAGGTAGCACTGGCCCTGCTCATTGGTTAAGGGTAGTAACTACTGCACCAGCTAGTTGCCTCCTTGTGCCCTTTTCTTTGTTTCCATCCTCTAGCTTTTAGGGATCCACAGTGTTTATCCCAAGCCATTTTGAATTCTTTGACTGTTTTCATCTTCTCCTCTGGAAGGCGTTCCAGGCATCCACCATCTTCTCCATGAAGAAATATCATCTGTTAGTTCTGAGTTGTCTCCTCTGGAGTTTCATTTCGTGACCCCCAGGTCTACTGATTCCTTTCCAGTGGAAATGGTTTGAAGTTTGTGCATCAATAAAACCTTTCAGATATCAGAAGGTCCATATCCTGTCTCCCCTGCACCTCCTCTCTTCCAGGGTACACATATTCAGGTCCTTCAGCCTCTCCTCATAAGACCCCACACCATTTTGGTCACTCTTCTCTGGCCACCTCAATCCTCCTTTTTGAGATACGGGATAGAGAACTGAACACAGTACAAATGGAGACATAATCTTTGCTACTTTCCTCATGTGTAGGGAGCACAGAAATGAGTCGTGATTGGCCAGCCCAAGTGGCTTTCATCAGTATTTATTTATTTATTCATTCATTTTTATATACCGTCATTCGGTTCAGCCATCATAACGGTTTACAAAGTCAAACAAAAACAGATAAATTAAACATAGTTACAAAAAAGTAACAAGGGGGGGGGGGAATGGAAGGAAGGGGAAGATGGTGGGGTGAAAAAGGGAGGAAAAGGGAAATAACAGTAATAGTATTAATTTATCATAAAGGAGGGATTCTATCATTACTTCTTATAAGTTCCGAATTGTCATGAATATGGTTGATGCTAGTTGTAGATACTTTTTCTTTCATGCCTGGATTTGGTTGGTTGAGTTGATTGACATTATCAGCTACTTTCTTAGTGATCATAAACAGTACAGTGAGTTAGATTCCTGAGTCCAGCTGCTGGGAATGCTGGGGAGGCAGCGCTCGTGGCCCCTGAAGGGAAAGGGAGCCCCAGCCGTTGCACAGCAGCAGTGCCTAATGGGGCAGACTTGGTGTGCCAAAAAAATGGAATATAAAATCAAATAAGCAAATAATGGGCTAGTGCGTTCGAAAGGGGGGATTCATTTATGCCTCGATAAGAGCAAACCTTCCAGTTTCGCCATTTCAGACTGAAAAGATGAAATTTTACACCCCGTGTTAAGGATGATGTTGCCAAAACCTTGAGTGCCAAGTGCTCACTGATAAAGAAGGCATTTTGATGCAGGTGGTGGGGTGCGGTGCCTGCAATTTCAGGTTCTGGTTGTCCATGTTTGCTTAAAGGCATGGTGTATCTTTTTTTTAAATTGTACCGTGCTATATCACATAGGATGCCTGGCCTCAAGATCGGCCTCATGATGAGGACGGGGCAGCAGTTTTGACTTAGGAAAATGGAGCATTCACCAGGGACCATGGAGAATTAACTCCATGCCCGAGAGCATGGAGTTAATTCTCCTTCTTCCTTGGGCTGCGGGTTCCAGCTTTTAAATGGGAGCTCGCTTGTGCTTTTTGAAAGTTTTTTTTTGGTTTTTTTTTATACAGTTCAGCTTTGAACGCTGGAGAGGAAGGAGGGGGATGAAGGAACCTTCCCTCCTCTGCTATTGATCAGAATACAGAAGGCTCCTGGGCAAAGCACCAACTATGTGTTTTTTCTGCTTTGGCACTCTGCTGCAGTTGCTGCTCTCTCCGGGTTTGTTGTGTGTGTGCGGCGTTTTTTTGTTTTACTTTTATTTCTAGCCCTGTAACGAGTCCGCTTTTTACCCTCTTTTCCAGGAACGGCTGCTGTTGCCAGGAACCTTGTAAGCCTTTCTGTCTTCTGTGAAATCCTTAGGCCTGTGAAGTGAAACATTTTTAGGCAATGGAAGGTGGGGGGCGGGGCAGTATTTTCCTGAGGGTATTCCTCCTCTCCTCCCCAATCCTTCCCTGCGCCGATCAACTATCTTTATTTGCGGCTTGGGCATTTTGCTTCGTCTTGTGCACCTCTCCTCAAATTAAAGAACGTAGCACTTCCCAGTCCTAGAAAGCAGAGGAGCGGCCAGGCTTGGATGACCTCTACTTGCTTTTGAATAACCATTTCGACCTACCCTGGGTTTAAAAAAAAATAAATTATTTTTTTTTGGACTGTTGGAGACAGGCTGGTGCTTCCACGTTGCATATACCAGGGACGGTGAGCTCCCTGGCGGGAGGGGTCTGTCTGTCCAGGATTTCCACAGTAATACATTTATGGAATTCTGTTTTTCATGTGGTTTGATCCAAGAACCAGGTGAATTTGCGGCTTTTGGGCTGTCCTGAAAAACTAGATCTGTTCTTAGCCCTCGGAGGTTGGTATATATTTTGCATACCGAGATCGGTGTGTGCTAGCTATGGGTTAACACAGTTATATTTAAATCTGAGACTGTAGGAGTTTAATAACTTTTTAAGAAATGTGTTCACTATGGAAGAAGCAGTTTCTTTAAATTTGGAAGCCACCTAAGAAGGCTAGTCTTGCTTGGCTAGAGGGCTTGGAAAGACATTTTTCTGGTGGCAGTTTAAGCAGGTCTGGAAGTGGAGGAGGAGTTCATTCCGATCGCGTGAGACTGGGAACATAAACTTTAAACAATTGCTCATTGTGGGTGACAGGTGAATTATTTTTCTTCTTAATATTGTTAAAGGCTTTCTAAGAAACTGGTTTTGGGACCTGCGAGCAACTGACGAGAGCTTGGCTCTTAAAAAAAAAAAAAAAAAGTGCCCAAGATGCCCCGCGATAATGTAGAAACAGTTCACGCTTTTTGGATTGTTTCGCCAAGAATTATTGCTTTAGGAGAAATGCTGGTGCCGTTTAACGATGGTGAGGGTCGGGTTAACAAAACTGTGCCCACAGTTAGCTGGGCAGCAGGAGCCTCACCAGCTTCGGATGTTGTCTGGGTTATTACAGAGTACTATCTTAAGACAGCTGAATCCTGCTGAGCGGCACTGTATTCAAAATAGACGCTTGGGTTAGCCCTGCACTCTCTACTTAGTTCAATGCTTGTCCATCAAGTTTACTTCCCTCTCTGTCTCGAGTTGCTGTATGCTGAGATTGGAGCATGATGCTCAGGCTGTGTTCTCCATGCGCTTGTCATGGTACCTGCTCAATGACAGGGGCAGGAAGAACATGATCTCCCAAGGGGAGGAAATAGATTTAGAAAACAAAATTTTCAGTCAGACCTTTTTTTAAGGAGCCAGGGAAAACATTTTTTCCTTAAATTTTTCTTTCTTTTTATGTTTTGTTGTTTTGTTTGACACTTTTTTTTTCATCTCTTCTGATTTTTTTTTTTTTTTTTTTTTTAGGTTAGACTTTTTTTTTCTTTTGCTTTTAGAAATTTTAGGCACCCAGGAGACCTGGCTCCTTCCACCTTCTCCCCTCACCCCTGCACCCCGAGAGCATGTGACCAATCCTTGTTTGCTGAGTGGCGACCATGAGGCTGAAATAAGTTATTTTCTCCTAGGACAAGCAGGATGGTAGTCCTCACATGTGGGTGACATTATCAGATGGAGCCCAGCAACTTCTGTCAAAGTTTCTAGAACTTTGACTAGGCACACTGAGCATGCCCAGCATGCCACTATCCACACATCCATGCGGGGTCCCTCTTCAGTCTCTTCTTTTTCTGTGGAGCTATTGCCTCGCGGTTGTGGAGCTTGTGCTTCTTTTTTTTGTTTCCTTTAGAAAACCATATTTCAAGTTCTTTTCTTGTTTCTTTCCATGCCGGGTCCCTCGATCATTCCCGGCGCTAGTTAGAGACGAAGCGGTTAAGTCATTCGTGTTCTTTGCAGTCGATTACTGATGGTGCTGTTCTTTGGTGGCAACCAGCCATTGACTGCTCGGCGGCTTTTTTTCTCGATGGCTTCCTCTGAATTCCGAAGCTGCCCTCTGACCCTGTCCATCACAGATGAGGTCTGCGTCTTGTGCCTGGGCACCTCGCACGATGTGTGTGGCTGTTCTTTTTGTGCTCAGATGACCCCCAAGGGTCATCGAGCTCGCCTGGATAAGATGGACAGATTGTTTGGTGCCAGTAAGTCTGATCCCTCGGCATCTGAGTCAGGGGCATCGACACCTCATGGCAAGGAAGACCCAGGAGTTATTAGACCCGATCCCCAGCTGGAAATAGGTGCTGGGGATTGGCCCACATCTGTTTCTTCCCTCTCTAGGTCTGGATCATCGCCATCGCCTCGCACCAGGGAAAGACCGGACTGAGCACCAGGGGAAACGGAGGAAGCACCAGCATCGGTCACCTTCCTCTCATAGCTCCAAGCTCGGGAAGGCACTGCCTTCAACCGGGATGTCCCTGAAATGGCCCCGTACTGATGAGAATTGGCACCCTTCGAGGTCGAGGGCCCGAGGCAGTCCCCACTGATTTCGGTGCCAGGCACCGGTTCCTCTCGGGGCTCCGAGGGGAACCAGGTTATGCCTCCTCCTCAAGCTGTACTGTCATCGACAGCATTCGAGGAGGAGTTGGAGCGCAGGTACGAGCCCTACAGAGTATCGAGCCACCGGTCCCCTCAATGCCTTCGCCGCCACCGGATGCCTGTACCAACTATGCTAGCACAGTTACAGGAGCGCTTATACCTCCTCCTCAGTGCACTGCCGATGCAACCCGTGCTGATACCCTAAGAGCTCTTGCTGCCATGAGGGGCACCTGTGAGGCTGCAGTAGGAGACCATTCCCATATCAGATTCCTCCGATGAGGAAAGAGTCAGCTCTGGTGGTGTATCCCCCGACCGATTCTGTGGCCGCCAAGCCTCGGGTTACTGGGGCCATTGATGCCACTGGTGCATATGGTGCCCCCAGGGTCTGTGGTGCTATTGATGCCCCCGGCGCCTCGGCCCAGGACAGTGCTTCAGGCTCCCCCACCAGTGTCGCCAGGGAGTGAGGCTGATGCCCCGTAAGACCTGTGGGAAGATGAACCTTCCGTCTTCCTCTAAGGACTCCGAAGGCCTGCCTTCGGAACTCTCCCTTCCAGAGGACCTGACATTCTCAGGTTTTGTAAGGGCTCTCGTGGAATCTGTTCCCTTCCAGCTTCTCACTGAGGAAGACTCCAGGCATAAGATGCTAGAGATCCTTCAGTTTGTGGACGCTCCTAAGAAATTAGTTGCTGTCCCAGTTCATGACATAAGAACATGCCATACTGGGTCAGCCCAAGGGTCCATCAAGCCCAGCATCCTGTCTCCAACGGTGGCCAATCCAGGCCATAAGAACCTGGCAAGTTTCCAAAAACTAAGTCTATCCCATGTTACTATTGCAAGTAATAGCAGTGTCTATTTTCTAAGTCAACTTAATAACAGGTAATGGACTTCTCCTCCAAGAACTTATCCAAACCTTTTTTAAACCCAGCTACACTAACTGCACTAACCACATCTTCTGGCAACAAATTCCAGAGTTTAATTGTGTGTTGAGTGAAAAAGAACTTTCTCCAGTTAGTTTTAAATGTGCCACATGCTAACTTCATGGAGTGCCTATTAGTCCTTCTATTATCCAAAAGAGTAAATAACTGATTCACATTAACCCGTTCTAGACCTCTCATGATTTTAAACACCTCTATCATATCCCCCCTCAGCCTCTCCTCCAAGCTGAACAGCCCTAACCTCTTCAGCCTTTCCTCATAGGGGAGCTGTTCCATCCCCTTTATCATTTTGGTAGCCCTTCCCTGTACCTTCTCCATCGCAACCATATCTTTTTTGAGATGCGACAACCAGAATTGTACAAAGTATTCAAGGTGCGATCTCACCATGGTTTTATTCACCATTCCCTTTCTAATAATCCCCAACATTCTGTTTGCTTTTTTGACTGCGGCAGCACACTGAACCGACAATTTCAATGTGTTATCCACTATGTTGCCTAGATCTCTTTCTTGGGTGGTAGCTCCTAATATGGAATCTAACATTGTGTAATTATAGCATGGGTTATTTTTCCCTATATGCATCACCTTGCACTTATCCTCATTAAATTTCATCTGCCATTTCGATGCCCAATTTTCCAGTCTGACAAGGTCTTTGTGCAATTTATCACAATCTGCTTGTGATTTAACTGATCTGAATAATTTTGTATCATCTGCAAATTTGATTATCTTACTTGTCGTGTTTCTTTCCAGATCATTTATAAATATATTGAAAAGTACGGATCCCAGTACAGATCCCTGAGGCACTCCACTGCCCGCTCCCTTCCACTGAGAAAATTGTCCATTTAATCCTACTCTGCTTCCTGTCTTTTAGCCAGCTTGTAATCAACGAAAGGACATCACCATCTATCCCATGACATTTTACTTTTTCCTAGAAGCCTCTCATGAGGAGCTTTGTCAAACGCCTTCTGAAAATCCAAATACACTACATCTCCCGGTTAACCTTTATCTACATGTTTATTAACTCCTTCATAAAAGTGAAGCAGATTTGTGAGGCAAGACTTGCATTGGGTAAAGCCATGCTGACTTTGTTCCATTAAACCATGCCTTTTTATCAGGCCGATACAGTACAGTGCGCTCCGTCGGATAATGATAGGATACAAGTTTTTACTAATAGGTCTGAAATTTCATTTTTGAGTTCCTTCAGAACCCTGGGGTGTATATCATCCGGTCCAGGTGATTTACTACTCTTCAGTTTGTCAATCAGGCCTACCACATCTTCTAGGTTCACCGTGATTTGGTTCAGTCCATCTGAATCATTACCCATGAAAACCTTCTCTGGTACTTCCCCAACATCCTCTTCAGTAAATACAGAAGCAAAGAAATCGTTCAATCTTTCTGCGATGGCCTTATCTTCTCTATGTGCCCCTTTAACCCCTTGATCATCTAACGGTCCAACTGACTCCTCCTCAGGCTTTCTGCTTCAGATATATTTTAAAAAGTTTTTACTGTGAGTTTTTGCATCTATGGCCAACTTCTTTGCAAATTCTCTATTAGCCTGTCTTATCAATGTCTTACATTGATAAGACTTGATAAAATGAGGAAAATAGAAAAAAACTGAAAGGTGCAGCTGCAAAAGTTAAGTGTTCAACAGGCATGGACATTGTTTAAAAATACAATCCTAGAGGCGCAGTCCATATGTATTCCACACATTAAGAAAGGTGGAAGTAAGGCAAAACGATTGCCATCATGGTTAAAAGGTAATGGGAAAGAGGCTATTTTAGCCAAAAAAAATCCTTCAAAAATGAAGAAGGATCCATCTGAATAAAATAAGGATAAAACATAAGCATTGTCAAGTAAAGTGTAAAACATTGATAAGACAGGCAAAGAGAGAATTTGAAATGAAGTTGGCCATAGAGGCAAAAACTCATAATAAAAACTTTAAAAAATATATCCGAAGCAAGAAACCTGTGAGGGAGTCGGTTGGACCATTACATGACCGAGGGGTTAAAGGGGCTCTTAGGGAAGATAAGGCCATTGGAGAAAGACTAAATAAATTCTTTGCTTCCGTGTTTACTAATGAGGATGTTGGAGAGATACCAGTTCCGGAGATGGTTTTCAGGGGTGATGAGTCAGACGAACTGAACAAAGTCACTGTGAACCTGGAAGATGTAGTAGGCCAGATTGACAAACTAAAGAGTAGCAAATCACCTGGACCCGGATGGTATGCATCCTAGGGTACTGAAGGAACTCAAAAATGAAATTTCTGATCTAATAGTTAATTTGTAACCTATCATTAAAATCATCCATTGTACCTGAAGACTGGAGGGTAGTCAATGTAACCCCAATATTTATAAAAAGCTCCAGGGTCGATCCGGGTAACTATAGACCAGTGAGCCTGACTTCAGTGCCAGGAAAAATAGTGGAAACTATTCTCAAGATCAAAATCGTAGAGCATATAGAAAGACATGGTTTAATGGAACACAGTCAACATGGATTTACCCAAGGGAAGTCTTGCCTAACAAATCTGCTTCATGTTTTTGAAGAGGTTAATAAACATGTGGATAAAGGTGAACCGGTAGATGTAGTGTATTTGGATTTTCAGAAGGCGTTTGACAAAGTCCCTCATGAAGGCTTCTAAGAAAACTAAAAAGTCATGGCATAGGAGGCGATGTCCCTTCGTGGATTGCAAACTGGTTAAAAGACAGGAAACAGAGTAGGGTTAAATGGTCAATTTTCTCAGTGGAAAAGAGTAAACAGTGGAGTGCCTCAGGGATCTGTACTTGGACCGGTGCTTTTCAATATATATATATATATATATATGAATATATGATCTGGAAATGAATATCAAATTTGCGGATGATACAAAATTATTCAGAGTAGTTAAATCACAAGTGGATTGTGATACATTACACGAGGACCTTGCAAGACTGGAAGATTGGGCATCCAAATGGCAGATGAAATTTAATGTGGATAAGTGCAAGGTGTTGCATATAGGGAAAAATAACCCTTGCTGTAGTTACACGATGTTAGGTTCCATATTAGAAGCTACCACCCAGGAAAAAGATCTAGGCATCATAGTGGATTAAACTTTAAAATTGTCGGCTCAGTGTCCTGCAGCAGTCAAAAAAGCAAACAGAATGTTAGGAATTATTAGGAAGAGAATGGTTAATAAAACGGAAAATGTCATAATGCCTCTATATCGCTCCATGGTGAGACCGTACCTTGAATACTGTGTACAATTCTGGTCGCCGCATCTCAAAAAAGATATAGTTGCGATGCAGAAGGTACAGAGAAGGGCAACCAAAATAATAAAGGGGATGGAACAGCTCCCCTCTGAGGAAAGGCTGAAGAGGTTAGGTCTGATCAGCTTGGAGAAGAGACGCCTGAGGGGGGATATGATAGAGGTCTTTAAGATCATGAGAGGTCTTGAACGAGTAGATGTGACTCGGTTATTTACACTTTCGAATAATAGAAGGACTAGGGGGCATTCCATGAAGTTAGCAAGTAGCACATTTAAGACTAATCGGAAAAAATTCTTTTTCACTCAACGCACAATAAAGCTCTGGAATTTGTTGCCAGAGGATGTTGTTAGTGTAGCTGGGTTCAAAAAAGGTTTGGATAAGTTCTTGGAGGAGAAGTCCATTAACGGCTATTAATCAAGTTTACTTAGGGAATAGCCACTGCTATTAATTGCATCAGTAGCATGGGATCTTCTTAGTGTTTGGGTAATTGCCAGGTTCTTGTGGCCTGGTTTGGCCTCTTTTGGAAAGAGGATGCTGGGCTTGATGGACCCTTGGTCTGACCCAGCATGGCAATTTCTTATGTTCTTAAAACGCTTATGCATTATCCTATTTTCTTCTTTTGGCTAAAATAGCTTCTTTCACCTCACCTTATAACCATGCCGTTAATCGTTTTGCCTTCCTTCCACCTTTCTTAATTTATTTATTTATTTATTTATTTATTTAGGGTTTTTTTTTATACCGACTTTCTTGATACAGATCAAATCAACTCGGTTTACAAAACAAAATAGAAGAGAGAGAAGTAGGAGAAGTAAAAAAGTTACATTATAACAAGGGTGAGCAACTTAATGCGTGGAATACATCTGGACTGTGCTTCTAGGTTGGTATTTTTTAACAGTGACCTCGCCACTTGCATACTTTGTAGCTGCTCCTTTCAGTTTTTTTCTAACTATTTTTCTCATTTTATCAGTTTCCCATTTGAATGTTTAGCCCGAGCCCCGTGGATTTGCTTACTGTCCCCCTTCCAGTCATTAATTCAAATTTGATCATATTTTGATCACTATTGCCAAGCGGCCTTACCCACCATTACCTCTCTCACCAAATCCTGTGCTCCACTGAGAATTAGATCTAAAATTGCTCCCTCTCTCATCGGTTCCTGAACCAATTGCTCCATATAACTGTCATTTATTCCATCCAGGAACTTTATCTCTCTAACATGTCCCGATGATACATTTACCCAGTCAATATTGGGGTAATTGAAATCTCCCATTATTACCGCACTACCGCATCTATCGGCTAGCACCTTGGACCCTCAGTCCTCGGGTAAAAAGTCCTCGAGGCAGGGACCTCTTTGACCATTCTACCAACTGAGGAAGTACTATCCTCTGGCAAGTAGGGCACAGCCTCAGAGGCCCAGAGCAAGGTCTTGTCCTAGCCAACAGTGTGTCCCTAGAACCCAGCCAGCGCCGCAGCAGACTCCTGCCATGGGTTTTTGACTGGCTGCAAGGGAGTTTAAGCCAGTTACCAGTGCAGCCAGCGGTGAATCCTCCAGTCTGAAGTCTGCTCATGTCCTTCAGAGACCGTTGGAGAGCCATCACCTCGGATCAGTGGGTCCTCTCCATCATCCGCCAGGGGTACAGGTTGTATTTCCAGGAGATCCCGTTGGACTCCTCCCCCGTGTCCCTCTTGGAAGTCTTCCAGGGATCGGGAAATACTTCTCAAGGAGCTCTCTGCCCTCACTATGGCCAGAGCGGTCGAATTCGTTCCACCCAGTCAGTGGGGAAGCAGCTTCTAGTCCAGGTATTTCCTCATCCTGAAGAGAACTGGAGGCCTTCATCTAATTTTGGACTTGAGGTCCTTGAACAAGTTCCTTACATGGAAAGAAGTTCAAGATGGTCTCACTGAGAGCCCTTATTCCCCCCCATGCCAGGGAGTCTGGCTTTGATCCCTCGATCTACAAGATGCCTGTGCCCACCGGTGGTATCTCTGGTTTGTTTGTGGTGGGTGAGCACCACTTTCATTACAAGGTGCTGCCTTTCGGATTGGCATCCACGCCCCGTGTTTTCACAAAGTGCCTTGTGGCAGTGGCTGCGCATCTGAGAAGGCAGTGAGTGCAGGTTTTTCCCTATCTGGACGACTGGCTCATCAAGGGCACATCCAGGCATGGAGCACTGCAGTCCTTGCAGGCCACCATTCAAATCTTGGAGACCGTGGGGTTTTTAATCAATTACATAAGAACATAAGAAATTGCCATGCTGGGACAGACCAAGGGTCCATCAAGCCCAGCATCCTGTTTCCAACAGAGGCCAAAAACCAGGCCACAAGAACCTGGCAATTACCCAAACACTAAGAAGAACCCATGCTACTGATGCAATTAATAGCAGTGGCTATTCCCTAAGTATAATTGATTAATAGCCATTAATGGACTTCTCCTCCAAGAACTTATCCAAACCTTTTTTGAACCCAGCTACACTAACTGCACTAACTACCTTCTCTGGCAACAAATTCCAGAGCTTTATTGTGCGTTGAGTGAAAAAGAATTTTCTCCGATTAGTCTTAAATGTGTTACTTGCTAACTTCATGGAATGCCCCCTAGTCCTTCTATTATTTGAAAGTGTAAATAACCGAGTCACATCTACTCGTTCAAGACCTCTCATGATCTTAAAGACCTCTATCATATCCCCCCTCAGGCGTCTCTTCTCCAAGCTGAACAGCCCTAACCTCTTCAGCCTTTCCTCAATGGGGAGCTGTTCCATCCCCTTTATCATTTTGGTTGCCCTTCTCTGTACCTTCTCCATCGCAACTATATCTTTTTTGAGATGCGGCGACCAGAATTGTACACAGTATTCAAGGTGCGGTCTCACCATGGAGCGATACAGAGGCATTATGACATTTTCCGTTCTATTAACCATTCCCTTCCTAATAATTCCTAACATTCTATTTGCTTTTTTGACTGCTGCAGCACACTGAGCCGACGATTTTAAAGTATTATCCACTATGATGCCTAGATCTTTTTCCTGGGTGGTAGCTCCTAACATGGAACCTAACATCGTGTAACTACAGCAAGGGTTATTTTTCCCTATGTGCATCACCTTGCACTTGTCCACATTAAATTTCATCTGCCATTTGGATGCCCAATCTTCCAGTCTTGCAAGGTCCTCCTGTAATGTATCACAGTCTGCCTGTGATTTAACTACTCTGAATAATTTTGTATCATCCGCAAATTTGATAACCTCACTCATCGTATTCCTTTCCAGATCATTTATATATATATTGAAAAGCACCGGTCCCAATACAGATTCCTGAGGTACTCCACTGTTTACCCTTTTCCACTGAGAATATTGACCATTTAATCCTACTCTCTGTTTCCTGTCTTTTAACCAATTTGTAATCCACGAAAGGACATCGCCTCCTATCCCATGACTTTTTAGTTTTCGTAGAAGCCTCTCATGAGGGACTTTGTCAAATGCCTTCTGAAAATCCAAATACACTACATCTACCGGTTCACCTTTATCCACATGTTTATTAACCCCTTCAAAAAAATGAAGCATATTTGTTAGGCAAGACTTCCCTTGGGTAAATCCATGTTGACTGTGTCCCATTAAATCATGTCTTTCTATATGCTCTACAATTTTGATCTTGAGAATAGTTTCTACTATTTTTCCCTGCACTGAAGTCAGGCTCACTGGTCTATAATTACCCGGATCGCCCCTGGAGCCTTTTTTAAATATTGGGGTTACATTGGCCACCCTCCAGTCTTCAGGAACAATGGATGATTTTAATGATAGGTTACAAATTTTAACTAATAGATCAGAAATTTCATTTTTGAGTTCCTTCAGAACCCTAGGATGCATACCATCCGGTCCAGGTGATTTTCTACTCTTTAGTTTGTCAATCTGGCCTACTACATCTTCCAGGTTCACAGTGATTTCGTTCAGTTCGTCTGAGTCATCACCCCTGAAAACCATCTCCGGAACTGGTATCTCCCCAACATCCTCATTAGTAAACACAGAAGCAAAGAATTCATTTAGTCTTTCTGCAATGGCCTTATCTTCCCTAAGAGCCCCTTTAACCCCTCTGTCATCTAATGGTCCAACCGACTCCCTCACAGGTTTCTTGCTTTGGATATATTTAAAAAAGTTTTTATTATGAGTTTTTGCCTCTATGGCCAACTTCATTTCAAATTCTCTCTTCGCCTGTCTTATCAATGTTTTACACTTACCTTGACAATGCTTATGTTTTATCCTATTTTCTTCAGATGGATCCTTCTTCCAATTTTTGAAGGATGTTTTTTTGGCTAAAATAGCCTCTTTCACCTCACCTTTTAACCATGACGGTAATCGTTTTGCCTTCCTTCCACCTTTCTTAATGTGTGGAATACATATGGACTGCGCCTCTAGAATTGTATTTTTAAACAATGTCCAAGCCTGTTGAACACTTTTAACCTTTGCAGCTGCACCTTTCAGTTTTTTTCTAACTATTTTCCTCATTTTATCAAAGTTTCCCTTTTTAAAATTTAGTGTTAGAGCTGCAGATTTACTTATTGTCCCCCTTCCAGTTATTAGTTTAAATTTGATCATGTTATGATCACTGTTGCCAAGTGGCCCCACCACCATTACTTCTTTCACCAAATCTTGCGTTCCACTAAGAATTAAATCTAAAATAGCTCCCTCTCTTGTAGGTTCCTGAACCAATTGCTCCATGAAGCAGTCATTTATTACATCCAGGAACTTTGTCTCTAGCAAGTCCTGATGTTACATTTACCCAGTCAATATTGGGGTAATTGAAATCTCCCATTATTATTGCACTGCCAAATTGGTTTGCTTCCCTGATTTCTCTTAGCATTTCATCATCTGTCTGACCATTTTGTCCAGGTGGACGGTAGTATACTCCTATCACTATACTCTTACCCAACACACATGGGATTTCTACCCATATAGATTCTACTGAGCATTTACTCTCTTGTATGATCTTTATCCTGTTGGACTCTATACCCTCCCGGACATAAAGTGCCACACCCCCACCAAGTTGATCCTCCCTATCATTGCGATATAATTTGTACCCTGATATAGCACTGTCCCATTACTGTCCCATTACCCCAAGTCCCAGCTAATTCTGTCCCCGTACCTGAACTTTATAGGTGCCAGGTTAGACACAACTCAAGCCTGGACATTTGTGCCCAGGGATCGAGTGATCAGCTTGGCTTCTTTGGCAGGGATGATCTTGCGGAGTCGCCAGATCTCGGCACACACCATGCTGCACTTGCTGGGGCGCACATGGCAGCGACTGTCCGTGTCGCCACCCCCCCTCCCCTTTGCTCTCCTTCACAATGGCATGGCGCAGTGGACCCTATGGTCTCTGTGGTGCCAGGCCACTCGGGACCTTTGGGCACGCATTCAGGTCACCACACCGCTCCAAGACTCTGTCGTGGTGGGTGGCTCTTCCCAACCTAGAGGTGGAGGCTTCCCCCACTCAAGTTGTTCTCACTACAGATGCCGCCACCTGGGTTAGGGAGCACATGTTGGGGATCTTCACACCCAGGTTGCTGGTCAGCTCAGGAGCTGAGGTGCCAGATCAATTTCCTGGAGCTGCAGGCGATCTGTTATGCCCTTTGGGCGTTTTGGGACTGCTGGCCAGCAAGGTCATGTTCGTTCAGTCCGACAGTCAAGTATCCATGTGGTACCTCAACAAGCAGGGAAGAATGGGGTCGTTCCTCCTTTGTCAGGAGGCAGTTCAGATCTGGTCGTGGGTTCTATCCCAGAACATCCTTCTCCGAGCCAGATACCTGCCGGACAGGAGAATGTGCTGGCGGACAGCCTAAGTCGTTCCTTCCAACTGCACGAGTTGTCCCTGAAGCAGGAGGTAGCGGACCGGGTCTTAAGTCTTTGGAGGACTCCGGACATGGACCTATTTGCGTCCCCCTGCAACAAGAAAGTAGGCTAGTTCTGTTCCCTGGCAGGACAGTGTCAGACACTTTTGCCCACCACGGGGGCAGGGACCTCTTGTACACCTATCCTCTACTTCTTCTGGTCTCCCAAGACGCTCCTGAAGCTCCAGCAGGACCAGAGGACCATGATTCTCATCGTGCCTTATTGGCCCTGGCAGATCTGGTTTCCGCTCCTGCAGGATCTTTCCCTGCGGGATATGATCCCCGGACCTCATAATGCAAGATCAGGGGAGGCTGCACCATCCCAACCTCCAGACCTTGTCACTTACAGCTTGGATGTTGAAAGGGTGACCTTGCAGCCCCTGAAACTCTCAGAGGAAGTGTCTCAGGTCCTGCTGGATTCCAGGAAGCCTTCCACTAGGAAGTCTTACGGCCGTAAGTGGAAGAGATTTTTGGTGTGGTATGACAGCCAGGGGTTGAACCCATTCTCGTGCTCCATCTCCAAGCTGTTAGATTACCTGCTGCACCTCTTAGATGCTGGCTTAAAGACCACCTCTGTGAGTGTGCATCTCAGTGCAATTGGAGCCTACTACCAAGGAGTGGATGGATAGCATATCTCTGTACAGCCTGTTGTGGGTTGTTTCATGCGGGGTCTACTCCAGCTGAAACCTCCCCTCAGACCCCCTGCAGTGTCCTGGGACCTCAGTGTGGTCTTGGCCCACCTGATGAAGGCTCCCTTTGAGCCTGAGCTCTTGTGACTTGAAGTACCTGCCCTGGAAAGTTATTTTCTTGGTAGTGGTCACCTTGGCACACAGGGTCAGCGAACGTCAGGCGCTGGAGTCTTATCCGCCCTGCACAAAGTTCTTCCACGATCGGGTGGTTCTCCACACACCCTAAGTTCCTACTGAAGGTGGTGACTGATTTCCACCTTAATCAGTCCATTTTTTTACCAGCCTTCTTTCCTAAGCCTCATTCACACCGGGGTGAACGAACTCTGCACAGCCTAGATTGCAAGAGGGCCTTAGTGTTCTATCTGGAATGCACAGCAGTCTACACAACTCTTCATTTCTTTTGACAAAAATAGATTGGGAGTTGCTGTATCCAAGCAGACCTTGTCTAAATGGCTTGCAGACTGGATCTCTTTCTGCAACGTGCAGGCGGGTCTACAGCTGGGTGGCCATGTCTAGGCTCATTCCGTTCGTGCCATGGCAGCTTTGGGGGCCTACTTGCCTGTGGTCCCCGTGGACAAAATTTGCAAAGCTGCAACCTGGAGTTCCCTCCACACCTTTGCTTCACACTATTGCTTGGACAGAGAAGGTCGACGTGACAGCCATTTCGATCAGTCGGTCCTGTAGAACCTTTTCAGTAATTAAACCCAACTTGTCCGACCTTTATGCCACTAGTTCAGGTTCAGGCTGGCTCCCTCTGTTGCCACCAGCACTAGTTTGTTGTGCCCATTGGCACCTAATTAAGTGCTGTGTGTCCCTGGTATATACGGAAGCAGCCTGCAGCTAGGTATTTACCGACATGTGAGGACTACCATCCTGCTTGTCTTAAGAGAAAGCAGAGTTGCTTACCTGTAGTAGGTGTTCTCCTAGGACAGTAGGATGTTAGTTCTCAGGAAACCCGCCTGCCACCTCACGGAGTTGGGTTTCTAATGGTTTGTTATTTTATTTTTTCGTGAATTCTATATTACGAGACTGAAGAGGGACCCCGCGTGGATAGTGGCATGCTGGGCATGCTCAGTATGCCTAGTCAAAGTTTTCTGTGCTGGGCTCCATCTGATGATGTCATCCACATTTGAGGATTAACATCCTGCTGTCCTAGGAGAACACCTATTACAGGTAAGCAACTCTGCTTTATTTATGGAAGTGCATGGGACTGGGATGAAGGGAGGGGAGATGACCAGAGTAGAGTCAGTGGTGAGACACTGTAGACCGGGATGGAGGGTGTTTGAAAATGGACAATTGGCAGACTGTGTGGATGAAACAGTCCTTATCTTAAGATGACTTTTAGCCTTTACGGTATATATGGAGAACCAAAAAAGCATTTGATGTGCGAGTCATCAAGTGGGTGGTGTTCAGACATCTCATTTTCAATGGTTTTTTATTATGATGATTATTTTTATAAGCTTTGGGGTATTTTTCTGAGTGATCAGCTTATACACAATAAGCAAGGGTTATAAGAGAGTTTATATACAGGGCTGAAAAAAATTCCAAGAGCTGGTGGTTCTGGTGCTGAAAATTCAGAAAAACCAACCAAAAATATTTTTTAAAAATCCCCTAAATTTAAACATACACAACCCCTCCCCCCCCCACCAAAAAAAAAAATACAAAAGAGAACAAAAGATGAAAAAACCCCAATAAAATTACAAGCAAAATAGCAGCAGGTCACAAAACCAAACTGTGCTATAGTTCAATGGTGTTCAGACTGGTCCTTGGACCCAAACAGAGGTGGCAAGGGCTCTGGCAAGAGCTGAAACTTCAGCAAATTACATGGTACTGTTTCCCATTTCAAAAGAAATTTCCGAGGGGATTCCTTAATCTTTTGGTTTCGTCATGGGACCTGTATCGCCCAAGCACTTGTACTAGGGAGACAAACTGGATTAAAAGGCAAAAGAAATCCTTTTTTTTGTTTTTTTTCTTATTAAACTGAAATGCCGATTAAATAATTCCATTCAATTAAGTCCAACGATCACAAGGTTTGCCTTTTTAGTGTCATATTGTTTTCCAGCAAAAAAAAGAAAAAATTAGTTGTGGGGGTTTTTTTGATGGAAAAATCAGAATAATGCAAATGTTCAACAAAGAAAATTCATTTCTGTGAACCTTCATTCCAGGAATAAATACATGAACAAAGGACTCCTTTGTACTGAAACCTTTCCTCTGCTGTCACCACCTCCCTTCCTGCCCCGTGGTCTGCCCTTTGGTGCCAGATCCATGCCAGTTTTGCTGGTACGTGTGTGCGCCTTTGTTGTTTGTAAGTGCCGCTGTGATCCACAGATGTGGGAATGAAATCCAAAACATCATGGAAATATCCCATTGATTGCACATTTAAGGCCTTATTTTCAGAAGCATTTTACCCATGTAAGTGAGCTTTTGAAAACTGCTACAATATATGCCATTGAATTGTTAATGGGTTGGGTTTTTTTTATTTTTAATTTATGTATTTTCATATACATTTGAAATTTCAGTTCAGTTTAAACACAAGTAATATTTAACAATTCATTTCTATATCTGATTTACAAAGGCAATTTTTAAGGTAGTGGATGAATTTTAAAGCAGAACAGAGGACAAAATTAACAATTGAAAAAAAAGTGAGAAGACATCTCATTGCAGTAGCCTCTTGGGTTTGGGATTCTAGAAACGCACGGAGTTGTGATACCTCGAAGAAAACATACTTTTGATTTAGCAAAGTCATTTCACATTTGCAAGGAAATTTCAAGAGCATTCTACCCCCCCCCCCCCCCTTTAGATTCCACCTCTGATCTTAATTCCAGAAATCTTTTCCTTCTTAATTGTGTCATACTGCCTCTGTATCGCTCCATGGTGAGACCGCACCTTGAATACAGTGTACAATTCTGGTCACCGCATCTCAAAAAAGATATAGTTGCGATGGAGAAGGTACAGAGAAGGGAGACCAAAATGATAAAGGGGATGGAACAGCTCCCCTATGAGGAAAGACTAAAGAGGTTAGGGCTGTTCAGCTTGGAGAAGAGACGGCTGAGGGGGGGATATGATAGAGGTCTTTAAGATCATGAGAGGTCTTGAACGAGTAGATGTAACTCTGTTATTTACACTTTCGAATAATAGAAGGACTAGGGGGCATTCCATGAAGTTAGCAAGTAGCACATTTAAGACTAATCTGAGAAAAATCTTTTTCACTCATCGCACAATCAAGCTCTGGAATTTGTTGCCAGAGGATGTGGTTAGTGCAGTTAGTGTAGCTGGGTTCAAAAAAGGTTTGGATAAGTTCTTGGAGGAGAAGTCCATTAACTGCTATTAATCAAGTTTACTTAGGGAATAGCCACTGCTATTACTGGCATCAGTAGCATGGGTTCTTCTTAGTGTTTGGTACTTGCCAGGTTCTTGTGGCCTGGTTTGGCCTCTGTTGGAAACAGGATGCTGGGCTTGATGGACCCTTGATCTGACCCATCATGGCAATTTCTTATGTTCTTATCCTAGAGAAGTCAGGGTATAACCATATTTTGTCCACATGAAATAACACAGTGTGATTTTGCATGAATAAATGTAATACTGTATCCCGGTCAGAAGCAAAAGAGAAAGAAACATACAATGTGGCTTTACAAGCTGTTACTGTATTCTGTTACCTCCATAGGAACTTCTCCTAATTTAATTCCATTAGCAACATTCAATTTTGAAGGCAAATAATATATTTTAGAAATAGCCGGTATCGCTTGCTGTGGCAATTTCAAAATTTGTAAAAATTTTTAAACATATCAGACGGTGCAATTAAATCATGTTTTGGAAAATTCAAAATTCTTAGGTTTAAATATTTTAAGGAATTCTCTGTTGCTTCACTTTTTTTTCAATTAAGATATCTGCTCTTGGCAAACCTTTGTTGCCAGGTTTATATATTAACCATTCTTTTTTCCAACTTATCTATTTTAACATTATTTGTAGATATAGATGCTTCAATGGAATTAAACCTTTGGTTAGAATCTACTATTATTTTAGTTAAATTAACAATTGCTAATTCTAAAGACTTTATAGCTGACCAAAGGGATTCTAGAGAAATCACTGCTGGTTTTTCCATTTGTAAATTACCACTCCTTGCATGCCCAGAATCCGTCTTCTCCGCTATGACTTGAGTCCCTCCTCCACCCTCTCCTGACAATTCTAGAAAATCAATAGGTAATAATGACAAAGGGGATTCCCCCTGAGAAGCTTCTTGGATTTTCCCTCGATCAAGTTCTAAAGTATTGGGTAAATCCCCTTTCGCTAGTCCCGAAACATTCAAGAGTTGTGGTGGAGGAGGAGTACATGGGGCTCCGGGGCTCAAAGATATCTCAGCCTGAAGCGCAGGCACCTGCTCTGCATCTGCACTTACAGCGGCCATCTCCTCCGGTTTTATCCAGATGACGGTATAAAAAAAAGCAGGTATCCGCGTCTGTGAGGGCTCTGGAAGGGGAGATGAAGTCATCACCTCCCTCACTTTTTCCTTCCGTTTGGTATGAGGCATGATATAATAATGGAGGCCATTCAAGAACTGAGTGATGTTGAGGGGGGTGCCCCAGAGGCTAATTTCAAAGGGGGTCGAATTTTGGAAGGCCTATAACCTCTGGATCTAGTAGTAAGAGAGCAATTACGTTTCCGAAGGTAGATGCACTTGTGTGTGCAGTCTTCAAATGGACCACTATTCCCATGGAAGGAAGAGCGGCTTTGAACGATGGTCATGATAGAAAGATTGAGACTATCTTTAAGCAAGCGTTTGAAACATTGGCAGTGACCTTGCAGATAACTTCTTGTTGTTCCTTGGTTGCTCGCTCTTGTTTGCTTTTCTTCCAGGAATTCGATGACTTTGGGGTAAACTTCAGGGCAGTTATGGAACAAGCTGCTGCCTTCTTGACAGAGGACAGTGATTTGGTACACACTTCAGCCGGAGGGGTGGCTTCGATAGTAGTGGTCAGGTGTCAGTTATGGCTGAGAAATTTGTTGGCCGAATTGACCTCCAAGGCTAACCTCACCAAATTGCCCTTTAAAATCTCGTTCTTATTTGGGAGCGAGTTGGAGAAACTGGCCAGTAAATTGGGCAAATCGCCAGTTCCTCGTTTGCCAAAGGATAAGAAGCAGGTGCCGTGCTCCTTTAACGTGAGAGGTCATGCTAGAGGACCCAAATGTTTTCGATCTTATAGAGGAGCGATCTTTTAGAGGACTCAACCCTTTGGTAGGTCTCAGTCCATTTGCCCCAGACACCCAGAAGGGGCGCAGGCTCAGGTAGTGGAATCTCCCGAGCCTCCCAATGAAGTTTTGTTGACCCACCCCGGGGAACATGAGATAGGGAGATGCCTCTCTCTCCTTTATCAGAGGTGGATCGAAATCACATCGGATCAATGGGCCTGGAGGTGACGCGAGAAGGATATGTGATAGTCTTGCAGTGTTCCTCAGAATGTGTTCCACGGAGTCTCTCTGCCACTCCCCGCAAAAGAAGCAGGCTGTGGGGGGGGTACATTGGCAAGGCTCCTCAGTCTGAGGGCTGTGGTTCCAGTGCCCATGTCACAAGAAAATATGAGGCGATATTCCATTTATTTCGTGGTACCCAAGAAAGAGGACTCTTTTAGTCCCATCCTGGATCTCAAAGGTGTCAACCATCATCTGCAAGTGAAACATTTTCGCATGGAAACCTTATGCTCGGTGATAATGGCTGTGCAGTCGGGGGAATTTCTGACCTCTCTGGATCTGTCCGAGGTATATCTTCACATTCCCATCCAATTAGAACATCGATGCTTTCTACAGTTCACAGATCTGGAAGCCACTTTCCGTTTCAGGCACTGCCTTTTGGTCTGGCCACCACTCCTAGGACCTTTTCCAAGGTTATGGTAATAGTTGTGGCAGAGTTGAGAGAGGATGGGATTCTAGTATACCCATATTTGGACAACTGGCTGATTTGAGCCAGGTTGCTGGAAACGAGCTGCTTGGTGACTTGCAAGGTGATTTCCCTGTTGCAGGAGCTCTGCTGGGTGGTGGACCTGGCCAAGAGCAGTTTTCAGCCTGCTCAGTTGTTGAAATACCTTTGGGTTCGATATGAAGCAGGGCAAGGTTGCCCTGCCAGAAGCTCAGATTTAGAAGTTGCTGGCACAGCTCCATCTGTTGATGAACACTCTGCGCCATAACGTATGGTCCTACCTGCAGGTACTTGGCTTAATGGCGGTGATCCTGGAAGTGGTACTGTGGGCACATATGCGTCCTCTTCAGCACTCCCTGCTGTCTCAGTGGAACCTTCAGTCTCAGGACTATTCGATTCAGCTCCACCTGCTGATGGAGGTATCCTCTCAACTGCAGTGGTGGCTGCAGGTGGACCATCTAAGGAAGAGAGTTTCCCTAACACCACTGGACTGGCTAGTACTGACAACAGATGCAAACCTCCTTGATTTGGGAACTCACAGTCAAGAGCTGATGGAATGCAGAAGAGTCTCTCTGGAACATCAATCGGCTGGAAGCCAGGGTGGTTCGGTTGGTATGTTTGCAGTTCAGTGACAGGCTGCCGGGTCGATTTGGTCCGGATAATGGTGGACAGTGCGACGACTGTGGCTTACATCAATCGGTAGGGAGGTACCAAGAGCCAACAAGTGTTGTAGGAAATAGATGGATCACTGGGTCTCCTGTTTCTAGACCTGCTGGCGCAATGTGAAGGTTCCATGATTCTTTAGCCGCAGGAGAGATCTGAAGTCATTGGGGATTGATGCCCTAGTGCAGGAGTGGCCAGAAGACAAGTTCCTGTATAACTTTCCTCTTTGGCTCATGTTGGACAGATTGGTTCGAAGGGTCGAGTGCCACAGAGGGATGGTGCTTTTGGTCTCTCCAGATTGGCCCAGGAGAACATGGTATGCAGATCTGCAGAAGCTCCTGGTAGACTCGCCGCTTTCTTCCAGCACACAGGGACCTGCTGTGGCAGAGGCCTATTCTTCAGGAAGATCCGATTCTATTTTGTCTTGCAGTATGGCCCTTGAAAGGGCTTGCTTGCTGAAACGTGGATACTCTGTGGCAGTGATTTCCACCTTGCTAAGAGCTAGAATGTTCTCCACTTCCTTGGCCTATGTTCAGGTTTGGCGAGTGTTTGAGGCCTGGTATGAGGATTGAGGTACTCTTCCTTCTTTGGTCAAGATCCTGCTCATTTTGGAATTTCTGCAGGATGGTTTGAATAAAGGCTTGGTCCTCAATACCTTAAAGGTACAAGTAGTGGCGCTCTCCTGTTTCAGAGGTCAGGTGAATAGTGGTTCCTTGTCAGCTCATCCTGATGTGGCCCGTTTCCTGAAAGGAGTGAAACATCATCGTCCTCCTTTGTGGTTACCAGTGCCCCTATGGAGTCTTAACTTGGTAGTGGATTTCTTGGCAGGCCCTATGTTTAGACTGCTGCGTATGCTGAACTTGCACTTACTGACCTTGAAAATGGTGTTTCTTGTGGCAATTTGTTCTGTGCATAGGGTTCCCAAACTGCAGGCCTTGACTTGTCGGGAGCCATTCCTCCAAGTGACTCCAGGGGCGGTACAGCTGCGTGTACTGTTCCTTTCACCGAGAGAGAGATATAGAGGAATATAGTTTGTTGCAACCCTTGGATGATAAGAGACATATTATCTGGAGGTTAGTAAGCCTTGGCCGAAGTCGGGTTCGCCTGTTTGTCCTTCACAGAGGTACTAGACAGGGAGAGCCAGCCTCGTGAGCTATGATAGTTTGCTGGATTAAGGAAGTAGTCATGGCTGCCTGTGTGGATGCTGGGAAGCCATTATCTAGTCAGGTTAGGGCTCAGGCAGTGTCATGGGCGGAGGTGAAATTGTTGTCTATCGTCAACATTTGCTGAGCTGCAATATGGTCCTCCTTGCACACCTTTTCCAGGTATTATCTGGATGTTGAAGCCCGGGAAGACACCGCCTTTGCAAGTGTGGTTTTGACTGGACCACGGGCAACCTCCTGCCCTTTTCAGGAGTAGCTTGGGTACATCCCACTTGTTCTGGTTTCATCTGACTGGATGCTAAGAAATGAGAAATTACTACTTACCTGATAATTTCCTCTTCTTTAGGACAGTCAGATGAATCCAGCTTCTCTCCCTTGGTTGCCGAATGATTGTATTATGGTTGTCCTGTGTGACTACGTATTACAAGGATTACTGGCAAGTGTTAGCACAATTTCTAGGCCAATGTTAATACATTCTTGTCTGAGCTCAGTGTTGCCTGTTGGTTGAGTATTGACATGGTTACCTTTTTTAATCAAGTTTTTTGCCACGTCTGTCCACAGTTGCTTTTGACTGGCAGGCTGAGGCCACTGCAAGGATATGAGTATTGTGACGTTAGTTTGCTTTGTCTCTATCTACTGGTAGAGGTGCATAACCCACTTGTTCTGGATTCATCTGACTGTCCTAAAGAAAAGGAAATTATCAAGTAAGTAGTAGTTTCTCATTGTGGTCCCTTGTCCTGACATGAAATGGCCTGCTCAAAATCCACTAACAGAGTGGCTGTATTTTAAGGTTATTCAAATTGCTTTTCTTGCAAAGCAATCTTGGCCAAATAAAAAATTTCAGGGTTAGTGGGGTGCAGTTTGTACCTTTTTACTCTGGTCACGACTTACAGGTGAGAAAGGAGTATATGATGGTAACTTTTTAAACTGGCGCCCACATCCAGGGACGCAGCTATTTTATAGCATACGAGTGTATATGTGCGCATGTTATAAAATAGCCTGACCGTGCGCACATGTGTGTTTAATTTTAAGGAGGCGCATGCCTGTGCATGCAAATGTCGCTTCTATCACGTAAGTCTGGAGGATTTTTAAAAGGCACGCATGCGGCCATTGCCTGTTTTCCCAATTTGTTCCCAGTTCGCCCATGTAAAGGATAGGACTTCCAAACCCCCTAGTTTAATAGCCTTCCTTCCCCCCTGTGAGCCCCGACCTTTAAAACCCTGCCGAGCTGCCTAGATTTTATTTTTTTAATCACTTACATGTCATCCATAGCAGAAGTAAACTTACACTCCCCAGGGTCCATTGCTGGGTAACTATTTACGTGCAAATTTCATGTTAAAATCCCACCTCTTTTTGGAAACTTTTCAGTTTGTGTTCGTGCAGCGGCATTTACACACAAAGCCTGGCAGCTTTTAAAATCCACTCTCTGCACGCTGGCCCATCATATTTGTGCATCTCGTAATTGATATGCACATCTGGCTTTTAAAATTCACCGTTGTATGTGCTAGAGAAGACAGATATATATAGCACTGTGACTCCCTGGTTGGGGGGGGGGAAATGTACACATGATTACCCAGTTTAGTTGTATGTGTACCAGAATAATTTGTTAGTTCTGCTAGGAAGGGGGTAGAAGGACTGTTAGGTTGTTTAGTTTTTTTGCTACGGCATTCCTCAATGACTGAGGGCTAGTGGGACGTCTCCTGTAACCTCTGCACCAGCTGTGTATCACTAGACGTTGCCGCACTAGTTGAACAAATGAATAGTTATGTCTTCATTGGCTTCCAGTGTTAAGATTTGGTTCACATCTGATTATAGAAAATGCTCAGACCCCTTATGATGACTTTTTTTTTTTTGGGTGGGGGGGGGGGGGTTTGTTGGTAAGGGCAATAATTTTATAACCAGGACTGGAAAAATCCTGGGAGCTGGGATAGCTAAAGTCAGGCACCTTGAGCCTAAAATTCAGAAAAGCCAAGAAAAAAAAAATCAAAAACAATAAACAACAAAAACGCCCATAAAATAAGAAGCAAAATAGTAACACAAAAAAAAGAAAACGAACAAGAACATAAGAAAAAATGTTTCCTGGCTCCTAAAAATGTTGGACTGGCGCTTCAATTTTCTAAATATATTTCCAGCCCTCCCCATGTTTATTGTTGGGCTGGGTATGTGTTTTCCAGTGAAGGAACCTGAGAAATGCTTTACTGAAAACAGACTCCTTGCTGATTCCCTTTTCGTGTTCCCATCTCTTTCTGGCATGGAGTTTTGTGTATCGCTTAGGCTTGGTTTGCCTTTCAGAGGTTTTATTATCCTGCCCACAGAAGTTCAGAGTTAATTTTCAGCGCTGGCACAATTGGCTGACATGTGGCTATTTCACCGACACTGAATTATTTTTGTGAACACGTCTCCTTGCGTGAGCTGACGAGTGTATGGAGGGGAAAGTCATCTGGATTTTGTTCTTTGCTGGAAATCTTTTTTGTTTTCCAGTTTGCAGCTGTAGACAGATTTTGAGCTTGGGTTAGTCTCTGGCCTGAATTTTGTGGCAGAAGATGGGAACAGCACATCTTCCCCGGGGAGAGAGGATCATATACGCCAACAATTTTCTTTCTTTCTTTTTTTTTTTTTTTAACAAAGTTAAACCTAGCGTTCTGGTCCAAGCTGCCTTTCCTATGTTGAGAAAACTCCATAGGGTGTCATCCTTACTGGGCTGGGGCCGGTCCTGGTTTTACCCCACTGCTTCTATGGACTTTGTAGTCCCTGCCATTCTTTGAGACTTTGAAACTCGAGGCTCAGAAATGCAGTGGGTGGGAGTAAAACCAAGACTGATTCAGCCTGTCTTTAAATGACATAGTGCACAGCCGCTCCTGTTTCTGGACTGTATAATGTCACAGGATGGAACAAGAAGGTTGCAGTATGCTTGACTCCAAGCATCCCCGTTAATGGAAAAAATATTGCAGCGCATTCTAATAACCCCCCCGACCTGAGATTTTCTCTTTTTCTAAATGTAGAACAAGAGATGAGTGTTTTTCTGTGGAGAGGAAGCTCTAAAGCAAGGGGAGCGCAATAGGAGTCTGGAAATTTGGTAGGGGGTGGGGTGGACTTTGGAGTAACATAAGGAATCATTTTTTCACAGATTGCAGTTGAAATCTTAAAAATGCTGGTGACTGTAGCAGCATGAGAGTGGAGCTAGTCTGCAAAGCAGAGGATGACTGTGATAAGATAGATCAGGGTTGTCCGATGCAGGGCTGCATCGCAATTTTTTTCTCAGAGGGGGATGGGTTAGCAGTCAATTTTCGCAGATATTAACGCCATAAAAACTGTGTGTATTTATGTACAAACTAATCAGACTAATTTATTTTAACTTTTTGTTATTATATTGAACACTGTTTCAGTGAGGTATCTAATATAGCGGTGAGCAAACATTTCGAACCATGGACCCCCCCCCCCCTTCTATCCATACAATTAGTATATATGTATATGTATCCTGGCTTCCTGGCCTGTTCTTGCCATCCAAACATCTCTTGAACTGGTTGCCAAGCACCAGGCAACCACACTGCCTGCCAGCATCTCAGATTTGGTTCCTTTCCAGTTGCTGAAAGGAACAACCATGGCAAACATAGAGATAGGCACAGAGAGAGAGAGAATCGCACCCACACTCAGACAGGCAGAAGGAGAGGGAGGCACACGCGCACCCCCATACCAGAGAGAAGCGGGGAGAGAGAGAAACACACAGACATAGAGTGACATCTCACACTCAGACACACACTCTACACACAAATACCAAGGCATAGAGCACAAACTTCTGCTGGCTGACATATTAAAACTAAAATTTAGTTCACCACTCCACTGCTACCTCACAGATTTTTCAGCATGCCCCATTTGCATACCAGTCAGACTTTTTTTTTTTTCAGATTATTTTATTTCTAAAAAATTACATCTTTTAAATAAGTGATGAAAAAGAGCAATTAACACCAACAGTCATAATTATACAAGTCAAAGAATCCAGTTATAAACAGAAAGCACACCATGTATAGAGGGAAACCCAGAATATAAAAATATAAGAAAACATGAGGGAAATAAAAGAACATCTATTGTAAATGGGGAAAAAAAAACAGAAAAATTAAAAATAAAAACAAAATTAGTCCTCCAATGAGGCACTCATTGCTCCAACGAGCATTTGTTGATGACTTCTTAAAAATAATTCTAGTTGCTCTGGCTCATAAACAGGCACCAGGGGAGGCAGTGGGCTCTACGGATGAGGAGACTTCTATCGTATCTGTGTCCTGTTCCCAGGACCTGATTCTCCCACAGTTTACTTTTAACTTGGCGCCATGTGATGTCAGCGAGCAGCACTGGAACAGCCTATATAATATCTCTGGCCTGCGGCGTGCAGCCAAAGGGGTGCAGCCCTTGGCAGGAACTGAAATAACATCAAGAGTTTTGCAAGTGTTTCTATCCCATCTGTTTGGATTTTTTTGCACTGGGTTAGCTTTATTGGGGGACAAAAAGGAAAGGAGCTGTCATGTCCTTCCCATCTGGTCCTGCTGACTATATAAGGTTTTTTAACATCAAAGAATGGAATATTATCAAGGACAGATAAGCTAGGCACATCCAATGCTGCTTCAAGTGAAACTCCTTTCTCCCTAATCCCTGATGCTCATATTCTTCCGGCACTTGGGTCAGAGTCAGGAGGCCAGTCTATGGGCAAAAGGTCATTATCTGATGGTGTTACCTTTTGTTCCAGTGATGGGAAGATTTTTGGTACTTTGAATGGTGTCACTGATGGAAGAGAGGTCAGTACCTAGGACACCATAGGTCTCACAAGTGACACTTTCCCTAAACCAGCTTTGATTACATTACAAACATTATGGTTGGCTATTACGGGGCTTTGGAAGGTCCTTAACTAATAAAATGGATACAGTATTTTCTAGTTTTGGAGAGTTACAAAGATAAGTTGCCTTTCCTGATCAAACGCTTAAGGTCTATGAAGAGATTAATCATAACCAATTGGCAAACATCGGAGTTCAAGGCACTGCACGGAACTGGTTCAGAACCTTTCTGGAGAACAGAGGATACAAGGTTAAAATCCATAACAAAGAATCTCAATACCGTCCATCTTCACAAGGGGTTTCACAGGGCTCTTCACTTTCTCCCACCCTTTTCAACATTTACTTGCTCCCACTCTGCCACCTCCTCACCAAACTAAACTTGAAACACTTCCTATTCGCAGACGACGTTCAGATCGTAATCCCCATAAGAAAATCCATTATAAACACATTAGAATTCTGGGACAGCTGCCTGACCGAGATCAAACTCCTCCTCAACAGTCTGAACCTGATTCTCAATGCCTCAAAAACAGAATTCCTCATTATAGCCCCTGAAAACAACATCACCACAAACCTTCCAGCTAACCTGCAAACCTCTCACGTAAGAGACCTAGGAGCAATCATCGATAACCGCCTAAACCTTAAATCATTCATTAACCAAACGACCAAGGACTGTTTTCACAAGTTATTCATCCTTAAAAGAATCAGACCACTTTTCCACTCACAGGACTTCAGAACAATTCTACAAGCAATAATCTTCTCAAAACTGGATTATTGCAATTCCATCCTACTAGGTCTCCCGGCTTCTCATACAAAACCTCTACAGATGGTGCAGAATACAGCCGCCTGAATTCTGACTAACTCCAGGAAATTCGACCACATCACCCCTATCTTAAAAACCCTCCATTGGCTGCTTATTCACTACAGAATTATGTATAAATCTATCACCACCATTTTCAAAGTCATACATCAACTTGCACCATTAAACTTACAATTGCCCCTCAAGAAACACACCTCTGCCAGACCAACTAGGGAACATTACAAAGAAGCACTTCATGTCCCACAAGCCAAAACCTTCCAACACAAATCTCTCGAAGATAGAGCTCTATCTACAGCAGGACCGCGCCTATGGAACTCCATCCCATCCGAGTTTCGCCAGGAACCTTGCCTACCTATTTTTAGGAAAAGGCTAAAAACCTGGCTTTTTAAAAAAGCCTATCAGAATTCAGACTGATCCAGGTTTCCGTCATCACTTAAAATAGTCATCCCTAGCCACCATCTTCCCTTTATCTCAGTGTGAACTCCATCACCCTAACATCAACCTCTTCCCAGTCCCCTATCAGCCCACGACCTCTTCTGGACACAGATTCAATATTACATATTGTGTAAATATTCTCTGTAAATACGTTTGATTGTGTAAATATTCTTGCCCCTTTTCTTTCTTCTTCCTCCTCTCCCAGTTGTAAACTTCCTTGTTCATTGTAACTACTATTTCTGCACCAGTTAGTAGCTTGAGTTCTCTGTTCAATGCACGAATTGTTCCATGTAAACCGACTTGATGCGTCCTTTGGGCGTGAAAGCCGGTATAGAAAATAATAAAATAAATAAATAAATAAATAAATATGGAAACTCAATGTAAAGATCTGCATAAGCATGAAGCACTCTTGATTAAAGATAAAAGATCAGGCTCTTCCTTAGCTTGAAAAGGTAGACAATTATTTTAGAAGGTAGAATCTTAGCTTTTTGAATGTGCCTAAATCTGGGTAGATATTTCCCTTGGATATGCTGAAAAGATTTTATTCTGAAATTTTAAAAGTACCATCTGAATCTTTTTCACCAATATCCAAGGTGTTTTATCTCCCATTTAGAGATGATGGAGAAGTGGTTAAGATATGATAATTTAGTTCTCACAGGACAAGCAGGATGTTAGTCCTCACATATGGGTGACATCACAGGATGGAGCCCAATATGGAAAACTTCTGTCAAGGTTTCCAGAACTTTGACTGGCCCTACTGGGCATGCCCAGCATGGCACTAACCCTGTAGCCAGCAGGGGTCCCCCTTCATTCTTCTTTTTTCCGCGTAGCAGTTGCCTCGCGGTTAAGGAGCTCTGCAGAGATTCCTGACAGGAATTTTCCTCACGGAATTACTAAAAGTTAATTTGCCCCACAGGGGTCCCTCCTCTAACTTTTTCAAGCCGCAGTACTCCGGTAAGTTTTTACCTGTTTTTCCGTCGATTACCGTCGAGTTTGGTCCTCACGGTCTACTGGCCGTCGACCGTACTGCAGCTCAATTTTTGCCATGGCGTCTGGGTTCCGTCGGTGCCCGGACTGTAATCGCACCATGTCCATCAGAGACCCCCATAAAGTCTGTGTAATGTGTCTTGGACGAGAGCACGATGTCTTGACCTGCACCAAATGTGCCCTAATGACACCAAAAGGTCGCAAGGCCAGAATGGAGAAGATGGAACTTCTCTTCCGTGCTCAAACCCCGACTCCGTCCATTGCATATACGTCGTCGGAACCGGCACCGTCAACTTGCACACCAGCTGCAGACTCAGCACTCTGCGACTGCACGCCACTTTCTCATCCTCCTGGGACACATGGCGTTCTCAGTTCAAGTCACACCAATGGCCCGTTTGGCCATGAGAGTCATGCAGTGGACTCTAAGGTCTCAATGGAGTCAAAGCATTCAGCCCCTGTCGACCATTGTCCACGTAACTGACTCACTCCGTCAGTCTCTGGCCTGGTGGAAAAATCAGATCAATCTCCTCCACGGCTTGCCCTTTCAGGCTCCAAACCCTCAATTAATTCTAACCACCGATGTTTCCAACCTCGGATGGGGAGCCCATGTGGCCGATCTGCAGACACACGGACCTTGGTCTCCAGAGGAAGCCAAATACCAAATAAATTTCCTGGAATTTCGAGCAATCAGATATGCTCTTAGGGCATTTCAGGATTACCTCTCAAATCAAGTTATCCTGATCCAGACGGACAACCAGGTGGCCATGTGGTACATCATCAAACAGAGAGGCGCGGGCGCCTTCCTTCTGTGTCAGGAAGCTGCACAGATTTGGGCGGAAGCTCTTGCCCATTCGATGTACCTCAGGGCCACCTACTTGCCGGGAGTAGACAATGTGTTGGCAGACAAGCTGAGTCGCATCTTTCAACCACACGAGTGGTCTCTCAACCCCTCGGTAGCGAACTCCATCTTCCAACAATGGGGATGTCCTCAGATAGACCTCTTTGCGTCTCCTCAACACCGCAAAGTAGAGAACTTCTGCTCTCTCATTCGCAGCAAACACTCTCAGCCCGGGGATGCATTCTCCCTCTCGTGGGCATAAGAACATAAGAGCATAAGAAATTGCCATGCTGGGTCAGACCGAGGGTCCATCAAGCCCAGCATCCTGTTTCCAACAGAGGCCAAAACCAGGCCACAAGAACCTGGCAATTACCCAAACACTAAGAAGAACCCATGCTACTGATGCAATGAATAGCAGTGGCTATTCCCTAAGTATAATTGATTAATAGCCATTAATGGAGTTCTCCTCCAAGAACTTATCCAAACCTTTTTTGAACCCAGCTACACTAACTGCACTAACCTCTGGCAACAAATTCCAGAGCTTTATTGGGCGTTGAGTGAAAAAGAAGTTTTTCCGATTAGTCTTAAATGTGCTACTTGCTAACTTCATGGAATGCCCCCCTAGTCCTTCTGTTATTCGAAAGTGTAAATAACTGATTCACATGTACTCGTTCAAGACCTCTTATGATCTTAAAGACCTCTATCATATCCCCCCTCAGCCATCTCTTCTCCAAGCTGAACAGCCCTAACCTCTTCAGCCTTTCCTCATAGGGGAGCTGTTCCATCCCCTTTATCATTTTGGTTGCCCTTCTCTGTACCTTCTCCATCGCAACTATATCTTTTTTGAGATGCGGCGACCAGAATTGTACACAGTATTCAAGGTGCAGTCTCACCATGAAGCGATATAGAGGCATTATGACATTTTCCGTTATATTAACCATTCCCTTCCTAATAATTCCTAACATTCTATTTGCTTTTTTGACTGCTGCAGGACACTGAGCCGACGATTTTAAAGTATTATCCACTATGATGCCTATATCTTTTTCCTGGGTGGTTCAGCAAAGGTTATTTTTCCCTATATGCAACACCTTGCACTTGTCCACATTAAATTTCATCTGCCATTTGGATGCCCAATCTTCCAGTCTTGCAAGGTCCTCCTGTAATGTATCACAGTCTGCTTGTGATTTAACTACTCTGAATAATTTTGTATCAACCAGTCTACTCTACGCATTTCCTCCACTTCCTCTTCTCTCGAAGACTCTCTTGAAGTTATGTCAGGACAAGGGAACCATGATCCTGATAGTACCTCACTGGCCACGCCAAGTGTGGTTTCCAATACTGCAGGATCTCTCCATTCGCAGGCACATTCCCTTGGGAAAGGACCCGCTTCTGATCACTCAAAATGACAGGTGCCTCCGCCATCCCAATCTCCATGCCTTGTCCCTGACAGCATGGATGTTGAAAGGTTAATCCTTCAACCACTTAACCTTTCTGAACCAGTTTCCTGTGTCTTGATTGCTTCACAGAAGCCTTCCACGAGAAAACCTTGCTTTTACAAATGGAAAAGGTTCACATCATGGTATTCTTCTCAGTCCCTTGACCCCTTTTCCTGTCCAATCACTAAGTTTTTGGACTATCTCTGGCATTTATCAGAGTCAGGTCTAAAGACTTCTTCCATCAGAATGCATGTCAATGCGGTAGCCGCCTTCCATAAAGGTATCGGGGATGTTCCTATATCAGTACAACCCCTTGTAACACGTTTTCTGAAAGGCTTGCTTTACCTCAAGCCTCCACTGCGTCTTCTGGCCCCTTCTTGGGACCTCAACCTGGTTTTGGGTCGGCTCATGAAATCACCATTCAAGCCTCTTCACTCCTGTGATCTTCGCTATCTCACATGGAAAGTGATTTTCCTTCTGGCAATCACTTCAGCTCGCAGAGTTAGTGAACTACAGGCTCTAGTTACCTATCCGCCTTACACTAAACTCCTACAGGGCCGGGCGGTACTCCGCACTCACCCTAAATTCTTACCTAAGGTAGTATCGGAGTTTCACATTAATCAATCCATTATACTACCTATCTTCTTTCCCAGACCCCATTCCAATCCAGGAGAACAGGCTCTGCATACCCTTGACTGTAAATGGGCGTACAGCTGCCCACAGGGAAAGCACTCAACTGTTTGTCTCTTTCCACCTCAACAAGTTAGGGAAGCCTGTGGGTAAGCAGACTCTCTCCTCCTGGATGGCGGACTGCATATCCTTTTGCTATCAGCAAGCGGGCATTCCATTTCAAGACCGTGTTAAAGCACACTCTGTGAGGGCCATAGCGACTTCAGTAGCGCACCTATGCTCGGTGCCGCTTCCTGACATTTGCAGGGCTGCCACCTGGAGTTCTCTCCACACCTCTGCAGCCCACTATTGCTTGGACAAAGCTGGAAGACAAGATTCCATCTTCGGCCAGTCTGTTCTTCGTAACCTATTTACAATGTGATGAACCAGCACCCTTCAGCCTGCCCGGTGGGGTTCAGGATGCCCTCCACCAAATTCCACCCCAGTTGTTGTGCCTGTTGCACGCCGTTGGGTACATTTGGTGCATTTCTCGGACATCCTCAGCTCGGTACTCACCCAAGAGTCATCTATAAAAATCTAACCTGGTCAAGCGTCACGCGCCTAGCGTCACGCGCCGAAGGAGCGCGACAAAGGGGCCTGCCCCTTTGAGCGCCCCTTCGAGCAGCCCCTGCAGACAGCCCAGAAGGACATAGATGTGGCTCCCTGCACCCTCGGACATCTCTAAGCAGTACCACCGCACGGCTTCCTCGGAATGAACAGTGAAACCCCCGGACGACCAGCCCAAGCAACACCAGGCTAAACAAAAAGTCCCTTCCCATAGTGAGGGATCCTTCCTCTAAATGTTTGATGGTTTCCACCAACGTCTCACATGACTATGATAATAGCTGGTTCATCCATTATCCTCCTAACAGCAAGTAACCTAATTGGTTATATTGAAACCAATGTGAACCCTCATAAGTAAGCCAGCATCCATCCTGCTTCACGTTCTTCCAGCTCTCTCCCAACAAGCACCATACTGCACCCAGCCAGTGTCATCTCAGCAAGCTCTCAACAAGCATCCATCCTGCAAGCATTCAACAAGTGCTCAGCAAACAAACAAACATCCTGCAAGCATTCAGCTAACAACCATCCTGCAAGCATTCAGCTAACAACCATCCTGCAAGCATTCAGCTAACAACCATCCTGCAAGCATTCAGCAAGCAACCATCCTGCAAGCATTCAGCAAGCAACCATCCTGCAAGCATTCAGCAAGCAACCATCCTGCAAGCATTCAGCAAGCAACCATCCTACAAGCATTCAGCAGCACATCTCAGCATAGCAACCATCCTGCAAGCATTCAGCAAGCAACCATCCTGAACAAGCAACCATCCTGAGCAAATAACACTCAAGCAACAGCAAAACAACTACCTCTCAGCACTCTACATTAAAACAAAAGACTCACAAAGACTGCCTTCGCCCCTCGGTCCATCAACAGCACTAACGCAGCATCACTACAACACAAGCACTACATGCTAAAATGTTCCCCACCTTCCCAATACCTATTTTACAACACAGCCTGTCAGCAATAGGAAAACCGAACAGATCATTCATACTACAACACAAACGACAGGCGCTACACCGTAACCTTAAATCATTCACCCCAATTTTGATAACACCCATCACCCAACTCTTAGGCCTCACTGTATTCTCACTTTCACTATTCAATGCACAATCTCTGTCCAAGAAATCTCTAATCCTCAACGACTATCTCCTTGATACCAAACCAGATATATGTGCTATAACAGAAACATGGCTCAAACCCACGGACACAGCAATTATAAACCAACTTCCCACATCAAACTACGACATCTTCTCCATCCCCCGACTGAAAAAAAGAGGAGGAGGACTCCTATTTGCATCAAAAAAAGACCTCGGGTTCATCCAGCACCCATACAACTCAGACTCTAAACTAGAAATGGTTCTCTTCACCTCGGAACAACTACAAATCCTACTCGTCTACGCCCCTCCGGGCCTCCTTGAGACAGACCCCTCCCCCTTAGTAGAGGAAATCACAACCCTCATCAAACTGGATGCTCCAGCAATTATCCTAGGAGATTTTAATCTGCATGTGGACAATCCTACCCCATCATCCAGCTGTGAATCCTTTCTCTCTGCCCTCTCAGCCCTGGGTTTCAAACAACTAGTTACCAAACCCACACACAAAGCAGGCCACACGCTGGATCTTATCTTTATTAACCCAGGCATCAAACATTCTTCACGCCTCAAAAGCAAGAAGGTCCCTTGGTCTGATCACTCACTTATCTCAACCGCATTCTCATTGAACAAACCCTCCACCTCCAAAGGGCCCTCACCATCTTTCCAATACAGAAGATCCTGCTCTACAGAAGACCTCAGCTCCCACCTAGCCTCTCAACTTCCATCCATTGATCTCTCAAACCCGAACACAGCTCTCCGCTCTTGGAAAGCCATCACAGATTCCATAGCCGACAAGCTATGTCCGCTAGCAACCAAAAAATCACTCCCAAACGCCTCCAAAAGACAACCATGGTTCACGGAAGAACTAAGAAAGCTAAAACAAAATCTAAGACAGAAAGAGAGCGACTGGCGCAAATCCCCAAGCACCAATACACGATCCATCTACAAAGCCACCCTCCATCAATACAAGTCAACTACCTCTAAATCCAAAAGGGACTACTATGCATCCAAGATTCACCACTTAATCTTCGACGCAAAAGCCCTCTTCGCCTATGTCTCCAATCTCACCCAAATCATCCCACAGGAGATTCCCAACGACCTAGCACAACCCAAAGCTGAAGAACTTGCTCTTCATTTTCACAACAAAGTCAACAGCCTTCTAACTCATCTGCCTTCTAATCCCACCGACCCTGCTCTTTACCAGTCTCTTCAACAATCATCCCTCAACAACAATGGTCTGGAAACACTTGAACCCATCTCTATCTTAGAGATACAAACTCTTATAAGAAGAATGAAACCTTCCTCCCATCCTTTGGATACTATCCCCACCAAACTGCTCCTGGCCATCCCTGACTCCATCGCTAAAACCTTGTCGGACATCATAAACTGCTCACTCTCCCAAGGACTATATCCTGACGACCTCAAATTGGCCTCCATCAAACCTCTACTCAAGAAACCCAACTTGGATCCTAAAGACCCCAACAACTTCCGTCCTATCGCCAATCTCCCATTCATAGCCAAGATTCTAGAAAAAGTTGTCAATACTCAACTCTCCGAATACATAGAAGAAAACAAAATCCTATTCCAATCACAATACGGATTTCGCAAGTCACTGAACACAGAATCCCTCCTCATCTCCATGTCTGACTTCATATTAATGGGCCTTGACAAAGGCCAATCCTTCCTCTTAATTCTACTGGACCTATCAGCCGCCTTTGATACGGTCAATCATTCCATTCTCACTTCCATTCTGGCTTCTATAGGTATCTCAGGCACAGCTCTCTCATGGTTTAAATCTTTTCTCTCCAACAGAGGCTTCAAGGTTAAGATACAGAACAAAGAATCTTCACGAATGGACGCATCCATAGGTGTCCCCCAGGGCTCCTCACTGTCACCTACACTCTTTAACATTTATCTTTTACCTATCTGCCAACTCCTCTCCAACCTTAACCTCAAACATTTCCTCTACGCCGACGACATCCAGATCGTGATACCCATTAAAGAATCTTACACAAAAACATTGGTTCACTGGGAAAACTGTCTCTTCGAAATTAAACATCTCCTGGCTAACCTAAACCTAGTTTTAAACTCCTCGAAAACAGAACTGCTTCTCATCTCCCCAGATAATAATGCCATCTCTAATCCTCCAACTATCCCAACTACTACACAGGTGAGAGATCTAGGAGTATTAATTGATAACCGGATGAACCTTAAAGCTTACATCAACAGAACCACCAAGGACTGTTTCCACAAACTCCAAGTTCTGAAAAGAATTAGACCACTCTTCCACACTCAGGACTTCAGAACCATTCTACAAGCTATCATTTTTTCTAAGATCGATTACTGTAACTCTATCCTTCTGGGCCTACCTTCCTCCTATACTAGACCCCTCCAGATGTTACAAAACGCTGCGGCAAGATTACTGACAAACTCCAGGAGGAGGGACCATATATCTCCAATCCTAAAAGATCTCCACTGGTTGCCTGTTCACTTTAGAATCCTCTACAAATCTCTTTCCATAATATACAAAACCATCCATCAACACACCCCACTCGACTTACAAGTCCCATTCCAAATTTATAACTCCTCCAGACCAACAAGAGACACACTCAGAGGATCTCTTCAAGTGCCCCCAGCCAAAACTACCAAACACATTACCTTGAGAGATCGGGCCTTTTCAACAGCCGGCCCCCTTCTATGGAACTCCATCCCACCGGACCTTAGACAGGAGCCCAGCCTCCCAACCTTCAGGAAGAGACTTAAGACCTGGCTGTTTAAAAAAGCTTTCCCGGACACCGATTAATTCTATTCAGCCAGATTCTACCACTTCCACATGTAAAAATGTTATTACTAATGTAAATACCTATACCTAATGTTATTCTCTTTCTTTTCTTCTCTCCTCCCAGTTCTATTACCTTGTTATTTGTAACTGCTTCCTTCTACACAAATAGGTTATTGAATTGTTTACTGTACACCCCTGTTATATGTAAACCGGCATGATGTGTTTGCAACATGAATGCCGGTATATAAAAATTTTAAATAAATAAATAAATATGTGAGGACTACCATCCTGCTTGTCCTGTGAGAAAGCAAATGTTGCTTACCTGTAACAGGTGTTCTCACAGGACAGCAGGATGTTAGTCCTCACGAAACCTGCCCGCCGCCCCGCGGAGTTGGGTTCATAACATTTTATTATTTTATTTTTCGGCACTGCCTGTAGCTTTTAAATAAGACTGAAGGGGGACCTGCTGGCTGCAGGGTTAGTGCCATGCTGGGCATGCCCAGTAGGGGCCAGTCAAGGTTCTGGAAAGTTTGACAGACGTTTTCCGTGATTGGGCTCCATCCTGTGATGTCACCCATATGTGAGGACTAACATCCTGCTGTCCTGTGAGAACACCTGCTACAGGTAAGCAACATTTGCTAACTAACTACTCTGGTTCAAGATTCTCAGTTTGAAGTTTCCACGCTGGCAATTCTATTAGTAGCATTTGCCCTGGAACCCGATAAAGAATGGACTTTGTTTTTACTGCGAATAAATAACTAAATTATCTTTTTGAGTTATAAAGTGGCTGTATTCCCAGATGTAGCTATAGCTACGCAGTCAAGACCAAAGATATTTCTAATGAGAAGGTAGAGGGTGGTTGCCCTTTCTTTAAAATTTCATGGAAAATGTCAGATTAGGTTGGATAATGAGCTGGAATTGCCAGCTAAGAGTCATGTATGAGATGAACTGTTCTATGTAAACTGCCCCCCGGCAGTAGTTCTTCTGTTAACTGTGAACCGGAGTGATATGTATTGTATACAGGAACTCCCGGTATATAAAAACTATAAATAAATAAATAAATAAATGTAACTCTGGTTTAATACTAGCAGTTATAGATCATGCCATTCTTGGGATTATATGGGAAAAGATGTTCTTATTTTTTGTTTTTTCTCTTTTGGATGAGACTTTGTAGTATTCATTTACCCAGCTTTTCCTAATGTCAAAGTTTGTTTTTTGACACGTATGTTAATCTAATAAAAAAAAAAAAAAATACAGGCATCAAAAGAATGGTAAACTCTATGGGGCAGATTTTCAAAGCCTACACACGTAAATCCAGGCGGATTTACGTGCGCCAGGCCTATTTTCAAAAGGCCTGGCGGAGTGCGTATGTCCCGGGGCTCGAAAAAAGGGGTGGGATGTGGGCGGGACAGGGTGGTCTAGGGGCAGGTCAGGGGCGTGGCCGGAGCCTCCAGGCACAGGGGCCATTTGCTGCTGTGCCTGGGATCACGGGCTGGCCATTGGCTGGCGCGTGCAACCAACGCCTGCCCAGAGGCAGGCGCAACTTATAAAATAAAAGTATTGGGGGGGGGGGGGATTTAGGTAGGGCTGGGGAGCAGGTTAGATAGAGGAAGGGAGGGGAAGGTGGGGGGGGGGGGCCAAAGGAAAGTTCCCTCTGAGGCTGCTCCGATTTCCGAGGGAACGGGGAAAGCCATCGGGGCTCCCCTAGGGCTCAGTGCGCACAAGGTGCACTAGTGTGCACCCCCTTGCGCGCGCCGACCCCGGATTTCATGACATGCGGCGCCTATTAAAATCTGGCCCTATGTGCTTACCAGGCATTCTGAAGTAACACAAAACCATGCAGTAAAGACACTCTGCATATCAAGCCAAAATAGCACTAACTCCCAGAACTCAAACCTCAATAACCCTATCTATGATAAAGCAGCAGTGCAAATATTGCAGTGTACACAAGACAGCAATGCACCACCTATTGGGTAGTAGAACAGGCTGGACTGCGGTCTGTTACCTACACTTTAGTCATAGATGCAGAACACTTACAGAAGCTCCCCAAATACAGAGTACTAGAAATAGAAATATGCAGACAAAAACTGAAATGAAAACCCCAAGAAGCTAGAATTTGCATACAGTGCAACACCAGAGAATAGAGACACACATGCATTTCCTCCTGTACTGTGCAGAATTCAGACATCAGAGATGCACATTTACCAGAGCTAACAGATAATCAAACTTCCCACAAAAGAATGAGCTAGAAAAACTCTGTATAATCATAGGGGAAGCATAACCAGCAGTTACAGCAGCAAAATATGGCAGAAATGTAATCTGACCAGAGGCAATCCAGAACCTGGACATTCTCTTTGCTATTAATCCAGAACCTGGGCATTCTCCTTGTGATTAATCTGTAATGTGACCAGACGCAATCCAGAACCTGGGTATTCTCCTTGTGATTAATCCAGAACCTGGGCATTCTCCTTGCTATTAATCTGTAATCTGACCAGAGGTAATCCAGAACCTGGGCATTCTCCTTGCTATTAATCTGTAATCTGACCAGAGGCAATCCAGAACCTGGGCATTCTCCTTGTGATTAATCCAGAACCTGGGCATTCTCCTTGCTATTAATCTGTAATCTGACCAGAGGTAATCCAGAACCTGGGCATTCTCCTTGTGATTAATCCAGAACCTGGGCATTCTCCTTGCTATTAATCTGTAATCTGACCAGAGGTAATCCAGAACCTGGGCATTCTCCTTGCTATTAATCTGTAATCTGACCAGAGGCAATCCAGAACCTGGGCATTCTCCTTGTGATTAATCCAGAACCTGGGCATTCTCCTTGCTATTAATCTGTACTCTGACCAGAGGTAATCCAGAACCTGGGCATTCTCCTTGTGATTAATCCAGAACCTGGGCATTCTCCTTGCTATTAATCTGTAATCTGACCAGAGGTAATCCAGAACCTGGGCATTCTCCTTGCTATTAATCTGTAATCTGACCAGAGGCAATCCAGAACCTGGGCATTCTCCTTGCGATTAATCTTTCTGGAGCCTGTCATTTTAATGATTGTTATTAGCATGTATGTAGCTTTGCTTGTTCTCCCTTTAATTTTAGCTTGATGGAGGGGGGGAGACAGGTGAGGGGTAAAGAGAGGGAGTAAAATACAGGGGAGAAGGGGTAAAAGGATGCAGTGAGGGGGTCAGGGGTAGAAATATATTTAGAAAACTTGAGCATGAATCAAAAATGTTTAGGAGCCAGTGCAATTTTTTCCCTTAATGTTTTCTCACTTTTTCACTCTTATTTTTTTTGCTTATTTTGTTGGACTTGTTCCTCCTTTTAGCTCTTTTTTTTCAATTTAATTTGTATACTTTTATTCTTCGCTTGCTTTTTGATTGCTTTTCTGAATTTTAGCTGCCAGGTGCAAAATTGTAAGTGAATTTTTCCAGCCTTGGAGGGTGTAGGTGAGAGGAAAGGGGTAAAAAGAAGGAACATCATGGCGGGGGTAAAAAGAAGGACAGGTGATGAGAGGGTGGGAGTAGAGAAGCAGGAAAGGGGAGGGGACAAGTACAGAAGGGAAAGAGCACACCCTCGAGACCCAATCCCTACAATTCCCCAAATGCCCGATGGTCCTCTTCCTCCAAACAATGGGATGTGCACACAGAAAGGAAAAGGGACACCTCCTAGTACCAAGTATCTCCAGCAACCCCTGCGTTTTCCCCATCAGGGCAGCCGTGAGCCAGTGAATCCACTCTTGGGCTGGTCAAACACAATGCCTCTGCGGTGCCTCCATCAGCCTCTCTTCTTGTTTCCTGGCTTCGTGTCAGACAAAGAAGGGTCTCTCAGGAAGAGCCTGCCACCAGGCCCAGGGTGGGAGAGCTTACTGTGATCTCCGCACTTTCTCCTGTTTCCTGGGGGGGGGGGGGGAGCTACCCACTCTTCTTTCTGTTAGTAGGTGATGGAGGTTGTCCTTGCCCTGATTGCCCTCTCCTCTTCCTGCCTCTGGGGGCTTGGGGGAGGGGAGGCTGACCTTGCCACCGGTAAAAGCAGTGACTGCTGCTGCCTGCCCCCGAGGCCACACTGTATGTGCACAGCTAACGGGGATCGGCTGTTAGCAGCACCCTTTTTCTGGAGGTGGGAGGAAGGTTAGGGGGAGACAGTAATAGAGAACACTGCCCTAAATGGAGTTAAGCATGCAGTGTTTTAGATGAGGAATACAGCAGCAAAACACTACACATTAGAAACCACAAAAAAAAAAAAAATAGAATGAAAATAAAATTCCCAAGGTATCTAAAGAGATTTAAAAAAATTAGTGAAATCTTTCCTTTAGTTGCCCCCAATGCAAAGAAGATCAGGATAAACCCCCATGTTACATTATTTGTATTGAAGTCCGACATTGTTCTGACATGTCTTGTGTGCGCAGCAGAGATTAAACATTTCTTGGCATCCCTTTCCCACCATTGGCATACAAACCAACTATTTAAAATAAATAAATAAATCAAAAATCAAATGAGGATTCTTAGGGACTCTGTTACTTTCTGCTAACTGCAGCGCTCCTGTGTCTCAGACCCTCCTGCACAGTTCATTGCTAGAAAACCCTGCCTTGGACATGCTTTTTGTGACTGAAGAGGCTTTGCAGACTGTAGTGTCTGTCTTCCCTACCCGACCAGGGTTTAGAAAACATGGGAGGTGTGCCTGAGCGTCTGCTGCTAGCCCCGCCACAGTGAGGATTCGTTGTGTGCTCTTTGATTGAGCCATAGGGCTGTCTGTTTTTCAGCCTCTGGTCTGCCGTTGCTTCGATCTGGTCAGTTGATTTTTTTTTTTCTCCTGATTTAAAAATGCCTTTTCGTGAGGGGTGCCTGCCTTATGCTGAGTTTTCCTGTCATCATCTGGACATCTTCTGTTGCAGAAAAATTGCATGAAGTGTGTGTGTGGTGGAACGCCAAAGAAACCCCAGACTTTTAAAGTGTTGCTCTGTAAGTATGCCTGTATGTGGATGTTGCTGTGGGATAATCATTTTTCTAAAACCCAAGGCAGAGAATGGAGGGGTTAAACTTTGGGTCAGGCCAGGGCTCGGCATGCTTGGATCCACATTGGGTCCAGGAGGGGGTCGAGCGTGTCAAGGGTGGTGACGCTCTTAAAACACAAGAACATGCCATACGGGGTCAGACCAAGGGTCCATCAAGCCCAGCATCCTGTTTCCAACAGTGGTCAATCCAGGTGACAAGTACCTGGTAGGATCCTAAGGGGTAGATAGATTCTACTTTGCTTATCCCAGGGATAAGAAGTGCATTTCTGCTTCACCTTAATGGTTTATGGACTGTTCCAAAAATAAATATTGAAAAAGGGGACCGCTACTACACAATCAAACCACTCAAAATAAAGTAGTCGCAAGATGATTTTATGTTCTTAAATCACAGTCTTTCTGATATCTTGTTTCACGTGATGATGGTCAGGACAGGAAGCCAGCCTAAAGAACGGAGAGGATTGGGAGTTCCTAACTTTGCTGCCTCCCAGCTTTGATCTTTGGTTGATATGCACAGGAAGAATTTGGTCAAACAATGGGTCATGCTTGAACAAACTTTGGTTGGGGTAATGCCATTACCTGCTCTCCCTTGGCAACCAAAATCTTCCTGGTGCCCACATCGGTGCGTTCCTTTGGCATTACAAACAACCATGAGGATGTGGTCCCAATGGAAGTTTAAATTGGTTGGTCATGGTTCCTATTTATATCTTGCATACCTTTTTCACAATACTACTTTCCCTGCTGGTCTCCAATCTGTAGCTTTTAAAAGATGATCTGAAATAGGCATTTTATGCATCGATAACCTTTTATCACAAGGGTTTTTTCTTACTATTAATGATTTACAGGCTAGGTATTGCATGGCTACTGTGGATTATTTTAGCCTATGCTCAACTTAAGCATTTTTTCAATTCTAAGTCTCGAGAAGGTATTTTAAGCCTAAGCAAGTCTCTGAGAATTTTTGCAATCAAGCGAACCACTTGCATAGTTTGATATCTAAAATTTATACTGTTCTCAATGGATGAATGTCTGAACCTCTGAAGCATATCCAAGCTTGGGAGCTGGATTTGGGAGACCCTCTGAGTGATGAAGAGTGGGAATTAGTCTTTCACAATGCTAGAAAATGTTCTATTTCTGCTTCTTTGCAGAACTGTTATAAACTTGGCTATGGACTGAAGTGGAGGAAGTTTTCCATATGGTGTGAGCAGAAGGCCCTAGATCTGTTCTCCTTTCCCATTCCTATCGGAAGCTGGCTTAAAAACCAACTCCGTTAGAGTTCATCTCAGTGCAATTGGTGCATACCAGTAAAAGTGCAGATGGCTTGCTCATCTCTGTGCAGCCTATATTTGTACGATTCATGCCGGGCCTGCTTCAATTGAAGCCTCCTCTAAGGCCTCCCACTGTGTCTTGGGACCTCAACGTGGTGTCAGCTCAGTTGATGAATTCTCCTTTTGAGCCGCGGTGCACCTGAGAGCTGAAGTACGTGCCATGGAAAGTCATATTTTTGGTGGCGGTCATCTTAGCATGCAGGGTCAGCAAGCTCTAGCCTTAGTGAATTATCCAGCTAAGGTGGTTTTGGATTTCCATCTTAACCAGTCCATCGGCCTGCCAACATTCTTTTCCAGGTCCCATTTGTACCAAGGTGAATGAGCGCTGCACAGTTTGGAATGCAAGCGAGCCTAAGCCTTCTGTCTGGAGCATCCACCCAGCTTTTTATTTCTTTTGATAGGAATAGATTGGGTGTTGCCGTTGCCAATTGGCTAGCAGATTGCATCTCCTTCTGTTATGCCCAGGAGGGACTGCATCTTGGGGGTCATGTCAAGGCTTATTCTCTGAGCCATGGCAGTGTTGGTGGCCCACTTATGAGATCTGCAAGGCTGTGATGTGGAGTTGTTGCCACAGATTCACATCTCACTGTTGTTTGAATAGGGATGGCCGGCGCAACAGTAGGTTCGGTCAGTCTGTCCTTCGGAATCTGTTTGAGGGTTAGAACCCAGCTCTGCCCACCTAGTTCTCGTTCTTTGGGTTCAGGCTGCCTCCCCCTTCTGTTACCAACAGCACTGTTGTTGTGCTTGTTGGCACCTGGTTGGGTGTCTGTTGGTCCCCTTTTGTGTTGGGGAGCATGAAAATTATATATGAAAATTAGGAGAAACCCAACTCCATGGAGTGGCGGGTGGGTTTCATGAGAACTAACATCTTGCTGTCCTCAGAGAATACCTGTTACAGGTAAGCAACTCTGCTTTCTCAGAGGACAATTCAATGTTATAAGACTGGAGAGGAACCCCATGTGGACATGTGGTTTAGGGCATGGGGTCATGCTCAGTGTGCAAGTCAAAGTTCTAGAAACTTTGACATAAGTTTTCCGTGTTGGGGCTGCATCTGATGATGTCACCCGTATATGAGGACTAAGATTCTGCTGTCCTCAGAGAACACCTGTTACAGGTAAGCAACTCTGCTTTTCTTTGCTGTGTTTTTCTATGTGCTGGTAAGTCAGGGCATTGTCGATCATGCGATGCTGTGGCTTGACAGTCAAGATCTGTGCAAGGTGAGGAGAGGAGGTGATGGTGTTTCAGAGTTTGCAATATTTTCTATCTGTAAGAGGGAACGAGGTTAAAGTTAAATTATTGTGAGTATCTTTGCCTACTTGGGCATTATGGAAGGCTTCTTGATTTTAGTAAATGTTCAAGCTGGAGACTGTATTGGGGGGTAGGGTAGGAGGGCATGGGGGAAGCAAGAGAGAATTTTTGTACAGATGAGAATAGACTTTGCTTTTGCTGTCTCTTTAAGCAGAAGTTTTCTTTTTCCTGCTGGAATCTTGTTATCCCCAGAAGCGGTGATAACAACCTCTTGGAAACCAGTGCAGAATGGACCGCTGTTGATTATGCTGCCTGCCTCTACCTGTGTTGCATTGTGCATCCTTAGGGGAAGGTAGGGAAATCAGAAAACTGTCTTGATTTTCCAGAATTCCCACACCTTTGCCCCCCGCCCAACCATTTTATCCAGTGGTTGCTTCATTCCATACTATAGAAGAAGAGATGTGGCTACGGATCAGGGGTAGGGGTGGTGAAATCTGGCGGCCATGTTTAAGTTCAGTCCCTGAATTTAGTCTTTAAAGTAGGGGGTTTCAGCCTGTCCTTGTGTACCCCTCCTCCCCAGCCAATCTGGCTTTCAGTATCTCCACAATAAATATGCATATAAGAGATCTGCATACACTGTCTCCATCTAATGCATATTTATCATGGATATCCTGGAAACCAGACAGGAGGAAGTGGGGCAGGGAGGGTGGTGTTTGAGGACTTGCTTGGAAACCATTGTTGTACTTGTTTGGAGCAATATGAGAGCAAGAGTATTGCTTTGGATTACTTAAGCTAGAGAGGAACCTGCTCACTTTTGTGGCTGCTGTTTTTGGTTTTGTCTTCTATTTGTATTTATTTTTTCCCAGTTTATGGGGCAGTGATGGGGACAGCACTGCTCCTCCTCTGAACATGCATGTACCTGAGCAATGAAAAGTACAACAGTTCAGTTGAATTGTTTAATGGTGGACTTATAAGATTGTTGGCTTTCAGAACTGCACTTGGGTTGGGTCGTGGATGCTTTTCCCAGCGTCACTGGGCTAAAATCCCAGACACCCATGTTCCAATTCTCTTGTTTGAAAGGAGGTGACACAACAGAATATGGCAGCTTTGCAACCCACACTGTCTATGGCACCTTTTTTTTTTTTTTTTGGGCATCTCAGGAACTACGCAGAGTAACCCCCTTATTTTAAACAACATCTGGGAACTCTGACTTACTAAATTGCAACTCCTTGGGTGGAGGCTGGTCTGGATGTTGAGGCCCCTCAACCTCACTCCTTTGCTCTCACAATTGGCAGAGAAGTTCATTTGACAGCTCCTTTTGGACAATTGGATGTACGTATTTTGTTTTTTTCCTAGGGTTGATAACTCTCCCCTTTTCATTTTATTTAGGTGGCTAATTGTGACTGCCTGTAAACTCCTGCATACAATTCCCTTCCCCCAGTGAAATCTGGCTGGAGATTTAAAGCTAGATCCCTCTTGTCATCCTGCAGGAGTCCCTCTTAAAATAGCTCTTTGGAGCAGCCAATTTGAAGGTCGGCGGTGTGTATATGCCGACCCAGACGTGCATGCTATCTCTCTACTGTACACGCACTTGGGAGAGAGAATCTGCTGTGCAGGGTGGCTGTGCTTCTCCCAAGGGTGGAGGGGATTTTTCCCACTGCTGCTCCACTAACCTCCCTCTAATCCCTGATGAATCTGTAAGGTGCAAGAATTTTTTTTTTTTTAATAGGGCGGATGGGGGGTGTAAATGGCTCTCCGAGAGCTCCCAGCTGGGTGGGTGGGGACAATGTCTTGTCTAAGATAGGTCCTATGAATGCAAGTGTGTACTGATCACCATATGCAGGGATAATCTAATAATGTCAGTTAAACCCAGGAGGATGCGGGGGCCCAGTGTGAATCAACTGCAGCGGGGCCCTGGAATACTGGCTGATGGAAATTATAGTGTTGGGGATGGGGCTGACATGGTGTTGTGGGGCCCAGGGTGGTTGCTGCTGTTTTTCCCTCGCCCCCAAGTACAGCCCTGGTTTAAACCTCTGTGAAATTCAGTGTGCTTCGTTGGGAGTTTTATTTATTTAAAAAATCGTATAACCCGTCTCTAAAGCTATGGTTGTTAAAAGCAGATTACAGGTTAAAACATCCATAATATTTTACAGTCAACATAAAATCCACATAACTCATTATTAAATAGGCACATCCACAAGCATGCGATACTAAAATTGTAGAGAGCATAGCTCCCGGTCACATCTGTACTTTCAGTGGCTTTTGTTATGAGAATGCCTATTGGAATAAAAATCATTTTTATTTTAAAAATCAGGCTCTTATCTAATGGAAGGTCATTCCAAAGAAGAGGGCTAATGACTGGGAAAGATCGCCTCCTTGTCTTCTGATGCCACCACACGTTTGGAAGGGGGGTGGATACTGTAAGCGAGGACTCTTCTGTCGAGCGAAGCAGTCGAAGTGGCTGCTGTTCTTGCAGGAGTATACAAAGGTGCACCTTCTTACAATCCTTTACGGACCAACATCAAGATCTTATAATATTCTTGATGCTATTGGATGCCAGTGTAGAGACTTCAAATGAGGGGTAATGCACCGCCACGCTGGCATCCCCTAATCAAATCGGGCTTCCACATTCTGTTATCAATAGAAGTGCAGAAAGCAGCCCCTTAGGAAGCCCCACATAAAGAGCATTGCAATAATCCAGCTGAGAACTAATGCTTGTACAATTTAGCCGACTTCTTCTTTCTGTAAGGATATCTTAATCGCCACAGTAAATGTAGCTTTAAAAAAAAAAAAGCCATTTTCAATACTGCCTTCATCTGGGATTGTAATGTAAAAGTTGAGAAAATGATAAAACCCAACCTCAGACAAAAAGAATATATCTGATCATTCACGTTAATGCCATAGAGTTATCCTCCTTGCCTCTTCATATGACCTATTTTGTTCCAATTTAGAACTAACTTCTTTCCGATGTCCACTTTTTTGTTCCCTGGATATATCTTGATATTGCTTCCTCCACTGCATCACCAGCTGACAGATATAACTGAATGTTGTCTGCATATAAGAACATAAGAAATTGCCATGCTGGGTCAGACCAAGGGTCCATCAAGCCCAGCATCCTGTTTCCAACAGAGGCCAAAACCAGGCCACAAGAACCTGGCAATTACCCAAACACTAAGAAGATCCCATGCTACTGATGCAATTAATAGCAGTGGCTATTCCCTAAGTATAATTGATTAATAGCCATTAATGGACTTCTCCTCCAAGAACTTATCCAAACCTTTTTTGAACCCAGCTACACTAACTGCACTAACCACATCCTCTGACAACAAAATCCAGAGCTTAATTGCGTATTGAGTGAAAAAGAATTTTCTTCGATTAGTCTTAAATGTGCTACTTGCTAACTTCATGGAATGCCCCCTAGTCCTTCTATTATTCGAAAGTGTATATTTTGCATTCTGTTCCAGATTATCTCATTTCTCCCGGTGGGCACAAGTATATGTTGAAAAGCACTGCAGACAGAATCAACCCCTGTGGTACTCCAGAGGCAGCGAACATTTTGGGAGATATACTTCCTTCTCCATGAAGTTAGCAAGTAGCTCATTTAAAACAAATTGAAGGACATTCTTTTTCACTCAGCGCATAGTTAAACTCTGGAATTCATTGCCTGGGGATGGGGTTTCATCAGTTAGTGTTACTGAGTTTAAAAAAGGTTTGGATAAGTTCCTAGAGGTTAAAACCATAAACTGCTATTGCGGTAATTAATAAGCAATAGTAGCTTGTGATCTATCTAATGTTTGGGTACTTGCCAGGTACTTGTGACTTGGATTGGCCACTGTTGGAAACAGGATACTGGGTTTGATGGACCCTTGGTCTGACCCAGTATGGCATTTATGTTCTTATATTATGTACTAGTCTAACTTTTTGGGACCAGCCTATGAGGCAGTAAACCAGATTTCCACCCACTCCTGGTATATTTAATCTGCTAAGAAGTATTTCATGCACAAGTTATGAACTTTTTGATGTGTGCCGTTGGAGAATACCTTAACTGCAGTGACTGAGGGCATTGAAAGAGGACTGAAGGTTTTTTGCAGCAGACAGAGCCAATGAAATTGGGGTTCAAATCCTGCTTATGTTCCGTGTGACTTTGGCAAGTTACTTCGCACTCCATTGCCTAAGTGTAAACTTAAATTGTAAGCCCTCCGGGGAAGGGGAAATACCTTCAATGCCTTTAATACCTGAATGTAATCTGCTTTGAAGTAACTGACCAATCACAAAAGGCGGAATATAAATGAGAAATTCAATTAAAAATTTTGCATCCAGAGTTACCTTGTGGTGGCAGGAAGCAATGTACCTGTATTCAGTCTCTGCACTGATTAGTGCTACCATAAGATTTCCTGCGATGTGTATGGAAAAAGGGGGAGAGGGTGAGACTGGGAGTTCACTGCGCTGTTCACCTCTCCTGTGGTTGTGGGTGTCCTCACTGTTGCACAGCGCTGCCTCAGAAGTGCGCTTGTGACCCAGTCCTTGAAAGGAACTGCGGTCCATTCCAAGTCTTGCGCAGAGGACAGTCGCTGCTATGGTTGGGCTGGATAGGAGGCAGTGAAGCGAAGGAGGCAAACCTCTGGTAGCTATGAATAAAAGCTCCAGCACAGTAGCCCCAGTTGAGGCTGTTTCCAAGTGAGCAAAGAGCCCAAAGGAGCCTTCCTTGGCTGCCGGGAAAGCCAGAATGTCATTGGTAGGTTGACTTCCAAAATCAGAGTTTGTGGAAGGGGTCGTGTGTGTCCTGGGATCTTGGCTGAATGGCGCGCAGGTTATACCCCATTAGAAACATGGAGAAGCCTTTTGCTTAATTTAACAAGCTTCACTTATAGCCAGAAGAATAATATTTTTGTGCATGAGAGGCATGGAAGGGTTTTTTTTGTTTCTTTTTTGTTTCTTTTACCAAATTTCTCAGGGATCTTGAGCTGGTTTAAAATTTTTCACATTTTAATTTTTAAACGGGGAGTATATATAAACCTTTTCAGATGTATTTGGTGTGCTCTGCATCCAACTGTAGAATACAAATAAAGCTTTTTATCTCAGCTATATCTGTTCTATAAAGTACATTTGTGAAAGCCAAGACCTCCTGTCCACTGTGCTTCCTCTGCGCTGGATTGCGCCAAGCAAGCTGATGGATGTGGGAGAGTTTTGGCAGCAGTGTTCTTAGGAAGGAGGGGGCAGTAAGCCTCAAAAGACTGGGGCTGGTGGGAGTTGTGCACCAGGGCCATTTTCTAGTAAGTAATTAAATTAAATTTTTGGATTTTTTTCTTGCCTTGCCAGATGATGCTCAAGGTGGCATACAGCATTATTTTTATTCAGGTATAATACGTTCTTGTCCAAAAGAGCTTGCATTCTCCTAGGACAGCAGGATGTTAGTCCTCACACATGGGTGACGACATCGGATGGAGCCCAGCACGGAAAACTTATGTCAAAGTTTCTAGAAAACTTTGACTGGCACACTGAGCATGCCACTATCCACGTGGGTCCCTCTTCAGTCTCTTCTTTTCCGCAGAGCCATTGTCTTAAGGTTGTGGAACTTGTGATTTTTTTCTCTGGAAAATTGTTTCGTGGTTTGTTTTTTCGACTTTCTTGCACCGGGTCCCTCTTTCTTCTTCCTGGCCCTAGCTGGTCTCGTGGTGCGGTAAGTTTTTCGTTCTATGCAGTTGATTCCCGATAGCGGAGTCCTTCGGTGTCCGGTGGTCATCAACCATTCGCCAACCATTTTTTCTGCATGACGTCAGGTTTTTGTTGGGGCCCTCAGATGAAGTCCATTACAGATCTGCACAATGGGTGTGTATCCTATGCCTGGGGGCATCGCATGACATTCGGGGAGTTGTTTCTGTGAGCAGATGATCCCCGAGGGCCGGTGTGCTGCCTGGACAAGATGGAGAATCTATTCGGATCAAAGAGGTCTGAGCCATCGACACCAGTGTCTGGGGCATCGACTTCAAAGGGCTGTGGGGACCTGATGGACATCGATCCTTTAGTGTCCACCCCTCCACTGGGCCCGGAGATCAGCCTTCATTGGTCTCCTCTCGCTCGAGGACTTCTGGATCGTCTCCATCCTCCTCAGCTCCGGGGAATGACTGGGCTGAGCACTGTAGGAAACCTCAGAAACATTGCCACCGCTTGCCATCCTAGCATGATACCAGACTGAGGTTGGCGCTGGCTTCTGATGCGATGCCCTCGAAGCAAACCTGTGGCAAGGAGGCACAGGCCTCCATCGATGCCGGGGGTCAGAGACATTCCCCACAGATTCCGGTGCCAGGAACCGATCTCCCTTGACTCCGAGGGAGATCTGGCTACGCCTCTTCCTTCTCAGCCCGACCTGTTGACGGCAGCCTTCGAGAAGAAGCTAGAATGCAGGGGTACACTTGACGGTTGTTCGGGCCCTGCAAAGCATCGAGCTGCTGGCCCCGCCAGTGCCTCCATCTGTGTCGGAGCCCACGCCCTCCTTGTTGTGCCGCTGCTTGAGCGCCTCGTTGCTCTTGGCACTCCCCACGCAGTCAGTGCCGGGTGCCCAGGGTGCCATTGATGCCCCAACGGGCACAGTTGCCTCCTCCTCTCAGTACCATCCCCATTAGGGGTTCCGAGGAGGAGGAAGGCCCTTTTATGCCTGAGGCACTGCTGAAGCCTTTGGTTCCGCGGCTGGCATTGCATGCTCCGGTTCCGGGCCCTCTGAGCCTAGGCCATGGGACCTGGGGAGGGCCCCACCATTGGTGTTTCCGGGCAATGCTAGTGTTGAGAACGTCCCTTATGACCCGTGGGGGGGTGATTCCTCCAAGTCTTCTGATGAATCCGGTGGCCTGCCCTCAGATCCAGCTCCTCTGGAGGAATGACGCCGGTCCCTGCCTGAGGACTTGACCTTTGCTGGTTTTGTGCGGGCATTGGCAGAAGCCATTCTGTTTCAACTACTGACGGAAGATGATACCCCAAAGGAGATGGTGGCTGTTCCTGTCTATGAAATATTCAAGGAGTTGCTCCTAAGGATTTGGGAATACCCCGTTCCTGTGTCTCCGGTCAATAAGAAGGCCAATGCGGTGTACTTGGTCCAGCACTCTACGGGGTTCAAGAAGCATCAACACCTACACCAGGTGGTGGCGGAGTCCGACCTTAAGAGAGACAAGCGTTCTCGCACCCATGCCTCCGCTCCTCCAGGGTGGGAACACAGGGCATTGGATGCACTGGGTCGGAAGGTTTTTCAGGGTGCCATGCTGATCGCTCATATCGCCTCCTACCAGTTATATATTATGTAGAATTCTCATAACCTCTGGAAGCAGGTCCAGGACATGGCCGAGTGCCTGCCCTAACAGCAGAAGGATGCTTTCTTGTCAGTTTGTTTATTTATTTATTTATTTTTAATTTTTATATACCGAAATTCCTGTATGAGATACAAATCAATCCGGTTTACATAGAACGGATAATCGGCCGGGGTTTACAAACTGCCCACGGCTTTACAAGAAACAGTTAGGAATGAAACAGTTAGAAAGTGAGTCTACAAAAACTTTACATATAACGATTAAAACAGTTAGTATTAGTATAAAACTTTAACAATTGAACAGGAAATTGCTCGGGACCATAAGTGCAGGTCTGAGGCTTTACACCCTTTAAATAATAACTCGCCACTGATTTAAATTGAGAACAATTGAACAAGGTTGTGGACAGGGAGCAAAAGGAGAGAATAAATGCGATACAAAAAGGGAACGATTACACACAAGGAAGTTCAACTTTGTGGGGAACGGATAAATGAGAGGTGTCAAACGAAGGGGGAGATCCGGTTGGATTCTAAAAGAGAACAGGCTTGGGAGATAAGGAGAACAGTGTTGTCAACTGGAGGAAGGATCATGGGGGGGGGGGGGGAAGGGGGAGAATAGAACTGCAGGGGAAAACAGGTATTGTTAATCAGGAGAAAGTGCATAGTGAATCTTGACGAAAGGCTTTTATATTGATGTATCGGAATTATGTCATCCTAGTAGCTTTACGTATCTGGGAAAGCTTGTCTGAAGAGCCAGGTTTTTAGCTTTTTTTTTAAACTCTGGTAGGCTTGCAAGACAACACTCAGTTGTCTTGCAAGGTCTTGAATGTGGCAAGCATAAGGTGCATTCCACCTATGATGTCTTCGAGATGGTGGCAAAGGTGGCAGCCATGGGCATTGGTGCCTGCAGGATGGCCTGGCTTCAGGCCTTTGATCTCTGCCCAGAGGTGCAGGAGAGGCTCACAGATCTGCCATGTACCAGCGAGAATCTCTTTGGGGCAAGGTAAGGAATGCTGTGGCTCAGTTGAAGGATCATCATGAGAACCTCCAGCATCTCTCAGTATGTTGGATCCGCCATCCTCTGCCAAGAGGTCCTCCTGACAGGGTCAGCGGGAGGCCCTTCTAGCACCAGAGGAAATACTATCCTTCTGCTTCTCATCTCGAGCGCAAAGGATGAGTTCTAGGGGCTACCCCAGGCAGCAACGTGCCCCCAAGCCTCAACCGGATCCCCAGCCAAGCCCCACTACAAGTTTTTGACTGGTTGCGAGGGAGCGTAAGCCTGTATCCTTGATGTATAACCCTCCTGTCAGGGGCTGGTTATGGTTCTTCGCAGACCGTTGGCCCAGCATCCTCTCGGACTAGTGTGTTCTGTCCATCATTCATCGGGGGTATAGGCTGAATTTTCTGGGTGTCCCTCTGAACTCCCACTTCCCCCCCCCCCCCCCCCCCCCGGTGCCCCTCCTGGGGTCCAACGATGCATCAGGACATGCTTTTGGAGGAGCTCTTCGCCCTCATAATGGCCAGGGCTGTCCAGCCCATTCCACTGGAGCAGTAAGGGCAGGGGTTCTACTCCAGATATTTCCTGATTCCAAAGAGAACTGGGGGGCTCCATCTTATTTTAGACCTGAGAGCCTTGAAAACCTTTCTCTCTGGGCTCCCTGATTCCCCTTCTGCTGAGAGAGAACTGGCTATGCTCCCTTGATCTCAAAGATGCCTACACTCACATGGAGATCTTCCACGGTCACAAGAAGTATCTACGGTTTGTGCTGGGCAGGTGACACTTCCAGTGCAGAGTGTTGCCATTCAGACTGGCCTCAGCCCCACATGTCTTTACCAAATGTCTGACTGTGGTGGGTGCGCATCTCTGCAGGATGAGCATGCAGGTGTTTCCCTACCTGGACGATTGGCTGATCAAGAGCGGTACGATCCCTGCGCTTGGCCATTCAGGTGTTGGACTCCCTGGGGTTTATCATCAACTACCCGAAGTTCCATCTCAACCCGTCACCTCAGTTGGACTTCATTGGTACCCTGCAGAACATGGCTTGGGCCAGAGCTGATCTTCCCCGCGATCATGCACTCATGTTGGTGTCCATGGCGGGAGTGGTCCAACGGAGCCGGCAGATTTTGGCTCTACGCATGTTGCGACTCCTGGAACATATGGCTGCAACCATCCATGTTACTCCCTTCGCTCACTTACATATGCGCAGAGCTCAGTGGACCTTGCGGTCCTAGTGGCAGCAAGCTACCCAGGACCTCCGTGTGCGCATCTGCATTACTCCACCTCTATGGGACTCTGAATTGTGGGGGAGTCTTTCCAATTTGGAGCAGGGGGTACCTTTTCAAAATCCCCCTGCACAAATTGTACTCACCACGGATGCATCCAACCTGGGGTGGAAGGGCTCCACACCGAGGGCCTGTGGTCCACTCCTCAGGCAGCTCAGTGTAAAATCAACTTTCTGGAGCTCCACATGATCCGGTATGCCGTTTGGGCGTTCAGCGATCGGCTAGCCAACAGGGAGTTCTTGATCCAGACCGACAACCAGGTGGTAACGTGGTACATCAACGAGCAGGTAGGTTCGAGGTCGTTCCTTCTGTGCCAGGAAGCGGTGCAGATTTGGTTGAGGGCTCTGTATCAGGGTATGGTGCTCCGAGCTATGTATCTGGCCGGGACAGAGAATGTGGTGGCGGACAGCTGAGTTCGCATTCTGGCCCCATGAGTAGTCCCTAAACCAGGCCAGTTACGGAAAGGATTTTCTGTCTCTGGGGAACCCTGGATGTGGATGTGTTCACATCCCCCTGCAACAGAAAGGTGGATCAATTCTGCTCCCTGCACAGAGTGGACAGCAAACCAGCCTCAGACACCTTTGCCCACCATTGAGGCAGGGGCCTTCTATACGCATATCCTTCGATCCCACTGGTGACGATGACTCTCCTGAAGCTTCGACAGGACAGGGGAACTATGATTCTCATAGCCCCTCACTGGCCAAGACAGATCTGGTTCCTGATCCTCTGGGATCTTTCCCTTTGGGAACCAATCATTCTGGGGACTTCACCAGACCTCATCACACAGGATCAGGGCAGGCTGTGCCACCCCACCTCCAGGCCTTGTCCCTGACAGCCTGGATGTTGAGAGGTTAATTCTGCAGCCCCTCAACCTATTTAATGATGTGTCTCGAATCCCGGTGGCTTCAAGGAAGCCTTTCACTAGGAAGTCTTATGGCCTGAAATAGAGGAGGTTTTCCGTGTGATATGAGTGCCATGGCCTGGATCTGTTCTCCTGCTCCACACACAAACTGCTTGATTACCTCCTGCAACTCTTGGATGCTGGATTAAAAACAAACTCCGTTAGGATAGATCTGAGTGCTATTGGTGCCTATCACTGGGGTGTGTGGATGGTTCGCCCATCTCGACGCAACCTACTGAGGGACGTTTTATGGAAGGTCTGCTTTATTTGAAGCCTCCTCTGCGGCCTCCCACTGTGACTGGGATCTCATATGGTGTTGGCTCAGCTCATGAAAACTCCTTTCGAGCTGCTGTGTTCTTGTGACTTCAAGTACCTGACCTGGAAGGTTATGTGTTCGGTTGCGGTCATGTCAGTGCGCTTCAGGGACATACCCACCCTACACAAAGCTCTTCAATGATACGGTGGTTCTGTGCACGCATCCTAAGTTCCTGCCTAAGGTGGTGACAGATTTCCATTTTAACCAGTCAATCATCCTGTCCACTTTTTTAGCCAAGCCTTAGTCACACACAGGCGAATGGGCTCTGCACAGTTTGGATTGCAAGAGAGCTTTAGCCTTCTACCTGGAGCGGACAGCAGGCCATAGGCAGTCCACGCAACTCTTCGTCTTTTGTCAGGACTAGATTGGGAGTTGCTGTTTCCAAGCAGACTTTGTTCAACTGGTTGGCAGATTGTATTTCCTTCTGCTGCGCTCAGTCGAGACTGCAGCTTGAGGACCATGTCGAGGCTCATTCTGTCAGAGCTATGGCAACTTCTATGGCCCACTTGCGAGTGGTCCCCATGGACAAGATCTGCAAGGCTGTGACGTGGAGTTCTCTCCACACCTTTGCCTCTCACTACTGTCTGGACAGGGATGGCTGACGTGATAGCAGTTTCGGCCAGTCTGTCCTTCAGAATCTCTTTCAGCTGTAAAACCCAACTCTTCCTACCTAGGGCCCATTGTTCGGGTTCAGGCTGTCTCCCTCTGTTACCAGCGGCATCAGTGTTGTGCCCCTTACTACCTGGTTAGGTGTCTGTTGGTCTTTGTTGTTTGGGAGTTGCCTGTAGCTAGGGATTTACCCATGTGTGAAGACTACCATCCTGCTTGTCCTAGGAGAAAGCAGAGTTGCTTACCTGTAACAGGTGTTCTCCTAGGACAGCAGGATGTTAGTCCTCAAGAAACCTGCCCACCACCCTGCAGAGTTGGGTTTCTCCTATTATTTTTTTATTTTATTTTTTCGTAATTCTATGTTAGAAGACTGAAGAGGGGACCCCGCGTGGATAGTGACATACTGGGCATGCTCAGTGTGCCAGTCAAGGTTTCTAGAAACTTTGACATGAGTTTTCCATGCCGGGCTCCATCTGATGTGACCCGTGTGTGAGACCTAACATCCTGCTGCCTAGGAGAACACCTGTTACAGGTAAGCAACTCTGCTATCTTAAGTGGATACCTGGGGCAATGGGAGATACAGTAACTTATCTAAGGCCACAAGGTGTGTCAGTCAGGGACATGGGATTTGAATCCTTTTTTCTCTGGTTCTCAGCCCATTGCTCTAGACCAGTGGTTCTCAACCCTGTACTAGGGACCCCCCCAGCCAGTCGGGTTTTCAGGATATCCATAGTGTTGTGAATATCCTGAAAACCAGACTGGCTGGGGGGTCCCCAAGACAGGGTTGGGAACCACTGCTTTAGACCATTTCTTCTTTTTTGGTGGGGAGGTGGTGGTGGTAGTGGGGAGGGGGCAGGTGTCCACTGGTTAAGAAGGATAACCTCTGTTAGCACAACACCCGAGAGGAGGACAGCACGAAGTAAGGCTTGTCTTCAAGCTGCTGGTACTGGGGGGTGGGTAAGATTGAATTACATAACTCTGCAGGGAGTTTCCCTTTGAAAAATGTGCTTGCAAGCTGCACCACCACCTTTAACGTTTAATGATGCACCTATTGCATATAAACAGCGCTCTCATAAGTGTGCAGATTTCTATACCAAAAAGGGGAGCAAGGCGGCATGGGTCTCTTCTACTCCACCTCATTTTTATCGGTGCATTGAGGTCTGGTCTTTAGGAAACAGTCATACGAAGCATCCAGCCACCTGATGATCCATCTTATGCTCACTCTTGCTTTTTATGTCTTTCTTTTTTTTTCTGTTTTTTTCTCTAGGCTTTGACCCTCAACTCACAGCTCTGTTGCCATCGTCCAAGCATCACCTGCAATGCCCAGCCCACACAACACCCTTTAGCACTGGCTACACCTGCACTTACCTGTGGACACAAAAGGAAGCACTCGCCAACGCCACCATATCTGTAGTTTTTTGGGGTTTTTGTTTTTTTTTTTTAAGAATTCTGAGGAATTTTAAAATATCTGTATATACATACATACATATATTTTTTATTTTGCCGCATGCTCATTCAGAAGTCTTGGATTATGTTTGTCGCACTGTCCCTCTGTTCGATCATTTGGTTAAGCCGAGGTTTCAAATTAAGAAAAGGGGGTACTTAAGTTAATAGGAGACTTTTTTTTTTTTTTAAATTTTAAATACATATTTTGGAACTCACGGACAAGTAATTTCATCCTCGATTCTCGAGGCATTCTACTGAACCATAACCAAAATGTTAACAAAAAGTAACTGTAATTAACTTATCCGTTTAAACACTAGAAAACACCCTTTGTAGCAAAGGTTAACTACACCACACCACATCCCACCCCACGTGAAAGGAAGATGTCCTCTGTGGAAGGGTTTCAGTACCGCACCCTGTACGAGTACCGTAAGGAACGTGGTGAGGACATTGACCTCCAGCCCGGAGACATTCTGACTGTGAGCATAGGGACCCTGCAGGCCCTTGGCTGTAAGGATGGCGACGAGCAGAACCCCCACCAGATTGGCTGGATATCTGGGATTAATGAGCGCACCAAGCAAAAGGGCGATTTCCCCGGGACCTACGTGGAGTATGTGGGGCCCGTAAAGATGTCCTTCCCCATCCACAGGCCCAGGATGCAGAGGCCGCTGCCTGCCACGCCGGGGGTCAGCACATCCAGACCAGATGCATCTGAGCAGCAAGGTTAGACTTCTTGTACCTTCTTCTGTTTTTTTTTTTTCTTAACTTTGTTGGGAAGGGAATTGTGGGTAAAATCGTGAGCATTACTAATCTAGAGTCCTGAAATCTACCTGTGTACCCCACTCTGGTAGTGAGTCTCGGTCCCGATCTATATTTATTTATTTATTTATTTAAACTCTTTTCTATACCGTCGTTAAGCTAGAAGCCGTCACAACGGTTAACAATAAGGCACTTAAAATAATGTTGCTTAACTGTGTTATTTTAACATCTGGACAGGTGCCTGTAAGGTACGGTACAGAGTTTCATAATAGCTATAATGATGCTAGATGAGATTGTTATGCTTAGGTTTATCAGATCAGTTCAAAATTATTAATATTCTACATGTTATCTGTTGCTGCTTAAAAGTAAAAAAAATACTCAGTATGAGTAGGTGTGTTGTGTCAAAGCACAAACTCATCGCTTTCTACAATTCTTTGGATTCTATTCTCCATTCTCTTTGTGGTATGCTTGTTTAAAGAGCCATGGGTCCAGACACCCCTCCTGAGTAGAGGTGGGGTTTTTTTTTTATTTTCTTAACCCACCAATTTCCTCTTGCTTCTTTGGGCTGCCAGCTCAGGTGAAACCAAAGCCGGGACCCAGGGGCCAATTTCTTATGCTTGGTTAAAGGGTATTTGTCGCTCAGGCATGCAGTCTGGGATAGGAGACAGTAACACCTGGGAGAAAAGGAAGAAGCTACACTGGATTACACCATGAGGCGTGCATTCTTAATGGCTTGCAGTTGTGCACTCAGGTTTTGCTTTGTACTTTTGTGATGAGGAGCCTTCAAAAGCTGTGCTTCAGTTCAACGGGCTGTAATGTTTTCCGCTCTGTCGGGGGAAGAAAGTGCCCGGCTGCCGTGAAGCACTCTTGCCTAGCACGGCTCACTTTCAGGCAATAACAAAATTTTTGTTTGAAAAGAATTTGTACTGAAGTATTGCAGGGTGGCATGCAGCAGGTACTCCGATTCCTTCTCTGTCGGGAGGATGCCGGTCTGCCTAGCCCTGTGCGGGGAACTTTCTCCTGGAAGCGCTCTGACAAGGGCTGGCCGAGGGTCCTAGGTCAGACTGTGAGGCCATTTCAGAATGAACGCCAGTTAATTGTGGGGTGTGTGGTTTTTTTGGTTTTAGCCTCTTTTCCAGAGGAAAAGGTGGCTTACGAGATCTGTGTGTGCGTGTCCCTGATAACCTTTTGGTTTCGTGTCCTGTCCACACCAGATTTTCAGGACATTGGGGGGGGGGGGGGGGGGGGGCGACAGAAGTCTGACAGTCATCTTTTTTGGATCTCTACATATCTGTAGACTACAGACGTGTATACACGTGTCACAAAAAGTAGGGTTCTTTTGGTTCTGGTTGGAACTTATTGGTTTAAAAAAAGAAAAAGTTAAAAAGATGTCTAAAAAAGACAGTTTTTGAATCATAATAGTCATTTTATATTTTATTTTAAATAATAAAATGATACTCTAGAGGCAGGGAAAGGAGGGAAGACAACCATTATTTCACGTACTTTTTTGGCTGCATGCACGCATCTTCTCAAGCAGGCAGGCCCCCCTAGTCACTCATTCATTTAGCTGGGCAGCATCAGACTTTTCCCTCAGGGCCATGAGCAGTACAACAGAATCCGCAGAAAGGACAGATCTGTTGGGAATCCCGGCCACGGTCCCCCGCAGCCGGCTCCCCTTACCTGCTCCAGCAGGCCCCGACGCAGAGTACCCCTCTCCGGCGGCTTGAGACAGCCGCTGCGCTTCCCGGCCGCTGCAGACCTCCCATGCGGTCCGGGACGCCACCGGCAGGCTTCCTGTGCACGCAACATCTGTCGCGTCTTAAAGGGGCAATGGTGGGAAACCTCGGCCCGGCCCCCGAAGATGACGTCAGATGCTTGGGCTATTTAAGCCTTGGCAACAAGTCCTACTTCTCTGAGTGTGTGTTGCTGTGTTCCTGCTTGTTCCTGAGTTCCTGCCTGTTCCTCGCCCGTGGTTCCGCTGTTCCTTGTTCCTTGGATGGTCTTCTCGGTTTCGGCTTGGCTTCCTGGTTTCTCCGTGTCTGCTGCCTATTCTGACTTTTGGCTTGTTTCCATTTCTCTGAGTCCGCGGCCTGGTTCCGCGCTCAGCCTGCTCTCCGCTTGCCTTGACTCCTGGACTGCCCTCGGTGCTTCTGTCCTCAGCCTGCTTCGACCCGGACTTCCCTCCCCTGCTCTGGACCATCCTGCACTGGGAGACCCCCACCTGCGGCCCCAGCACCCAAGGGCTCAACCTGAGGGGAACGGGGTTGGTATAGGTGAAGCTCCTGCTGGGTCTCCTGGACCTGTACCGCCTCCCGGCTATGAGGACCTCTGGGGGCCGTCCCTCAGGGGCGTTACCAGTGCTCGTGCCGGCTCAAGGGTCCACAGAGCTAACAAGATCTTTAGTTGCGGGGTTGGAATGAACCAGCTGCACGGAGCTGAGAGAAACCACAACAAGAGAGCAGTGCATGGGCGATCAGTTTTTCTGCTGCATGCTTCCTTCCTCATGCCAGAGGTGAGGTCTGTGCATGGCCTTGGTTCCCATGTAAGGTATTTGAGTAATACCCCTTCCTCCCCTTGCCCCCATGCAGCTGCTCCACAAAAGCCAAGCTGCTGTCTTTTAGGATTATGATTGTCTTCATCCGTTTCAGGCCTGCTGGTGGTGGTGGCTGCAGCCGTTCCACTGTCCGTGCACTGCTGGGTGATTGCTTCCAGCACAAGGACCGCTGACGCAGCTCAAAGTTACTGAACTAGAGCCAGGCAGCCAAAAGGGTCAGAAGGACTCCAGAGGGAAGGAAGGAGGAAAGAGTGGCCCAGGGAGGACTGGGAGATAGGACAGGCTCCCAGGGGAGGGAGGGAGAGAAATAGAACAGGCTCTGAAGGGCAAAGGCCATCTGGGGGAGGGAGGAGAAGTGGACCCCAAAAGGAGTGAGAATTTAAAGTTGGAAGCGATTGTTAATGATAGTGGAGGAAAAACACACACAGCCTGCCAGCGATTTAAGGTCATTTTTGTCCACTGCTGCTTTAAATTAAAGCATTCATTAGACTTGTCATAGAAGGATTGAAATTCCCAGAATGTTTCTGAACCTTGCTGTGGTGCAGGGGGGATTTTTTGGAAGCCTTGTGCTGTCTCCATATTGTGCTGTGCATTTTTATTGTTGCATAGGAAGTGAGTAAGGAATTCAGCTTGTAACGCGGAAGACTTATGGAAAAGGGGGATTCTTGAAAGGCCTCCTCATGAGGAAAGAAACATGACCTGTGAGTAGCAAGCCCTCTGGAAAACAGGGGTTAGCTCCAGCCCTTGAGGGCTACAAACCTGCTGTCATGCCGTTTTGTTTGCTAGATTTGCAATCGCTTGATTCAGGAACCCAGGTTAATTTACCTATTATTGTCTCTCTGGAAACCAGGCCTGCATGTGGCCCTGGAATTACTGGAGTCAAGAACCTTTGCTCTAGAACTATGTCCTTCAAGGACTCCTGTACCCTTCCCCTGACCTGGGGTACTCTATATAAGCAGGAGAGATCGTTTTGCAAATATATCTACTGCCGTATTCATGCTGTAAAACCTGACTGGGTGGGGAAGGGTTTCTGAAGGACAGGTTTAATTCATGCAACCTTGCCTAAGCCTGTGCTGAACCTTAAAGGCCAAGCTATGAAAGTGAACAATCTTGTGTGCTAACCAGATGGACGTGTCCCTGCTGATGCTTTAGTGCAATATTTTTTTTTCAGCTGTAAATATTAAATAAATGCATATACACCCCTTTGTATTTATTGCTCAGAAGACAAGCAATGCACAGAGCGATTATCGAACTAAATGGTGCCTAGGACAAGGGTTGCTTTTAGCACCTGCCCCACCCCTTTCACTTCTGAGCTTGCGTACTTGCAGACTGAATCAAAAGGGCAATAAGCTTCTCCTACCTATCCTGTTCCCTGGAAGGTGCCCTGCTTGCATTACCCCTTGCATTGGTTCTGTTAGTGTGAACAGTAATGCGGCACAGTTTACTCCTGGGTGAATCTGGTGCAAAAAAATAAAAATTCTGCACACAATATTTTAAAAATTTCCATCAATAAGCAGGCTGAATTAACCATTTCATAAGGGTTATGTCATCCGGCAGCACCACACAGACCACACTGTCTTATCTAGTAGAATGTTTGCTCGACTGAGCATGTGCAGGAGTTCCCACCGAGCGTTGCCTAGTGAGTCTCCTCAGACTTTTTTTTTCGTCCATGCACCACATGGATGTGTACCTTTCCCTTGTCTCTTTAGTCATTCTTTTTCTTAAATTATTCTTTTGAAACTTTTTTTTCAGTGCTGTGCTTTTAAGAAAAGGAAAGATTTTTTTTCTTAAAAAAAAAAAAAAGCCACAGCAGTGGTTTTTACTTTTAGTTCTCCTCTCAAAGCCTTTTTTTCATAGATTTCATCATTAAAATTAATTTCTACCGAACTGAAGTATACTCCTTCAGCTTAAGCTCGGTTCCTTCCCTACAAGGGAAGGATGTATGCCCATCATCCTGTTCCAGAACTTCTGGTGTTCTCCAAGAACAGCAGGATGTCAGTCCTCATGAAACCCGCCTGCCACCCCAATTGCATGTGTATCTTGAAATCTGCTGAACTGCTAGTTCCCTCTTTCAGATCTTGCCTCCTCATCAGTAAGAATTCATCTCAGCACCATTGACTTATGTTCACATTCACGGTATGCCAAAACTCATTCGCTAGTATATAGTTTCTGCACAGATTATGACAGCTTAAAACCCCAGTAATTACACCATTTCCATTCCATCTGAATACTACTTGGAAATTTTTTTTTTAGGAAGTCACGTTTTGTATCACTGGAAATGTCTTCTCTTAAGGTTCTACTTAAAGACAGTGTTTCTTGTAGCAGTAACTTGAGTCAGTGAAGCTGGCGATCCTCAGCCTTCAGTCCATGTTCCACTTTTCGTACAATTCTTTCAAACTAGGAGGCTGCACCTATCCAAACTTCTCTCACATGTCATGCCAGTTTTCCATATCGATCAAGCTGTTCCATTACTAACATTCTCTCAAATATTCATAGAGGTAAAAACACGAATTCATGCACTTTTGTAGTGAAACAGCATTTGCTTCCTACAAGAGAAGGACTTGGCCACATTGTCTGGCTTTGCCACTGTTCATCCATTATGATCCTGTCAGGCTAAAAATTGCAGTATCCACGCATACTTTGCCAAATTGGATAGTGATTTATATGACTACCTGCTGTGCTTTAACAGGCCTGCATGGAGATTAAGGCTCACCAGCTTAGCCATTCTTGGGTCAGTAGTCCATCTACAAGCGCTGCCACTTCAAGACATCTACAGAGCTGCAACTTGGTCGATAGATCACACCTTACAGTCTACTGCTGTCTAGACAACCTGTCAAAGAGTGACTATTTTGGACCAGCAGTCTTACAGAGCCTGTTCACCTACTAGTTTGCTCTCCATGGTGGGCTACAGGTTTCTCATTTAGTTGAAGCTCCACTGCAACCCTCATCTTGGCACTTCCCACATGTAATGGCTAATTCAGCCTGCTTATCAACGGCAAAAGCAAGTTTGATTACTCTAAACCAGCGGTTCTCAACCTATGGGTCGCGACCCCGGCGGGGGTCGAACGCCCAAAACACAGGGGTCGCGCGCTCCCGGTCTCTCCCGCTGCCGTTGCCGCCGGGCTGTCAGCACGTTCAAGCCCAGCGGGAACGGCAGCAGCGCTAGAAGAAGCTCTGCACCCGCGGCTGGGCCTTTTCTTCTTCCTGCGCCTGCCCCCCCCCCCTCCCGTGACCCGGAACAGGAAGTGAATCGTGGTGCGCGGGAAGGAGAGAGAGCCGCGCGAAAAAGTAGCAGCAGCAGCGGCTGCAGCATCAGTCCCCGAGCAATAGAAGCAGCCGGTAATGGAGAAAGGAGACAGCAGCATGAGCCTCCCGCGGCCGATGGGATTCTTCTTTCTTGGCCAGCGGAGGCTGCTGCAGCTCCCATTTGTGCTCGGGGGAGAAGAGGAAGTGAGTGAGAGAAAGAGAGAGAAGCAGCCAGCCAGCCTGTGTGTGATTGACTGGTCAGAGAGCTGATGTGTGTGTGTGTATGTGAGAGACAATGAAAGTGATTGCTCAGGGAGATGACTGATGTGTATGTGAGAGTGTGAGACATTAGTCAGGGAGGTGACTGATGTGTGTGTGTGAGAGAGAGAAAAAGCATGGAAGTGAGAAGTCTGGGTATGTGAGAAAGCATGGGCGTAAGAAGCCTGGTGTTGTGGGGGTGAAAGAAAGCATGGGAGTGAGAAACCAGGGTGAGTGTGCATGCATGAGAGAGAGAGACTGCTTGGTAAGGTGATGGTGTGTGTGAGAGAAAAAGACTGGTGTGTGTGTGTGAATATGAGAGAATGTGATTCAGGGAATGAGAAGCCTGTGCACGTGGAGAATGAGCATGGAAATGAGAGAGACTGGTGTGTGTGTAACAGAGAGAAAGTGATTATGGGAATGAGAAGCCTGTGCATGTGGAGAGAACAAGCATGGGAGTGAGAGACTGGTGAGTGAGTGAGTGTGTGTGGGTGTGTGTGTGTGTGTGAGAGAGAGAGACAGAGAAAGTGATTATGAGAGTGAGAAGCCCATATATGTAAGTAGAACACGGGAGTGGGAAGCCTGTGTGTGTGTGTGTGTGTGTATGGCATGAGAGAAACTGTTCAGGAAGGTGACTGGTGTGTGTGTGTGTGTGAGAAAGTGATTATGAGAGTGAGAAGCCCGTATATGTAAGTAGAACACGGGAGTGGGAAGCCTGTGTGTGTGTGTGTGTGTGTGTGTGTGTGTATGGCATGAGAGAAACTGTTCAGGAAGGTGACTGGTGTGTGTGTGCCAAAGACTGTTTGGGAGATGATTGGTGTGTGAGAGACAGAAACTGGTCATGGGGGCATGACTGGTATGGTGTGTGTGTGTGTGAGAGACATGGGCACTAAGGAAGAGGACCATAAGTATAGAGCTTAGCTTCTACTGCTGCTTCTGGTGAGTGCCACGGCCTGCAGGGAAGGGGAGTAGGAGAGCTGCTGGAGGGGGTAAGTAAAGGTGGCTTTTTAAGTTTATTTTTCTTGACTGCCATTTTAATTGTGTGATGTCTGCTTTTTTGAAATATTTTATTGGTGTTTGGAGAATGTTTAATAGTTTTTATGCGTTTTTAATTGTTGGATGTTCATAGCTGTTTTGAAACATTTATTCTGCTTATTAGTATAGTTTTACAATTATTTCTGTGTGGGGATCTATAGCTGCTTGCTAGTTCTGTTTTCCTAATAAGAGGTGTATTGGTTTTTAGGACCTGATTTAATATTTGTAGTGTTGCCTTTTCATAGATAGGGTTGCTCCTGTTTGAGTGTATTCCATAATACAGGTGTAACTGTGTGCGGATTAGTTTATGTGCATTACTACAGATCCTGGGAGTATGTTAGGTCGGTTCTGTGTCTGTTACCGAGATGAGATATTTTGCTAGCATGTAAGCGTTTGTATCGGTCTTATTTGTTGTGTTTTCTCAGAGGACATGCATTGGTGGTAAACTGCTGTCTTTTCATAAGTAGGGCTATTGAGCCTGGAAATAGAAGGAGTTTGAGTTGCTGTTACTGAGATGTCACTAGAACCAGAATATCTTTTTTGTAGGGTGAGTTGTATGGGGAATGTCATAATTCTGCTTTACATCCATTATTGTGGGTCAGGGGGGTTCCTGTGGATACAAACTGTACTTTTACATCTAGCCCCGTGACGATCATGGGTCAGTGTGCCATGCATGTGAGAACCTATGGTGAGTTGAGTTACATTCACATTATAAATGTCATAATTAAATGATAAGTGTGCACTAAAATCCAACCCCATCCATAACCCCGCCCCCATATGACCAAAGCCCCACCCTCACGGGGCGAGGGCGGGGCGAGGGGTCACCGCAACATGAGGAACTGTATTGCGGGGTCACGGCATTAGAAAGGTTGAGAACCACTGCTCTAAACGGTGTTTTCCGTAGATAGAATGAATTAGCCATGGAATACCCGCCTGCCTCCCTGGAAAGTCGACTACCTAGCTAGATTTAGCTCAGATAGTGACTGTGGAGACTTGCTAGGCAATACTTGGGCAGGAACTCCTGCGCATGCCCAGTAAAGCAATAGCTCTACTAGCTAAGAGAGATTCATTTGGTGACGCCGGATGACAGAAAACACCATTTAAGGTAAGAAAACTTGCTCTCTCAAAATTCTGCAGATTTTATTTGTTCATATAAAACAATATAATCACTGTCTTTGAGTAATAGTTAATTTGTATTGCACTATTGAAAAAAGTAATTACTCAAAGATGCAGGATTTAAAGAATTTGTGCAGATTTTTTTCCATCATAAGGCTTGGCAGATTGCTGTCCCTTCCCCCAGGCTCAATGACCCTCTCCAGCTCTCTCCTTTATGGATTGAACTCCTTCCCCATGCTTGATCTCTCCTCCCCCCTTGGGGTCAAACCCCCCCAGTTTGCTTGCTACTTCTTTCTCCTCCCCAGGACTGTTCCCTCTCCCATCACCCTTCCAGCTCTCTGCCTCACCAGGCTCAATCTCCCCCTCACCCTCCAGTTCTCTTCATTCATCTCAGGAAGACCCCCTAGTAGTCTCTCTCTGTCTGTGACCCCTTCCTCTTTAGCAAGTTTCTCTCTCCACCTCTTTCAATTCTCTACCCTTAACCCAACAAGACTCCCCTTAGCTTTCTCTGTCTGCCACCCTCGGTGCTCTCCTATCTTCCCCTAATCTGACTGTTTACCTTGCTTGTTCAGGTTCAGCTGGACTTCCACTACTCTCTCCTTTGTTTTGGGCCACGCAGGCCAAGGCAGACACTATAGCTTGTTTCTTCCAGCTTGCATGGGCCAACATCAACTCTCTTCTGGACCGCATTGGCCAGTCATCATCTACTCCTGTCTCTCTTCCAGCGGACACTTATGCAATTCCTTCCTCCCTTCTTGGCCCATTCAGTCCTCCATTGCTTAAAACTGTGGAGCAAATGCAGAATTCAGTGCAGGAGGGGAATTCTGTGCACTGAAGAATTCCCTTAGGGGCAATATTTTGAAGCTTTACCAGTTTTGGTGCGGTGCCTCCTCCCAGGAGCAGCATCAGAGTTTCTTCACGGATAGGGTGGTAAACGCCTAAAATGATCTCTGGGAGGGGGGGGGGGGCAAGTGGAGAGGGGGGTGGATGTGAAGGTGGAGAAACACAGCAAATCCTCAGTTGCGAAGAAGTAAGGGGGGGGAATGCCAGAGATCAGCTGGGGACTGTGAAGTTGGGCAGACAGGACTGACCTAATGGTCCTTATCTGCCATCAGAGTCTGTGTTTCTGTGTTAAGGTGCGGCAGGGAGTTTTTGCTGATACAGCACATTCTCGGGAGGCTCACGTGATTTGGCTTTATTCCCCTCTTCCCACCCCCCCACCACCACCACCACTCTGCTTTCTGTTTGGGCACTTCCAAAGGCGGGGTCAGGCCTGTGCAAGCTGCCAGCCTCAAATTCCCTACCAAACACAGCTGCAGGAAAATAATTCTCTCTTTGTTCCGCTTTGGCAACTGAAATATGCCCTTGGCTTAAAACTTGCAGATGGCAAGGGAAGGGTTGGGGGGGTGGGGGGTCTGTGCTAAACTCTGCCGCGATCTCGCTGCATATCCCAGTCCTGATGAGAGAAAGAGAAAAAAAAAAAAAGGAAACCTTGCCAGTCGTTCAGTAGCATTCGCTCAAGGCTTGTGATTTTATTAGTGCTTTTTAAATCTCTTGTATAATTAAGGAAAATTCCTTCCACTTGTGTACAGCAGCTGTGCAAATACTATTAAAAAAAAGTTTTAATAATTCTTTTGGGCAGTTAAGACAAAAATCATGAAGATTCCTCTTTGCATTTGAGCTTCGCACTCTGGTCGGGGAGGAAATAACTGTTTAATGTTTAAAAAAAAACTGGCTTGTTTCCCAGAGAGGGGCGTAAAAGAAAAAAAAAAAAGTAAGGCTATGGTTCCTGGCTTCTTACAGAAGACTTTTTTTTTTTTTTCTTCTTGTGGGATAAAAAAACATGCCTTGTTTTATCAGCTCTTGAGGCCAGAGCTGTTAAGAATTGAATCTCTTGCCAGCATGGTTCATTGAGAAGGAGAAGAAATATTTGGGTGCCTTAATGAGCCAAATTCTCCTTCCCCCCCCCCCCCCCCCACACAAAATATATATAAAAAAATTAAGTGACTTTTTTGGGCTTGTCTGGAATATGAGGGAATGGAGATCTACGGTAATTTAAAAGGCTGGAAAGATGTGAAAGATACTCGCTCCATTTTATTCTCTCCTGCTCATGATTTCGGCAGGCCGTGTGTTTTTTTACCTACGGGTAGAATTTGGATCAGTTTGCGCTTCCTATGTGTGTCTGAAACCAGTTGTCCAAATGATTAGTGAATGCAGGCCCTCCCCCCCAGGATCCCCTGGATGGTTTCCTGGACTTCAGATCCTATGGAATGGAGTCCTGGAAGGCCCTGTACCAGTCTGAAAAGAAAGCTGCTGTCTAGGCCTCCTGTGGGCCATTCTGATACCCTGAATGCGTTTGGTCTTGCCTCTCTGTTCTTCTCTTGCTCTGTATCTAATCGTTTTCTGGCTCCATCCAGGGCTGACCTTGCCTTTTTGTCCTTCAGATGATCGCTCCCCTTCCATCTGCCAGAGGGGCCTCCCTCATCTCCCAATTTGTCTTCTCAGTAGTGTGTAAAGGGATCCCGAGATTTGTGAGATCCGATCCTGAAATCCCCCTAGTTCAGATGTGCAGTTCTGGCCCTGAGCATGGCAGGAGCTGTCTGTACCCCTGTTTCCCTTTTATCACCCTCCCTGTATGATTTTGTAACAGTACTCTCTAGTGACAAATTGGTAGGTGGGTTTTTTTTTCCTCCTTACAGAGTGAGAGTATGATTATAGGGAGAAGTCCGCCATGGAAAGTCCTCTCAGCGTGATACTAAAGCTAAGGAGGGTACAGAACTGCTCAAATGTTCCTTATCTCCTCCAATTTCAATAAGTCACCAGATTTTTAATGCCTAAGATGAAACCTTTCTGAAACATGCAAGTTTTTCCATCACAAGAGTATCCTAGACTTTGAGGTCATGCATCTAGCACAGACCTTTTTTTTTTTAAACCAAAAAAATGCAGTTAGCGAGAAATGGGACATCTAATAAGTAATGAGATTCCGTATGTCAACTGTATTTAAAAAATTGAATGGTGGAAGTGTTCCCAGTTGGTTTGGTGTTCTCAAGCCCACGTCCCTTTACTAATTGGAAATCAGCAAATGAGACTTGAATGTTGGTTTATGTTCAAAGGGACAGTCCACGTTAGCTGATTTTATTTTGCATGCCAGTGGGGGAACATTGTCCCTGACCACTGACTGTATTTGTGTAACTTTTTCTTAAAGTTATGACAAACTAGCTGGAAGAAATAAATGCAACTGGGCCCTCAGCTGTGTGTAGGTTTGTTCCTACCCCCAGCTGTCGTAGAAATCTAAAATTGTACCCATTTCCCCCCCCCCCCCCCCCTCTTTTTTTTTTTTTTTTTTTTTTTTTTAAGATTTCTGATAGAAATTCAGCAGTGGTTACTTTTTCTTAACTTGTGTGTGCCTCTGTTTGCCTCCCGATTGTGCCAGTGCCTTCGTTGTGCAATATGTTAATAAAATAGCATATAGTAACGCAGTAGATGACAGCAGAGAATCACCAGTTGGCCCATCCAGTCTCTGCCTAGTTATTGCTTTACAGGATCCCTAGCCCCAGCAGTCCCAGGGAGTAGGAATTGAATGAGGGAGCTTGCACTGCTTACTGGCACTCAGCCACTGGGTCTGCTGCTCCAGTAAAGTCTTCTGACCTAAGAGCATGGATGGGGACCCCTAATGAGCAGTTCATAATCTGGAGGGTGTGAGTGAATGGGGAGGGGAATGTAGAGAATTGAGATAGCTTTAGGCACTGTCATGTAAAGTGACTATTTTCTGTGCGAGATCCTGCCACAAATTATAGTGAATTTTCAAAGTAGGCCAGTATTGTTTGTCTTGTTGGGGTGAAAGAGTACATGTGTGTAATTTTAGCAGAATATATAAGGTTTTGCTGGGGCTCTTTCATTTTTGGTTTTTCTTTAATTGTAACTCTGATTTAGGAAATGAAAAAAAAAAAGTCAGAAGTCAGCTGGTGCATTGTGACCTTCATGGCTTCCAAAAGTGAGTCAGCTTTTCGCTAACTGTAAAGTCTGGGTCTATCCCGTCTGCAGAATCTGCAAGAAGTAGAGAGAGAGAGAGAGATAGTGGATGCCCTTCAAAGGGCTCTGCTCAAACAAATAGTAATGGAACCCACCAGGGAGGGTGTGATACTCAACCTATTTTCGAATTTTTTCGAATTTCTTCTATACCGATAACCGTTTGCACATCGTATTGGTGTACGAAACGATGTGCAAATGGTTATCGGTATAGTGCAAACGATGTGCAAATGATACGATGTGCAAACGGATACCTAGTGCTCACTAATGGGAATAATGTCTCTAATGTCCGGACAGGTGCCCACTAGAGCACCATTGATCATCAGACAGTATGGTTTGATATTGCAAATAAGATAGAGACAAGTCACATGAAGATTTGAATTTGAAAAATACAGACTCTAACAAAATGGGGATGTACCTGGAGAAAGAACAAGAAGACTGGGAGAAAATAGGCGAGGTGGAACAACAGTGGGCAAAATTAAAAGGAGCTATTACAAAGGCAATAAATCTATATGTTAGAAAAGTATACAAATGTACAAGGAAAAAGAAACAGATTTGGTTCTCAAAAGGAGGTGGCTGAAAAAATAAAGGCAAAAAGAACAGCATTCAGGAAGTATTAAAAGATCCCGAAAAGAGGAACACATGGAAGAATAAATACCTGGTGAAACTGAGGGAGACGAAGAAAGAAATCAGGGAAGCAAAAGGTCAAGAGGAAGAAATGATTGCCAGAGAGGTGACAAAACATTTTTCAGATGTATCAGAGAAAGAAAGAAGGCCCATAGTGGTATAGTGAAATTGAAAGGTGGCAAGGAGCAAGGTGTAGAGACAGATGAAGAAATGGCAGAACTATTAAGCAAATACTTCAGTTTGTTGTTTAAAGAAGACTCTGGAGAAGGACCATTGCTTTTGAGAAGACTGTAGATGGGAATGGGGTAGAAGAAACTCCTGTTACAGAAGTATGGAAAGAGCTAGGAAAACTGAAAGTGGACAAGGCCATGGGGCCGGATGAGGTTCATCCCGAGATACTGAAGATCAGAGATGTGCTACCGGGTCTGCTGAAAGATTGTTTAACAGATCCCTGGAAACGGGAGTAGTGCTGCAAGAAGAAGAGTGATTGTGGTCCCACGTCACAATAGTGGTAGGAGAGAGGAGGCTGGAAACTATCGGTCGGTTAGCCTCATCTCAGTGGTGAAAAAATTAATGAAGACTCTGCTAAAAGAAAGGATAGTGATAGTGGTTGAAGATTTGGCAGCTGGGATTCAGTGCCAAGAAGTGCAGTGTCAGGCATCAAGGATGCAGTAATCCAAAAGAGCTGTATGTGATTGGGGGGGGGGGGGGTGAAAGGTTAATGTGCACAGACTGAGAGGGATCTTGGGGTGATATTATCTGGTGATCTGAAGGCGACAAAGCGATAGCTAAACCAGAAGAATCCTGAGCTGCATAGAGAGAAGAATAACCAGTAAGAAAAAAGTCCTTGGGGAGGCCTTACCTGAAATACTGTGTTCAGTTCTGGAGACTGTATCTCAAAAAGGATAGAGAGGATGGAGGCAGTCTAGAGAACGATGACCATAATAGTGTGGGGTCAGTATTAGAAGACTTAAGAGGAGAGGTTGAAGGATCTGAATATGTATACCTGGGAAAAGAGGAGATGCCGGAGAGATAATGATACAGACTTTCTCACAGGACAAGCAGGATGGTAGTCCTCACATATGGGTGACATCACAGGATGGAGCCCAATCACAGAAAATGTCAAAGTTTCCAGAACTTTGACTGGCCCCTACTGGGCATGCTGCAGCCAGCAGGGTTACCCCTTCAGTCTTCTTTTTTCCGCGCAGCAGTAGCCTCACGGTTAAGGAGCTCTGCAGAGATTCCTGACAGGAATTTTCCTCACGAAATTGCTAAAAGTTAATTTGCCCCACAGGGGTCCCTCCTTTAACTTTTTCAAGCCGCAGTACTCCGGTAAGTTTTTAACCGTTTTTCGTCGATTCCTGTCGAGTTTGGCCCTCACGGCCTACTGGCCGTTGACCTTACCGCGGCTCAATTTTTGCCATGGCGTCGGGGTTCCGACAGTGCCCGGACTGTAATCACACCATGTCCATCACAGATCCCCATAAAGTCTGTGTAATGTGTCTTGGACGAGAGCACGATGTCTTGACCTGCACCAAATGTGCCCTAATGACACCAAAAGGTCGCAAGGCCAGAATGGAGAAGATGGAACTTCTCTTCCGTGCTCAGAACTTGACTCAGTCTATTGCGTCGACGTTGTCAGAACCAGCTCCGTCAACTTCGCGCCAGCATCGACAACATCTCGGCCTTCGACGCCCTCTACTCCCCCTCAGGACCAAGGGGATCGTAGAGACAAACATCGCCATCGAAAGTCTCGGACCATCGAGGGAGTGAAATCATCGACCTCGCCATCGTCTGAGCCGGTGTCGAAGAAACACCATCCAGAAAAGGCCCCGACCTTTTCGGCAACCAAGTCACCGAGGCAACCCTCACCCGACAGGGGATCGGGAGCTGTGACTCCACTTTTAACGGTGGTCCCTCCGGCTATGCCTCTGCCGCCTCCTGTTCCGGAGCCGGGGCTGCTTGCTCCAGGTCTCCGAGAAGAACTGGACCGGATGGTTGAGGAAGCCATCGACAAGGCGATGCAACGACTCCAGGTTCCTCCGATACTGGTACCGATTGTGGAACCGACCACCGACCCGATTCCGGCAGCGTTGGCACCACTGCTCTCCAGGATGGAAGCGCTCATTGCCGCTTTTCCACCAGTGGACCCCGGGTCACCAATGGCTCCGGTGCCTTCCCCGCTTACTTTGTCATCGGGAGGAGAAACACTGTTCCGCATCCCTCCATCAGGAATTCTGCCTCAGCCATCGATGCAGATACGTCCCTCGCCACCAATCCCACCATCGGTGCCGATACGCCCGTCGGCACCACCAAGCCATCCATCGATACCCTCGATGCCTGTGCCAGTGCCTTCGATGCCTTCATCGGTGCCTCAGATTATTCCTTCGATTCCATCAGAGCCTAGGCCAGGACCCTCGGGTATCCCGCCACCCTTTCCCCCTCTAGCTCCTAGAGGGGCAGGTGCTGATCCCTATATCTGGACTGATGATTCCTCACCAGACACCGATGATTTGCCTTCACCCACTGAAAGTAGAAAGCGTTCTCCAGAGGACCTTTCCTTTATAAATTTTGTGAAGGAAATGTCTGAATTGGTTCTCTTCCAATTACAGACTGAACAGGATGATAGACATCAGATGATGGAGTTGCTTCAATTCCTGGATCCTCCAAAGGAAATAACCTCCATCCCTATCCACCAGGGTCTTCTGGATCTCCTTAAAAAGAACTGGGAACATCCTGGCTCCATTGCTTCAGTCTACAGAAAAGCTGACACAACCTATTTGGTGCAGTCAGCTCCAGGTTTTCAAAAACCTCAACTGGATCACCAATCTGTAGTGGTAGAATCTGCACAGAAATGAGCAAAAAGATCAAAGCCTCACACTTCTTTTCACCTGGCAAGGAACAGAAGTTTCTAGATGCCATTGACCCAATATAATAGGGTCATTTTTAAGCAGATACAAGATTTAACAGACTCCCTCCCTCAGCAATTTCAAGAACAACTCCAAACCCTAGTAAACAAAGGGTTTGAGGCAGGCAAGCATGAGATCAGATCATCCTATGATATATTTGATACTGCTACTAGAGTATCTGCTGCAGCTATTTCGGCAAGGAGATGGGCCTGGCTCAAGTCATCCGACTTTCACCCTGAGGTACAAGACAGGTTATCCGACCTGCCCTGTGTAGGAGATAATCTGTTTGGCGAGCAGATTCAACGGACAGTGGCGGAACTTAAGGACCATCATGAGACCCTAAGACAGCTCTCTCTGATGCCTTCTGACTACTCTTCTAAACAGTCTTTTAGGAAAGACTCTAAGAAGTCATTCTTCCACCCGAAGAAGTCCTATCCGCCTCCAGCCAGATCCCGTTCCATAAGATCTTTTCAAAAAGCCCAGTCTCATCAGACACGGAAACAAAAACAGCAATCAGCTCCACTACCAGGTCCCACTTCAGGTTTTTGACTTCTACCTAGAGAGCAGCAGCTAGCTTCCATTGCTTCACATACCAGTGGGAGGTTCAACATCATAAGGCACTCAATCACCTCAGACCAATGGGTACTGGAGATAATTGCGCAAGGATACCATCTGAACTTTCTCTCCGTGCCTCCGGACTCCCCACCTCTACCGACGTGGAGAACATCTGATCACTCCATCCTTCTGGATCAGGAGGTCTCCCTCCTTCTCCAGTCCAAGGCAATAGAACCCGTACCCTATTCTCAGCATGGCCTAGGATTCTATTCCCGGTACTTTCTAATCCCCAAAAAATCGGGAGGCATTCATCCTATTCTGGACCTACGTGCCCTCAACAAGTATCTCCAGCGAGAGAAGTTCAAGATGGTAACCTTAGGCTCACTTCTTCCTCTTCTACAAAGAGGAGACTGGCTCTGCTCTCTCGACCTCCAGGACGCATACACTCATATTGTGATAACTCCATCTCATCGCAAATACCTGAGGTTTCTAGTAGGCCCCAAGCACTACCAGTACAGAGTGCTTCCATTCGGCCTAGCGTCTGCGCCACGAGTCTTCACGAAATGCCTCGTAGTGGTTGCAGCCTTCCTAAGGACTCAGGGTGTTCACGTCTACCCCTATCTAGACGATTGGTTAATCAGGGCTCCCACTCAGCAAGCTGCTCAGTCGTCCCTCAATCTAACCTTACACACTCTAATTACATTAGGATTTCTCTTCAATTACGACAAATCCTCTTTAGTCCCATCTTAAACCTTGTTGTTCATTGGGGCAGACTTGGACACCTTGCAGGCAAAGGCTTTTCTTCCTCAACAACGAGCTCTCAATCTCGTGTCTCTTGCACACCAGCTGCAGTCTCAGCACTCCGCGACTGCATGCCACTTTCTCATCCTCCTGGGACACATGGCGTCCTCAGTTCAAGTCACACCATGAGAGTCATGCAGTGGACTCTAAGGTCACAATGGACTCAATCCATTCAGCCCCTGTCGACCATTGTCCACGTAACCGACTCACTCCGTCAGTCTCTTGCCTGGTGGAGAAATCAGAACAATCTCCTCCAAGGCTTGCCCTTTCAGGCTCCAGACCCTCAATTAACTCTCACCACCGATGCTTCCAACCTCGGCTGGGGAGCCCATGTGGCCAATCTGCAGACACAAGGATCTTGGTCTCCAGAGGAAGCCAAACACCAAATAAATTTCCTGGAGCTTCGAGCAATCAGATATGCTCTCAGGGCATTTCAGGATCACCTCTCAAATCAAGTCATCCTGTTCCAGACGGACAACCAGGTGGCCATGTGGTACATCAACAAGCAGAGAGGGACGGGCTCCTACCTTTGTGTCAGGAGGCTGCACAGATATGGGTGGAGACCCTCTCCCACTCGATGTACCTCAGGGCCACCTACTTGCTGGGAGTGGACAATGTGTTGGCAGACAAGCTGAGTCTCACCTTTCAACCGCACGAGTGGTCTCTCAACCCCTCAGTAGCGAACTCCATCTTTCAACAATGGGGTTATCCTCAAATAGACCTCTTTGCATCACCTCAAAATCGCAAAGTAGATAACTTCTGCTCTCTCACTCGTAGCCAACATTATCAGCCAAGAGACGCGTTCTCCCTATCATGGCCAACCGGTCTCCTATCTGCATTCCCTCCACTTCCACTTCTCTCGAAGACTCTCGTGAAGTTATGTCAGTACAAGGGAACCATGATCCTGATCGCACCCCACTGGCCGCGCCAAGTGTGGTTTCCAATACTTCAGGATCTCTCCATTCGCAGGCACATTCCTTTGGGAAAAGACCCGCTACTAATCACTCAAAACGACAGGTGTCTACGCCACCCCAATCTTCAAGCCTTGTCCCTGACTGCATGGATGTTGAAAGGTTAATCCTTCAACCACTTAACCTTTCCGAACCAGTTTCCCGTGTCCTGGTTGCTTCACGGAAGCCTTCCACGAGAAAATCTTACTCTTACAAATGGCACAGGTTTACGTCATGGTGCTCTTCTCAGTCCCTTGACCCCTTTACCTGTCCAATCCTGAAGTTTCTAGACTATCTCTGGCACTTATCAGAGTCAGGTCTAAAAACTTCTATCAGAATGCATGTCAGTGCGGTAGCCGCCTTCCATAAAGGTGTTGGGGATGTTCCTATTTCAGTACAACCCCTTGTAACACATTTTTTGAAGGACTTGCTTCACCTCAAGCCTCCTCTACATCCTCCGGCCCCTTCTTGGGACCTCAACCTAGTTTTGGGTCGGCTCATGAAACCACCATTCAAGCCTCTCCAATCCTGTGAACTTCGCTATCTCACGCGGAAAGTGATTTTCCTCCTGGCAATCACTTCAGCTCGCAGAGTTAGTGAATTTCAGGCCCTAGTTACCAATCTGCCTTACACAAAACTTCTGCAGGACCTAAGTTCTTACCTAAGTTAGTTTCGGAGTTTCATCTCAATCAATCCATTATACTACCTACCTTTTTTCCCAGGCCCCATTCCAATCCAGGAGAGCAGGCTCTGCATACCCTTGACTGCAAACGGGCTTTAGCGTTCTACCTAGACCGTACAGCTGCCCACAGAAAGAGCACTCAATTATTTGTCTCTTTCCATTCTATCAAATTGGGGCAGCCTTTGAGTAAGCAGACTCTCTCCTCCTGGTTGGCGGACTGCATATCGTTTTGCTATCAGCAAGCAGGCATTCCACTTCAAAACCATGTTAAAGCACACTCTGTGAGGGCCATGACGACTTCAGTAGCACACCTATGATTGGTGCCGCTTCCTGACATTTGCAGGGCTGCTACCTGGAGTTCTCTCCATACTCTTACAGCCCACTATTGCTTAGACAAAGCCGGAAGACAAGTTTCCATCTTCGTCCAATCTGTCTTGTGCAACCTGTTTACAACGTGACGTACCAACACCCTTCTGCATGCCCGGTGGGGTTCAGGATGCCCTCTACCAAATTCCACCCTAGTTGTTGTGCCTGTTGAACGCCGTTGGGTACATTTGGTGCATGTTCGGACATCCTCAGCTCGGTACTCACCCATATATGAGGACTATCATCCTGCTTGTTCTGTGAGAAAGCAAATGTTGCTTACCTGTAACAGGTGTTCTCACAGGACAGCAGGATGTTAGTCCTCACGAAACCCGCCCGCAGTATTGGGTTCGTAACGTTTTATTATTTTATTTTTCGGCACTGCCTGTAGCTTTTAAATAAGACTGAAGGGGGACCCCTGCTGGCTGCAGGGTTAGTGCCATGCCTGGCATGCCCAGTAGGGGCCAGTCAAAGTTCTGGAAAGTTTGACAGAAGTTTTCCATGATTGGGCTCCATCCTGTGTTGTCACCCATATGTGAGGACTAACATCCTGCTGTCCTGTGAGAACACCTGTTACAGGTAAGCAACATTTGTTCTGATACCTGATAGATTTTTAATGATGCACAAACTTCAAACCTTTTCCCTTGAAAAGAAATCAGTAGAAATGGAGTCACAAAATGAACCTGGGGGGGAGGGACTCAGAACCAACACCGGAAAATATTTCTTCACGGAGAGGGTGGTGGATGCTTGGAATGCCCTTCCAGAGGAGGTGGTGAGGACAAAAACCATGAAGGAATTCAAAGTTGCATGGGATAAACATTGCGGATCCCTAAAGGCTAGAGGATGGAAATGAAGAAAAGAGTGCATGGGGGTAACTTGCTGGTGCAGTGGTTACTACCGTTAACCAATAAGCCTTGATACTTTTGATGCAACTGCAACATTGCTCTCTGCTTCAATGGCAGGGGGAAAAGGGGAGTTGGATTGAGACAACAACCAATCAGGACCCCAACGTTTACGGTATGGGGAACTGATAAGCATGGGGGTTACCTGCTCGGAGCAGCAATTACTACCTTTAACAGAAGCCTTGATGCTTTTGATGAAACTACATCATTCTCCATTTTGACGGCGGTGGGATGGGGTGAAAGATGAATTGGATTCAGACAGCCAACATGGGCCCTGACTTTTATGGTCTTGGGGTACTGATACACAGACATAAGGGAAAAAGCACAGGTCTGCCTCTAAGGCCAAGTCAATAGCAAAGCAGGTCAAGCAACACTATCTGAAATTTCAAGAAGGCTCATCACCTGGCAAAAATATTGTTAGCAGTACATTTTTTATGAGTTATCATAAGGCTTGGTAATAACTTCACGGAGTGGCAGATGCTATTATAAGAAGCTTGCTGGGTGGAGAGGCTGGAACATTTGGTCCTTTTCTGCTGTCATTTACTATGTTACTGTGTTATGTGCCTGGTGGTCGTACCTATGCACTATTTCTCCTAAAGTAGTGGTAGCTGTGCCTGCACTTGTACTGCAGTAACCCAATCTAAGCTGGAGAGGTCATCCAGTCCTGGTTTATGCCTTGTTCCCGGTACCCCCCCCCCCCCCCCCCCCCCCCCATTGCCTGTCTGCCATTCTGGTTCTGATTGTTCCCATTGATTTTCCCCTAAGAAATTCAAAAGTACAATTCCAGGCATGCAACAGAAATGAGGATTTCTATCACAGTAAGTGTGGCAAATGAAGACCAAAGTGGCCCATCCATCCAGCTCAACAAGATGTTTTGTTGTAACTGCCGGCCTCTTCTGGTTGACCTGGCCAGCCTGTGGAGGGTTCCCATATCTGCTTTTCTTTGTGACCTTGAGCCAGTCCCCTGACCTTCCTCTGTTTGTGCTTGGATAGAAAATTCTATGGTGGAAGGCATTGTGACCATGAAAGTGGTGATGTGTTCAGTGCTGTGTACGCTGCTGGTTTTAAATTATTTATTTTAGGGGACCCCCCACTTGCCTGGGGAAGTAATAGTATGTGATGTGAGGGTAGTGACACACATACATGGTGGAATTTTCTGTGGGGTTTTTATTTTTGGACTTGGCATTAAATTGGCACTTTCCGATCAGTTTGGTGAGGTGAGAGATGAATACGGTCAGGTAGTGGACATCACCATCTCACCAAAGCACGCGTCTGCCATAAAAACACTGCAAGCAGGAGCATACCTTGGGGGGGGGTGTTGAATTTTCATGCTGTAAGTATGCCCCATTGTTCATGCCAGCAGAACCTCCACGCCCACTCACTCCTGCTCCCAAATTTCATTGTATGCCTCCCAATCTGCAATCCCCCCTTCCTCTATAGGAAATGTAAATGAATTACAGGTCGAACACAGGCCGATTCAGTAACGTGCGCTCAGCTGAATGCGCATCCACTACCCCTTACACAATAAGGGGTTTAGCACATCCAAGTCCCCCAAAACTAATAGTACTCATCAACATGCATTTTCATATGATGAGTACTATCAGCTATGCACCCGATCCGCACATTTAATGCTCAGAAATTAGCGCTTGCCCATGGGCAGGCATTAATTTCTGAACAGCCTGAAAAAGCATACAGAAAATACTGCTTTTCTGTACATTCTCCGACTTAATATCATGGCGGTTAAGTCGAAGGAACCAAAAGGTTAAAAAAAATGTTTTTACGAGCGTTCGTTTTCCAAACCCGCTGACAGCCACCTCTCCTGGGCTTCCGCTGCTAAGGAGGCGCTAGGGGCGCGCATTATTGTCCCTAGCACCTCCTTTAGCATGACCCCTCATTTAAATATAGTATCACGTGCCCAGGAGCGTGCCCTGTTTCCACACGGGTTCGTAGTACCGGCCTGTAACAGTATTATCTCTAGCCAGCTATTGAGTTTTTCTGTTTTATTTTTTTCCTCTAAATTCTTGCTGAAGCCAAGCAAGATGGCTCATAAAAGCATAAATAGCTTTTTAAGCAGAACTGTGTGTTTATTCTGTTGAGGGATTTTTTTGGTTCCCTTTTCTAATCGCTCCTCTTTTTAAAAAAAAAAAAAAAAAAAAAAAGTCTAGAATGAATTGTACTAAAGGAAAAAAAAATGTACGGGGGGCAGCTTGCCAGCGTTCGAGGCTAGTTTAAACTGGTTGTGTTTGGGATGTCTTTTCCCCCTACTGCCTTCCTTTCCACACATCCTCCCTCCTAAACCCCCTCAAACCAAGGAACCCGTATACATATAATCCCAGGTGAGTGATAAAATGCCCATCTGCTCTTTAGGTAGGATTTTTCCCCCTCCCCACCTCGCACACACGCGCGCGCGCTCACTTTTTCAAGAAAACAAATCCCCTCCTATCTTGAAAGGTCTCCAGCAGAGATCTTGGAAGTCTTTTGGACAAAATACAGATGGCTTCTCTCGGCCTCTCTTTGGCTAAGATCCAAACCCAGGGTTTGGGCCATGAGCCGAGGAAGGGCCCCTTCTCATCCTTCTTGCCGAGCCCGAGGACTTGCATAATATTTTGGGGGTGGTGGAGCGGGAAGGAAATGCGTCAGCGCCTTGCCACCCAATGCCACTAGAAAGGTGGACTTGCTTTTTTGGCAGTGCCAAGTCTTTCCAGGCCGGCTTCTGCTTTTGCAATGAACCCTCCCCTCCCCCCCCCCCCCCCCCCCCCTTGTGCCAAGTAGCTGAGCCAGTCGCTGCTTGGGGCTGGCTTCCATGTTTAAAAGCAGTCCCAGAGGTAGGAAGAATCTGCTGACGAGGCACTTTCAAGAGGTTGAGGATTAATAACATAGCGGGGCTGGTGTGCTCTCCCCCCCCCCCCCTCCGCTGCTGCTCCTCTGCCAAACTTTTTTTTTTTTTAATATAGTGTTGCGAGCCCTGGACTTTTTCAGCAAGGTTTGGGGTGGGGTTTTTTTTTTTTTTTGGAGTTTTGTGCTTTGCTTTGTTTGGGTCTTTTTTTTCTTTTTTAACTGTGAATATAAAACCCCAAGTCCCCCGTCCCAGCAGTGTGTTCAATCCCAGCTCTCCTTGCCTCTAACATTTTGATTTTTAACCATGCTTTCCATAAAAAATGCATTTCCTGGAGTGTCTTATTTGTCTTGATTAGGTTGGAAGCTCCACAGATCAGGGGCTGATTCTGCAGTGCTGCAAAGGTCCAGTAGAACTATAGAAATGAGAAATAGTAATCACAGTCCTCTGAACTTTTAAACTGATCTGGCATGCACAAGGACCTCTTCATGAATTTTTAGCAGGATGTAGCGGGAGGGGTGGGTGGAGATCGGCGTTTAAGTTGCACAGATAAAATCCAGTCATGCTTTCCTTGGTGAAAGCTCTTTTTGGTTTTGTTTTTTTAAACCATAACCATAGTGTGAAATCTCAATATGCAGTATGTCCTCAAATTTAAAAACTGTAAAAGTTTGGGGGGGAGGGGGGGTTGCATTACTTTTGTTTTAAGCACATCCTCGATAAATTTAGAGTTTCCAAGGTGCTGGCTTTGGCTGTGAAAAATATTCTGCTCTCGTCGGAATCATAAAAGGGGCGTTACCTCGTAGCTTGAAGTAAAACAAACCAAGGGGATGAAGAGATCAGCAACGTTCTTTTCCTTCCCAAATAATTCAGTCCAAATTTACTTTCTAGAGCGCCATAGATTTACACCAGGGCTGTAGATCAGAAGTCACGGAGGGATACAGAAACATGGCACGTACGGCAGTGCATTGGGTTGATAGACCATTTGGAAGAAGCCATGACACAAGAGAGTGTAAGGTGCTCAGAAGGGCCGGGACTCGATACACAAAAATAAGGTTTCATGAGATCTACCCCATGAATGGATATTTGATTCCCCTTATTTTACTGGAATGGAGGGAGGAGTAACCCAAAGAAACATAGAATACAATGTCAGATAAGGCATTTTACCTAAAATCTGGAGAGTGGCCAGTGTAATCCCAATATTTAAAAAGGGCTCCAGGGGTGATCTGGGAGGAGTCTGACTTCAGTGCTGTGAAATATAGTGAACTATTCTAAAGATCAAAATCACAGAGTATTTAGAAAGACATGGTTTAATGGAACACAACATGGATTTACCCAAGGGAAGTCTTGCCTCACAAAGCTGCTTCTTTTTTTTGAAGGGGCTAATAAACATGTGGATAAAGGTGAGCCAGTAGATGTAGTGTATTTGGATTTTCAGAAGGTGTCTGAAAGTCCTGCGTTAGAGGCTTCTAGGAAAATTAAAATGTCATGGGATAGGTGGCGATGTCCTTTTGTGGATTACAAACCGGTTAAAAGACAGGAAACAAAGAGTAGGATTAAACGGTCAATTTTCTCAGTGGAAAAAGGTAAACAGTGGAGTGCCTCAGGGATCTGTACTTGGACTGGTGCTTTTCAATATATTTATAAATTATCTGGAAAGGAATACGAGTGAGGTTATCAAATTTGCGGGTGATACAAAATTATTCAGAGTAGTTAAATCACAAGCAGATTATGATAAATTGCAGGAGGACCTTGTGAGACTGGAAGATTGGGCTTCCAAATGGCAGATGAAATTTAATGTGGACAAGTGCAAGGTGTTGCATATAGGGAAAAATAACCCATGCTATAGTTACACGATGTTAGGTTCCATATTAGGAGTTACCACCCAGGAAAGAGATCTAGACATCATAGTGGATAATACATTGAAATCGTCGGCTCAGTGTGCTGCGACAGTCAAAAAAGCAAACAGAATGTTGGGAATTATTAGGAAGGGAATGGTGAATAAAATGTCTGGAAAGACACCAAAATAGGTGATATTTGGTATGTTATGTTTTATACCTTCTATTTTTTATTATGTAATTTGCTGGTCCCATTTTCTTTCTGTATATTGTTAAAGCTGAAGTATTTCAGTCTATGATTGTTATCTCCAAAAACTATAAATTAAAAAAAAAAATAAAAAAAAAGGAAAATGTCATAATGCCTCTGTATCGCTCCATGGTGAGACCACACCTTGAATACTGTGTATAATTCTGGTCGCCGCATCTCAAAAAAGATATAATTGCGATGGAGAAGGTACAGAGAAGGGCGACCAAAATGATAAGGGGAATGGAACAGCTCCCCTATGAGGAAAGACTAAAGAACATAAGAACATAAGAAAATGCCATACTGGGTCAGACCAAGGGTCCATCAAGCCCAGCATCCTGTTTCCAACAGTGGCCAATCCAGGCCATAAGAACTTGGCAAGTACCTAAAAACTAAGTCTATTCCATGTAACCATTGCTAATGGTAGTGGCTATTCTCTAAGTGAACTTAATAGCAGGTAATGGACTTCTCCTCCAAGAACTTATCCAATCCTTTTTTAAACACAGCTATACTAACTGCACGAACCACATACTCTGGCAACAAATTCCAGAGTTTAATTGTGCGTTGAGTAAAAAAGAACTTTCTCCGATTAGTTTTAAATGTGCCCCATGCTAACTTCATGGAGTGCCCCCTAGTCTTTCTACTATCCGAAAGAGTAAATAACCGATTCACAACTACCCGTTCTAGACCTCTCATGATTTTAAACACCTCTATCATATCCCCCCTCAGTCGTCTCTTCTCCAAGCTGAAAAGTCCTAACCTCTTTAGTCTTTCCTCATAGGGGAGTTGTTCCATTCCCCTTATCATTTTGGTAGCCCTTCTCTGTACCTTCTCCATCGCAATTATATCTTTTTTGAGATGCGGCGACCAGAATTGTACACAGTATTCAAGGTGCGGTCTCACCATGGAGCGATACAGAGGCATTATGACATTTTCCGTTTTATTCATCATTCCTTTTCTAATAATTCCCAACTTTCTGTTTGCTTTTTTGACTGCCGCAGCACACTGCACCGACGATTTCAATGTGTTATCCACTATGACACTTAGATCTCTTTCTTGGGTTGTAGCACCTAATATGGAACCCAACATTGTGTAATTATAGCATGGGTTATTTTTCCCTATATGCATCACCGTGTACTTATCCACATTAAATTTCATCTACCATTTGGATGCCCAATTTTCCAGTCTCACAAGGTCTTCCTGCAATTTATCACAATCTGCTTGTGATTTAACTACTCTGAACAACTTTGTGTCATCTGCAAATTTGATTATCTCACTCGTCGTATTTCTTTCCAGATCATTTATAAATATATTGAACAGTAAGGGTCCCAATACAGATCCCTGAGGCACTCCACTGTCCACTCCCTTCCACTGAGAAAATTGCCCATTCAATCCTACTCTCTGTTTCCTGTCTTTTAGCCAGTTTGCAATCCACGAAAGGACATCGCCACCTATCCCATGACTTTTTACTTTTCCTAGAAGCCTCTCATGAGGAACTTTGTCAAACGCCTTCTGAAAATCCAAGTTAGGACTTTTCAGCTTGAAGAAGAGACGGCTGAGGGGGGATATGATAGAGATGTTTAAAATCATGAGAGGTCTAGAACGGGTAAATATGAATCGGTTATTTATACTTTCGGATAATAGAAGGACCTAGGGGGCACTCCATGCAGTTAGCATGTAGCTCATTTAAAATAAATAGAAGACATTCTTTTTCACTCAATGCACAATTAAGTGCTGGAATTTGTTGCCAGAGGATGTGGTTAGTGCAGTTATTGTAGCTGGGTTTTAAAAAGGTTTGGGTAAGTTCCTAGATGGAAAATCCATAAACTGCTATTACGGTAATTAATAAGCAATAGTAGCTTGTGATTTATCTAATGTTTGGGTACTTGCCAGGTTCTTATGGCCTGGATTGGCCACTGTTGGAAACAGGATACTGGGCTTAATGGACCCTTGGTCTGACTCAGTATGGCATGTTCTTATGTTCTTAAGGCCTTCCTGTCTACCTGATTTATTTCCTGGTGTAATGTGATTGACCCCAGTTGGTCTCTGGCTTTCTCCTCGGTTCTTTGTAACTAGAGATGCTTATCTTGGGCTTTCTTGAATCCTGTTGTGTTTGTTTCCGCCACCTCCCCTGAAAGGCCATTCCATATTTGCCCACGGGCAAGACAATTTTCAGTCATTGATGTGGGCAAACAATGAATTACCCACACATGCTGGCCGTCTGAAAATCACGCAGTGTAGTTCATTCTGCATGCTGCTCCTCCATGCACGTGGCTTTGGATGCGATATGGGGGGGGGGGGCATGTTTAGGTTGGATGTTGGGAGGTGGGGGCGGGAGTGGGGGGAAGGAAAATAACATGCGTATGGGCATATGTGGAAAAAGCAGGTGTGAGTGTCCTATGGACAATTTGTAACCCCTCAGCAAGTTTCAAAGCCAAAGTGCATGCGTGCTTTTCTCTTTGAAAAGTGGTGCAGGGTCCACGGGTTAAACGTTCCCGTGGAATTTGTCCCAATGCGGATAGTTTGAATAATCCGCCCCCCCCCCCCCCACCTCGAGTGCACTGCAAGTAATTTCAGAATGACAGCGTTCCCTTTTGTACATTTCTTCAGCCTCACCTAGCGGGCTTTTAAAAATCTTTTCCATGTACTTTCTCTCTTCTGTCATCGGATTAGGGAGGATACTATTTCAGGCCCCTCCCCCCTCCTTTACATGGAACCTTATAGGAATGTGGGCAAAGCCTATCTGAGATTCAATGCCTATCTGAGATTCAATGCCAAGAAGTGCAAAGTCATGCATATGGGGAGTGGAAATCCGAATGAACTGTATTCGATGGGGGGGGAAAGGCTGATGTGCACGGAGCAGGAGAGGGACCTTGGGGTGATAGTGTCTAATGATATGAAGTCTGCGAAACAATGCAACAAGGCGATAGCAAAAGCCAGAAGAATGCTGGGCTGCATAGAGAGAGGAATATCGAGTAAGAAAAGGGAAGTGATTATTCCCTTGTACAGGTCCTTGGTGAGGCCTCACCTGGAGTACTGTGTTCAGTTCTGGAGACCGTATCTACAAAAAGACAAAGACAAGATGGAAGCGGTACAGAGAAGGGCGACCAGGTAGGTGGAGGATCTTCATCGGATGACGTACGAGGAGAGATTGAAGAATCTAAATATGTACTCCCTGGAGGAAAGGAGGAGCAGAGGTGATATGTTCATGAAAGCATTTCCAGACCCTTAAGGATTCACTTCCATCAATTGCAGCAAAATCAAATACAGCAATACTGAACATTTTCTATCAAATAAAATATTTATTTAAAAGAACAATTATTTAATTGAACATTCTCTTCTAACTGAATCAGACACTACAAACCAATCACTACAATGTTTTACTTCTTGTTAAACTTGTTTATCTTTCCTTTAACTCTAATCCCAGTTAGAATAACCCCTGTTTTATTGTAACTTTCTCTTCCGTGCACTTGTTTATACTCCTGTAATGTATACTCTTATGTTTTAGTTATGTAGTTATAATGTATTGATCACCCCTTGTTTTATGTAAACCGACATGATACGTACTCCCGTGAATGCCGGTATAGAAAAACACAAATAAATAAAATAAATAAAATAAATGATACAGACTTTCAGATACTTGAAAGGTTTTAATGATCCAAAGACAACGACAAACCTTTTCCGTAGGAAAAAAATCAGCAGAACCAGGGGTCACGATTTGAAGCTCCAGGGAGGAAGATTCAGAACCAACGTCAGGAAGTATTTCTTCACGGAGAGGGTGGTGGATGCCTGGAATGCCCTTCCAGAGGAAGTGGTGAAGACCAGAACTGTGAAGGACTTCAAAGGGGCGTGGGATAAACACTGTGGATCCATAAATTCAAGAGGCCGCCAATGAAGAGTGGGGGACTCGCCAGAATGATGGCTACTGCCTGGAGACAATACCCTTATTCCATAAACATATACATGGTTACTGTGACTCCAACATCACTCTAAGCTTCAACAGCAAGAGGAAATATGGAAAAAAGGATTTGCACTCACAAAGAGGGGAGTAGCTGGCTTGTTACGGCGGTTACTACCCCAAACCAAATAAGCCTGATACTTCACTTTCAATGCATATCCAGCATAGTTCTCTGCTTCAACGGCAGGGGAGAAGAAAAACTGATACTTCACACATCCAGCAGAGCTCTCTGCTTCAACAGCAGGGGAGAAGAAAAAAGGGTTCGCACTCACAAAGCGGGGAGTAGCTGGCTTGTTACGGCGGTTACTACCCCAAACCAAATGTGCCTGATACTTCACTTTCGATGCATATCCAGCATGGCTCTCTGCTTCAACGGCATGGGAGAAAGACTGATACATCACGCATTTCCAGCATAGCTCTCTGCTTCAACGGCAGGGGAAAAGAAAAACAACCAATAAGGGCTGTATAACATAGTCTGGGTAAAACTAATAAGCATGGGTGTAGCTTGCTTATTGCGGCGGTTACTACCCCTACTACCCCTAACTAATCAAGCTAGATATTTCACTTGGATGCAGCTCCATCACTGCTCTCTACATTAATGGTGGGGGTGGAAGGGAAATAGAACCAAGAGCTAAGAGAAACAGATAAGTATGAGAGAAAAGATGTGTGGGGCTTGCTGGGCAGACTGGATGGGCCGTTTGGTCTTCATCTGCCGTCATTTCTATGTTTCTATGTTTCTATGTGTATATCAAGGGGGAGGCGCAGGTCAAAACATTACAACTTGGTCCCTGACATTAACTGTGAATATATATATATATATTATTACTAGTACTGTTTATTAATAAAAAAGTGCTACTAAAACGTGTGTGGCACAGTAAGGACACACATTAGAGACATCCCTGCTCTGTGGAGTTTACAGTCTAGTTAAGATGCTCAGAGCAAACCAAGGAATGTCAATATACATAGGTGGTAAACTCTACACATTGATCTGTGTGATTATACACTGGTTTTGAATGTAAACACTGTTAGGATATATTGAATTTCAGGGTGTTCTGCAAGGATAAATCTGAACCAATGAATATCCAGGCTTATTCCAACAAGGGGTTTTTTTCCCCATCCCCCACCAAACACTCCTCATATCCTTTTTTTTTTTTTCTTTTAAAACAGGTATACTGTTGCCAGATTTAACAGAACAATTCTCCCCTCCCGAAAATGCACCTCCGATACTGTTGAAGTTGGTGGAAGCCATTGAGAAGAAAGGTAAGAGCCCCAGAGGAAAGCTGTAGTGTCCAGAAAAGCCATATTTCCACTCCACCTCGACCACATGCACGTACAAGAAAATGTAGAGGTACCTGTCTTCTGCATGGCACGCAAATCACATTGGTTGTGTTTGGTACCATTAAGATGCCAGTTTTGAAACTCTTTGGTTTCAACCCCTCACTGGTCCCACTGCTTTCTTACCTTCGGAAGAGTTTCACCAATTCATTCTCTCTCTCTCGCGCGCACATTCACTCTCGCACACTCACACACACACTATTAGCTCTGACATTACCAGTATACTAGATGACAGCATACCGGGGCTGCTGATGCCGTGAACAGAACCCTGGTACTGGCCAGTAGGATCCAAATCAAGTGTGTGGGGTGGGGGAGAAAAGAGAGGGGGGAGTGGGTTGTCCAAGAGCAGATCACAGCCAAAAGGATGGGAGAAAACCATACAAGGAGCTGCTGGAGAGAGGAATTCTAGTTTTCGCTTTGAGCAGAGGTGTATGATTATTTGTATCGTAGGTAGCCTTTCTGCATTGGTTCTTGTCCCATAAAACCAACTGTGATGTGTCATTAGATTGCAGCAGGTCTGTGTCAAGGTCCTGAGGTTTGGTGATACAGTTTTGATCTAGATATATTTATTAAAAGCATTGTAAAGAAAACCTCACACAGTCTACACCCAAATGGCAGAGGGAGCAGATTTCCACCGGGGTCGTCAAAGTTCCACAGCAATACGTTGTTCTCAACCATGGGCATAGAGCAATGCTTTTGTTTCTTCCCCTACTAGCCTTCAGAAGAGAGCGCGGACCCGGAGGAGATTTGTGCTTTTGTCTCATGTCGGTGGTCAGCCCTGACTGCAGATGTGGTTGGATGCATCTTTTTGCCTGGTGTCATCAGCTGTCCAGGAGAAGGGCAGACCTTACTATTGACCCTGATGTGGGATTTTGTGTTGATGAAACACCTTGGTTTTTTTTGTACTGGTCCTTCTGCCCCACCGCCCCCAGTAAAAATAAATAAAGATATAACTTTTAAAAATAGAAAGACCTCTTATAATTGGGGAAATGGGGTCTTGTCTCTCTGTTAGTGATATAACTTCCCGCTCAGCCCCATGGCAGTGTTAACTCCGCGGGAGCGCTCCCTTTCTGTATGCACGTTTACAGGCATGTGAGCAGATGTAAGCCAGGCAGAGAGGAGCTCTGATTTGGCAGGATGCCGATAGCACGACTTCTGGCCAGTGGGTGTGCGAGAGCTTGCCCGTCTGCGGACGCTGCCAATCCCCGAATGGTGTTGGCTGTGGCTTGGCGCTTTCTACAACCTCTGCATGAGGACCCTGTGCCTGGGCAGAGTCAGATCCCAGCACGGGGTGCTTCAGGCAGTTGTCCTTCCCAGGTAGGCGGCGCGAGTCCCAGTCCTAACATGGTAGTATAAATTGAAATTTGAGCGCAAGCGCTATGATGAGAGACCTGCTTTTATTACTACAAAGTATATTTTACCCAGTACGGCCTCCGCAGTAGCTGATACGTGTTCCTAACATTCCCCACTCTTTAATCTTTCAAACTGATGCGCTGGGGCCATCCACCCACTTGACGGAGTTTAGTTGTGTTCATAGCTAACGTGTAACCCTTCGTCTGCGGCTTACAGTATTTATTATCCTACAATAGCTCCTGCTTGACTTACAAAATTAAACTGGTGGCACTGTCTTTAGTTCGTTTTAAGGTTGTGGTGCATTGGAGCCACTCCTCCCCTCTCTTCCCAGCGCTTTCTTGGGCCAAAGATTTAACGCCTGGTCCAGGAGACCTTGTTTTAAGTACAGTTGGAGAGCTGATTTATAACCTCCCGCTGACCTTTTCCTACAGGTTTGGACAGTGAGCTGCTGTACCGCACATCTGGCTCCTCCGTGGCTGGCTCCGAACTGAGACAGGCTCTGAAAACTGGTAGGAACCAGATCTGTACCGAGGTTTGTGGATGAGGGGGAGAAGGGGAGGCTGGAAAGATCCAAGTCCCTTTCAGATGGAGAGGATTAAGGGCAGCCTCTGTGCTCCTCCTTCTCCTGCTCTGAAGCGTTTTGATTTTTTTAATTTCGTATTCTCAAGGTGAGTTTGGGAGCTTTTTTTTTTTTTTGTTAGGAGCCTGGGCACCCTTTGTCATTAAGCTTACATAAAAACAGTCCTTACTGGAGGAGTGCTTTCACATCCTTTTCAGATGAATATAATTTAACCATTGGGGCGAGAGTGGGGAGAGGAAGAAAGAAGCATATTTTGCTGAGCACAATGTAGAGGGGGAGGGGAGGAATCTTTAAAGAACATGAGGAGTTGTGGTGGACCGTGGCAGTCTTTCATTATGTCACAAAATGGGCTGTGTTCATGTGGAAGGTGTGCTGGTAGGGGTCACATCTCCTCCTTCTGTTTCTACAAAGGCGGTTTTCTTCCCGGCTGTGTGTAGGCAGGTGGCAGTTCGCATTCAGATGGGTCAAACGTTAAGGGTGGCTGTATAGCTCCAAGGACGAGGGAGGGGAACAAGGCTGATCCAGGCCTGGTTTTTCCTCAGATTGCATGGGAGCTGTAAACTCTTCCTAATCAATCTATATATAGAGAGAAACACACACACACACACACTCTCTCACTCTTTTCTGTTCCTGCTTTGAGCGACCACTGCGTGCTAATCCCTGGGATCCAGGATACTGCCTCGATGGACACTGGTGACACTTATCCAAACTGATCAAAGTATTGATTAACTGGAAAGGTGGTTTCCAAAAGCCATTTACCCTGATTTTTTTTTTTCTCGGGCCAGGCTGAAAATGACCCTCCCTCCCACACAGCTAAAAGCATGCATAGGGTTTCCATGGCATGCACACTTTTACCCACCTAGAAGAGGTATTTCCTGGGGGATGGGGTGTTTAAATTGTGGGAGGGAAATAACACACACTTTTTCAAATCCATGCACATTGTTTCGGGGCAGTTTTCACGAGTGCTTCTCCCTTTGAGAATTTATTTCAGTTTATTTGTTCGAACTGTTTTATTTTCCACCTCTGTCAACATTAATTGTTCTAAGTGAATTACATATTAGGCACAGGCATAATAAAACTCGATGTAGAACAGATACTTGAGATAAGCAATGATATGCAAGCAAACTGGTGACATAATCTAAAAGTATGAATTTAAAATAGTGGGGATACATATTCAGTCACTGTCCAGATAGAAGATTTAGCCAGATAAACATATCTGGCTAACTTTGGAGGTATATAGGAAAATTGATTCTTACCTGCTAATTTTCGTTCCTGTAGTACCACGGATCAGTCCAGACGCCTGGGCTCATACATCCCTGCCAGCAGGTGGAGACAAGGAAAAAAAACTTGCCTGACCCTGCTACATAAAGCCTAGTGCCACCTGCAGTTCCTCAGTATAGATCTGCACCCAAGCAAAAAATTGCAACTCTCAAATCCAATGAATCAATAGAAAAAAAGTAAAACCTGAAACTTCTTGTCAATGTGAAAAACTATAAACAGGCTGCTATGAATCTGTACGCATAAGGCAAAACTACAGCTGAGTGAGCGACTCTCCACCTCCAGGAAAAACGGGCGGGTTCTGGACTGATCCGTGGTACTACAGGAACGAAAATTAGCAGGTAAGAACCAATTTTCCTTTCCCTGTACATACCTGAATCAGTCCAGACACCTGGGATGTACCAAAGCTCCCTAAATGGGGTGGGACCTGGAGAGTCCTGCTCACAGAACTCTTTTGCCAAAAGGAGACCTAGAAGCTGCCAAATCCAGATGATAGTGTCGCACAAAAGTATGTAAGGATTTCCAAGTTGCAGATCTGCAAATCTCCTGAGGAGATACCAATTGTGCCTCCGCCCAGGAGGTCGCCTGAGACCGTGTAGGATGAGCATGTAAGCCCTCCGGAACCTGCCGCCCTGCAGTAATATAAGTGGAACCAATAGCTTCCTTCAACCAGCACGCTATAGTTGCCTTGGAAGCTTTAGAACCTTGGCTCGCACCGCTCCACAAGACAAAAAGATGATCAGATCTCCTGAAATCATTAGTCAAGATAGCGCAAAAGAGCTCAGTGAACATCTAATCTCCTGAGTTCTCTCGCAACAGGAGCAGACACCTCCCCCTCCAGAAAAGCGGGAAGCTCCACCGTCTGGTTCACATGAAACGCGGAAACGACCTTCGGTAAAAAGAAAAGCACCGTCCTCAACGAGACCCCTGAGTCTGGAGGAATAGATCCCGACAGGACAAAGCTTGTAATTCTGAAATCCACCTAGTGGAACAAATCACTTTCAAGAAAACCACTTTGAGAGTCAAGTCCTTCAGCGTCGCCCTCCGCAAAGGCTCGAACAGCGCTGAACAAAGACCCCGTAGAACTAGATTCATGTTCCAGGATGGACACACTTTCCGAACTGGAGGCCTCAAATTCTTTGTTCCCCTGAGAAACCTTCTCACATCCGGAAGAGCTGAAATAGCAGAATCACCAACTTTACCCCACAGACAGCCCAAGGCGGCCACTTGAACTCTAAAGGAACTCAGAGATAGACCCTTAGCAAAACCTTCCTGCAGAAAAGACAAAAAATCTCAGGGATGGAGGACCGAAGGGCATGAACCCCATGAGCAATCCACCAGACTCTTAACATAAGCCAGATTAGTAGATTGCCTCATGGCCTGCCTCAAAGTGGTGACGACCGACTCTGGATAACCTTTACTCCTTAACCCCTGCCTTTTGAAAGCAAAGCTGCTAGACAATAGTGATCGACTTGGTCGGAAAATATGGGACCCTGCCGAAGAAGGCCCTTGAGAACCGAACCATCCACTGCCATGTTGATGAGATCCGCAAACCTCGGACGCCAAGGCCACTCCAGCGCAACCAGAATCTCTTCCCTGTGATGTCTCTAGATGCAACACAGCACTTTGCACACTAGAGGCCAAGAAGGGAACACGTAAAGCAGAACCCCCTGCGGCCAAAGTAGAACCAGCGTGTCGACGCCTTCGGCCCCGGGCTGTCTCCTTCAATTGAAGAAGTGTACAGCTTTGGCATTCTGAAGAGTCTCCATCAAATCTACGTGAGGAGACCCCCCCCAAAGTTTCCGGATGAGCTGCATCACGGTCTCTGCCAACTCCCACTCTCCTGGGTCTAGGCAGATGTGACTGAGAAAATCTGCTTGGACATTTTCGACGCCGCTATCCACTCTAGATGGACCTCTGCCCAACGCATCAAGAGCTGAGCCTTCTGATCTACCGCCTGACTCCTGGTACCCCCCTGCCGATTGATATACGCCACTGACGTCGCATTGTCTGACAGGATCCGGACCGAGCGACCTTTCACTAGTGGCAAGAGCTCCCTCAATGCAAGCCGCACTGCCCTGGTCCCCAACCAGTTGATAGACCATGCAGACACTTTCGTAGACCAAATGCCCTGGACAGAATGGCGCTGACAAACCGCCCCTCCCCCCCCCACACCCCCAGCCGGGTAGTCTGGTGTCTGTAATCACCACCACCCAATTCGGGACCTCGAGGTCCATTCCGCAGAGAAGATTGACTGACTGAAGCCACCAAGATTGACTCTCCCTGGCCTCCCCCTCCAGGAGCAGGGGCAGGTAAAACTCCTCTGAGTTCGGCTTCCAAAGCACCAAAACGCCCTCTGCAATGGCCTCATATGGAGAAAAGCCCAGGGAACCAACTCCAAGGTTGAAGTCATAGACCCTAAGACCTGCAAATAATCCCATACTCTAGGAATTCATAATTGCAACAACCGTTGAACTCCCTCACCCCAGAGCTGATCTTACCGGGGGGGAAGTCGCCCTCAGAGCTGTGCTGCCGTCTGCCAGAAAAAAAACAGCCTTTGATTTTTTATTTTTTTTAACTTTATGGAAAAATACACTGAGAGCTAAAAACCTGACTAAAAGAAACAGGTAGTCGCAGCCATAAGGGAATGAAAAAATCCCTGGAGAGCCTGCAGCCGCCTGGGCGGCCTCATGAGGGAGGGATCTGGACAACCAGATGCGCACAGACGGCTCACAAAAGGGAATAACACCCAGCCCGTCTGCCTCTACCGGACGAGGTAGGGCCCACCAGGAATCCAAAGGAAAAAAACAAAAACCCCCGGGAGGAAGGCTCAAAAGAAAAGCATTAAAAACAAAAAACCCGCAGAACTGCAGGTAGAGCACCCTGTACCATCTGCTAGAGACAGAGAAAATACAGATCTATACTGAGGGAACTGCAGGTGGCACCAGGCTTTATGTAGCAATGTCAGGCAAGTTTTTTTTCTCTGTCCCTACCTGCTGGCAGGAATGTATGAGACCAGGCGTCTGGACTGATCCGGATATGTACAGGGAATTAATAATGCAGCCACACAATTAAATATAGCCAGCTATCTCAAAGTTAGCCGGATAACTGTATTCAGCTAACTTAAGGACAGCTCTTTGGTGTGACCAGACTTAATCAGATAAGTTATCCGGCTTGTGCTGATGGATTTTAGGAGCTCTTAACACTCCCAGGGTTGAGGTGGAAAGAGAGAGGCTTACAGTATGGGTGCAGCACCTGCTGACCTCTGCTTCCCTTCCAGGTTTGACCCAGTGCAGTGGGCTTGAATCACCTTTGTAAGATTACTCATGAAGGAGAGAGAGAGGCAAGAAAAAAAAATAAAGGGAGGCGGAGGGTGTAGTATCAGGGTTGTTTTTAACCAAAAAAAAAGGAGAGGTTCGGTTTGATTTGCCAGGACTGGAAGATGTATCCAGGTGTAAAAATTGGGGGCATTTCCAGTGACAGCTGCACAGGGTAATAATGCAGGATAGTTAACCTTCAGACTTTGGAGGCCACAAGCTGCATCATGAGTGATGTATTTATTTTATCTCACTTCTCCTAGATGTGGTTTTGGGAGACCTGGAGCAGTTTGATGTGCATTCCCTGGCGGAAGCACTGAAGGGCTACCTGCAAGACCTGCCGAAACCTGTAATCCCTGCACCCGTGCACAGCGAGATCCTTCACGCACTACAGGGTGAGTAGGCATGTATTGCTAAAAGGGGGAGCATCTCTGAAAGAGAGCGGAGGCTTTCTAATCTGGTTCGGGATGAGGTAGTCACATCTCTAAACAGAACACTGAGCTACAGTGGAGCTCTGTTGCATTCAGAAGTAAAAGGACAAACAATGCAACGACCCAGATTTCCATCAAATCTTGGGAATTGCAAGTCTCTGTGTGCTGTAGTACTTGTATTATGGGGGTTCACTGCTGTTTAGTTTGGAAACCTACCTTAAATATCATGCCAGTGCCCTTTTCTGCTGATCACTATGCAGGGAATAATGTCGTCGTACCATCTCAGTGGCCAGTCAGGTGGTAGCATCCATCCCATCTGTCTGTAGCATTTTTAACATTTTAGAATTTTTAATGCATTGTTGCCTGACCAGAGCTCAGATGCCATGGGCAGACTCATGCATGGTGGTGTATTTTTTTTAAGGGATTCATTTTCAGCCGCTATACAGCTCAGCTAGTTAGTCGGATAAAGCTATCTGGTTAACCAGCAGGGTGTATTCAGTGGCGCAGTTGTACCGCTGAATGTACCCGGCTATCTTAAAATTAGCCAGTTACGTTTAACCGGCTAACTTTAGGGCAGCCCTACGGCCCGATCAGAGTTAGCTACATAGATTTAAGCAGCTAACTCTGAACATCAGCTAATTCTGCTCCACCCAGAAATGCCTCCCGCCCCTGGAACGTCCCTGACTTCTGTGGCTAGAATTTAGCTGCATATGGCGATGGATATCGCCAGGTAGCCATTTCTAAATGGATAACTTCTCAGAAACCTTTCTTGCCCAAATAAAATTTGTTTAGCTTATATTACAATAACTAAGTGCAGTGGGGGAGGGGGGGAGATGAAATGATTAAATCCCGTGAGGGTGACCTGCTAGCCAGTTTTCAAAGGTAGAGTCTTCGCAGGGGTTTCTTTTGAAAATTCAGATCAGCACTCGCACTTCGGGTGCAGAGTTGCCCCCATGCGTTCCACTTACATTGAAGCAGATGCAAAGTGCATGCCCGAAAGTATACGCAGGGCTTTCAGAATTAGATCCCTCGCCTCTGCTTTCCTGTGGCTGCTCACTGTCATTCAGCCTGTGTATTCCTAGCTGCGTTCATATGGGTGGCGGTGTCCAAACTCCATTTTCACATGGGTAAGCACACATTTACCAACGTAAAACCTTTTTGATTCTTGCCCCTGAAATTGGGAATGTCTGTAATTTTGTGGGGTTTTTTTTTTTTTAATTATTCTTAATTTCTTCCAATCCAGAAGTTTCTCAGCGTGAAAACTGCAGGCAACAGCTCCTGCTGCTTCTCAAGTCCTCCGCCATCCCACTCCAGAACGTATTAACCCTCCAGTTCCTGCTCAGGCATTTTAGCAAAGTGTGTCTGCAGTCGGAGAAAAATGGCCTGACCCCAAGAATGCTGGGAGAAATATTTGGTTCTCTGCTGCTCAGACCGTCTGGTGCTGGGTACGAGTAAGAAGACATTCTTTTGGCATCATGTAAAATAAGACTTTTGTGAAACAGTTGTTAAATATATTTCCCCAATTTGTGTTCTACACTTGGTTTTTTTTGTTTCCTTTTTTAAATGACACACAGTGTGCGGGGGTGGGGGGGGGGGGGAGTTAAATCCCTGATCGTCTCTGTGGCACTGCGCAGACCATATGGGTGGTGTGTGATGTTTTGTGAAAGCAATGATTTGTTCCAATTTTATTGCTACTTAAAACGTTCTTATTTTCTTTTAAAGTGCATTTGCGATGACTCCGCATGTGTGTCTGAAAGGATTATTGTAAGGTTTAATTCTGTTTGTTCATTTTTTTTTAACTCCTCTCCGCAGCCCCGAGCCAGGCCCAGATTACTCAGCTTTGGTGCTGGAGCTGCTGATTCCAACCTGGGAGTCCCAGCAGGAGCAGCCTCCACCAGGTAGCATGAGCCGGTCCCGTGTGCTCTAGTTTGAGGGTGGCCCCCCATGAATGCAGTTCTCCATCTGCATCGGTTTGAAAGATGGTGGAACGCATGAGGAAATTGAAAACATTGGTGCACAGGTCCCGAAGTGGGCGGAGATTAGAAAGTTGACAAATTCTCCTATGTCAACTGCAAGAGAAGTTGAAATGCTTGAAACTTAGTGGCGTGTTTTATGTAAACTCGTTAGCTGTACTCGCCACAGACGCTGTTCTGCAGTGTCAGATAACGGACTTCCAGAGTTATCATATTATTCCCCTTTTCCCCACCTCCAATTTCTTGTGAATGGGGTGGAGGGGAAGTTTGACCTCTGTAAAGTTTTTGTTTTGCAGGGGGAAACCTGTCGGCTAGAACTGGGGGAAAATAACATAGCTTCCTAAGGCAGGCTGATAGTTGATGCTGTGTCCTCTCCCATCCCAAACTGATTTGGTTTAAGAAACGTAATACAAGAATAATAAAACATGGGATTAAATGGATTTCATGAACATGGCAGGTTATGTAATGTCTCTTGGCTTTTTTTGCAGCCCTCCCTCCTAAGCCGCCCAAAACGAAGCCGTTGGCAAACACCCTGACTAACGGTAGTGGTAGTCACCTGGCCCCCGGCATATCGCTCCAGGAAGCAGAATGGTATTGGGGTGAAATTTCCAGGTAATCTAGACTCGGGTTGACAGTTCTGCTTAATTCCCTGATGCGGTAAAGGTTTTGTTAAGCTCCTGCTTTTTTTTTTTTTTTTTTCAACGTTGGGATTAATCTTTAGGTAGCACACGTTTATTGGGTTTCGTGTGGGGCAGGGTGGCTTTGCTGGCAGCTTGTTCAGTTAGAGCCAGTCCCAACTTGGCCCGTGGCACCTCAGATCTTCATTCCTGAAAGAATCTTCCCCCATCTCCTCAGCCTCTGTCCCCCCTCCCTCCGCAATTGTATATCTGTCTCTCCCTTCCTGATCAACCCAGCCTCTGTGGCTGAGAGGCGGGCCCTGCATTTCTCTCCAGAATCTAGTACATGTGTGGACCTGACCCAGTCCGTGGGTGGAGCAGAGTCTAGGACACCCCCCCCAGAGGTTTTTGGTTATAGCATTTGGGGAGGGTGCTGTTAATGCCTCCTCCACAGCTCCTGCCAGCCTGAGGAGCTGGAGTAGCTACACTAATTCAGATGAAAGTGATTTGAAAAATTGCTTTACAGTCCTTCACTTCCTTAAAACATGGAATAAGTGGGCAGGATAGAACTCTGCAGCGTCTGGAACGCTTTATCCCTCCCCAGGGCTGTAAGTGCTGCCTGCACAGCATCTCTGGCTGACTTGGAGAGAGAAGGTCTGACTGGGAATTGAACCCAAGTCCTCTACTGAACCACCGAGCTGACCCTGGATATAAAATTGTATTTTAAAATGAGCTTTTCATGGGATTTCCTTTTTGGACAAAGACTTGTTAGGAGTCTACTTCTATTAGGAATTTGGAGCAGTTAATTTTTTAAGATATATATATATATATATATTTTTTAATGAAAGTAATTTAAGCTGGAGTGTGGACACATAAGAGATACCACTAGAAGCTGGATATGTGGCAACCACGTGCTGTGTGCCTTTTTTGGGCAAGAAGCTACAGTAGTCAGTGGCCAAAAGAATGTCAGATAATGCCAGGGTCCTCCTTAATGAAGCTTGCAGTAGAAGAAAAAGGGGAACTTAAATCGGATTTGTGTGGTTTTGCTTCAAATCTGCGTTCTGTTCTTTTCTTTCAGAGAGGAGGTGAATGAGAAACTGCGTGACACACCGGATGGGACCTTCCTGGTCAGAGATGCGTCCAGTAAAATTCAGGGGGAATATACTCTCACCCTCAGGTGAACACAGCTGTGACTTGGGCGATATGGCCTTAAGACTGGATACTTGTAGGGATGTGCCATAGGGGGGTAATGTTCAAAAAGTAGCAAGTATCGTAGTAATTTCAAAAGCCCATTGATGCACTTACCACTTAGTGCATTTACCCCTGTAAAACCTATTGACAATTCAAAGGCATATATCAATGCAATTTTCAAAAGCCTACTTGTTTAAAACCCAGTTTTAAGTGTGTAAATGCTTTTGAACGTTACCTCTGTAGTGTTTTATGTAGTGCTTGTTCTCCAGCACATGTAGTGAAGAGGGTGGGAGGTGGGGAGAGAAGCAATTCAGGCATATCCGTGGCTAGCACTCCAGGCTCTGCTTTCATCTCCTGATGATGCATCGGCCCAGGTAGCTCATGATGGCTTAGCTTGGGCTGCGTCGTTGTCATAGTCTAATCCAATCCAGCCCGTCAGAGGCTGCCTTTGGATCAGTATAGACAAGAAAACAAGCTTCCCCTCTATCATCACCATATAAATTGTTTGGAGTTGGTGCTCTTTTGAAGATGGGCCAATAAAGGTGAAACACCAAGTGTCCTTTCCGCCTTAGGACAGGCGACTTTAATGCCACTTTGGTCTCTTATTAGTGTTCCAGGATTTGCTCAGTCCCTTGACTCTGGCGCAACTCTGGGACACTGGTCCTGCCTCTCCCCCTACCTCGTGGCGTGCCAGATTTTTGTCTGAAAGCTGCGTCACTGTTAAAGCACTTAGATTGCTTGTGATTGTTTTACGTTCTACAAATACTAACTCTGCTTCCACTTCAGGCCACATCCTGTGACAAGCTAGCAAGGAATAAACCCCAGCAGAGGAGATCACTGTGGTATAGGAAGAGAATTATCTTCAACATTTGCCCAGTTTTTCAGTTTCTGGCTCCTCTCCGTCATCACTCGGCGGGAATATTTTCTTCCTGGGAAAGTCCCAGTCTTTGTTCTTTATTTTAAATTTAATTTCCCTGTACATACCTGGATCAGTCCAGACAGCTGGGTTATGCCTCCCTTCCAGCAGATGGAGACAGAGAAAAATTTGAGGCACCCCCTCTTAGTCTGGTGTGCCACCAGTATTTCTCTGTCTCCAGCAGATAAAGGTGGCAGAACCTGCGGTCCTGATCTTAAAAAAAAAAAATAAAATAAATAATAAGAGAAAGAAGGTTGTTGTGCCTTTAAATTTTTACCTTTGGCTAGATCAAGCTTTTAAAAAAAAAATAAAAAGAAAGTTCTTTTTCAGGAGGTGAGCAGTGCAAGTCCTCTCCAGGCTATCCCCCTTGGTAGAGGCACGGCTGGGGTTGGAGACCCTGTGAGCCAGCTTGCCCGGAGCTGGTCCTTTCTACCGGTGAGTAGGGGGATTTACCGGTGGGACGGTCCCTCCCCCTAGCATCCAAAGACGCTTCAGTTCCTCGGGTGCGACCTGAGCCGATATTGGTGTCCCAGAGATGTCCTTCCTGTTTTTTCCCCTGGTTGAGTGCAGTGTTTCTTTTTAAAAAAAGAAAGGTAACGCTTTGCGGCCAGGTTTCCCGGACCTCCGGAGGGGCGATTTCACCAGGTTTTTATTTTTGCTGTTGCAGCTCCGAGTGGGGATGCCGCGGGGATCGTGTTGCTCTGCATGCGGGGAGCCGGCTGTGCGGCTCTCCCTCGATGGCCTTTGCTCCAGATGCCTTCCGGGCGGTGACGGTCCATTGGGGGCGTCTGGGAATGGCATCAGAGCATCGACCTCGAGGTGCAGGAAAGAATCTGCACACTCGGAGGCCTCGGCCTGCCCCGTCCCCGGCCAGCGCAGGAACTGCGGCCATCTTGGCTCCACCACGCTCCGATCCAGGGCTATGCGTTGGGGGAGGGGATTTCCCTCCCCCGCTTTCCCCACCGAATCTGAGCCCTGTCAGGCCTCGGGACTCAGTGCCTGCATCCCACCCTGGTCCGGGCCAGCCCCCGGGGGGAGCCTTAAAAAGACATCACCCCTTTTCATCTCAATTTGTGCTATTGTTGCACAAGGCATATCTGGAGGCAGAGGCTGATTTGTAGTCGTCAGAGCCTCCACCAGCAAAGGTTGCCAGACTCTCATGCTGTCCAGGAATCCTCCAGGGTTCAGACAGTCTGTGGAGCTTCGGATGAGTCGGGGACTCCGGTTCCCGACCAGCCAGATCCCTCATCGCAGGACCCTCTCATCGGGGATGTGGACAAGGAAGCTGATAGGTCCGCCCCAGTGGAGGGAGATGATCCGCGGGTCCTCAGATAATTTAGAAGAGAGGAGCTTGATCTTTTGATTCCACATGTTCTGAAAGAGCTGGGGATTGAGGCTCCGCAGCCAAGTTCAGAGCCTACCACTGTAGATCCCGTCCTCTCGGGGCTTCGAGCCCCTCCTAAGACCTTTCCTTTTCACCCGATGCTGCTGCAGCTCATGACCCGGGAGTGGGAATCTCCGGAGGCCAGTCTAAGAGTAGGTCGAGCCATGGAAAAACTCTACCCACTGCTGGAGAAGTCTTTGGACATCCTTAAAGTTCCTAAGGTGGACGCGGCCGTTTCGGCTGTCACCAAGCGGACGACTATTCCGGTGGCAGGTGTTGCTGCTCTTAAGGACCTCCAGAATCGGAAGCTTGAAGTCCTTCTTAAACGGATTTTTGAGGTTTTAGCGCTTGGCGTCTGGGCAGCAGAATGTAGTAGTAGTCTCATGCAAAGGGCAACCCTTAGATGGGTGCAACAGTTGCTCACCATGCAGGAGCTTCCCCTGGCGGAGGCGGAGCAGGCAGAGAGGGTGGAGGCGGCCGTTGCATACATCGCAGAAGCCTTATATGACCACCTTCGTATTTCCTCGCGCACGATGGCCTCAGCGGTTTCTGCCAGGAGACTCCTGTGGCTCCGCAACTGGGCCGCTGATGTTTCTTCCAAATCCCAGTTGGGAATTCTTCCCATTAAAGGAAAACTCTTATTCCCTGTACGTACCCGGATCAGCCCAGACTCCTGGGGTTTTACTTCCCCCTCCAGCAGACAGAGACAGAGAAGTTTTTGTGGACTCTGTCGTATAGCCCTGAGGTGCCACCTAGATAGTCTGTCAGTATTCTTCTGTTTCCAGCCACCTGCTGGAAACAGAAGAATACTGACAGACTATCTAGGTGGCAGGTGCTGTCCTGGAGTCTGGTGTTTTTGGTCAGGTTTTGGCTGTGCCTTTAGTTGTTATTCTTGTTAGGCAACGGTCAGGTTCAGTTTCCCCTTTCTAGCCTCCCAGGGGGTTGCCAGGTCCTGGTGGGGCATCCCCCCTGGTAATAGAGGCTTTGGAGCAGAGGGTTGAGGACCCTGTAACTTCCCACTGCAGGTGATCCTGGGGGTCTCGGGCTCTCGCCTTCAGTTACACCTTGTACAGGTTTAAAAAAAAATAATAATAAAGGGGTTCTGTTTCTTTAAATTTCTCCTGCTCTGCTGGCCTAGCCTTCTCTCCGCGGGTGTAGCGTGCGATCGGGTTCAGACAGCGGACAGCTCCTGATCGGGTATTTCTTTGTTTTCGCCGCTCCTCTCTCCTGCCAGGCTAAATTTAGGCTGCTGCTCATGCTGTGTGGTGCGGCCTGTGCTGCATGTGGCAGTGCGTGCGACTCTCTCGAGCCGGCATTTGCACGGAATGTTTGGGGGGAGAGGGGTCCTCGGGGGTTGCTGCCTCTGTGAAATTGAAGAGCAGTGACCCGCGATCGTGTCGGGGAGCTGGGGGTCCCAGTTTTGTCGCGGCAGGCCCCGGATCCGTTCCAGCTCAGCACAGGAATGGAGGCCATTTTAAGAATGTTGAGAGCAGGAGAGAACAGCTATGGGGGAAGGGCTCCCCCCCCTCGTTGTCTCCGCGGCCTAGCGTACCTGGGGGGGCCGGCCTAGATGGGGCTGTGGAGGATTCTGTAGTGGACGACGAAGGGGGTCGACTCAGACGGGTCTTCATCGTTCACCTCTGATTTTGTGTTTTTAATGCACAAGGCTTTTAAGGCTCGCAAGGCGGTGAAGTCTCAGGGGCCCAAGGCGGCCCTCAAGGCGCCCGCATCAACTGGACCATGGGATGGGTCCTCTTCAGCCCAAAAGCGGGTTCAGGGGCCAAAAGCCAGCAGAGCGCCGAAGGTGAAGTGTCCACTTCGGTCCATGATCTGCGCGGTGGACAGCAATTCTTCAGATCAGTCTGATGAGGGAGAGTCTCTGCCTCAGGCTCCAGATCAGGATCCGGATGCTCTACCTCAGCCGACCAAGCACATGGGCTCGCCTCCGGTGGAGGGTGATGACCCTAAGGTGGTCCACTTGTTCTGAAAGGGTGAGTTGAGGCCCCTTATCCCGGTCATCCTGAAGGAGCTGAGAATTGAGGTTCCTCAGGATAATACCCGATTTGGCGCTAATATGGATCCAGTGATGCTGGGACTCAGAGGTTCGGCTCGGTCTTTCCCGTTCCTCTTATCTATGTCTGACCTTTTGTTTAAGGAGTGGGACACTCCTGATCTGGGTTTGAAGGTAAGTCGGGCCATGGATAAATTGTATCCGCTCCCAAAGGACACGCTGGATCTGCTGAGAGTGCCAAAGGTGGATGCGGCCGTTTCTGCTGTGACGAAGAAGTCGACTATTCCGGTGATGGGAGCCACAGCCTTGAAGGACTTGCAGGACTGCAAGTTGGAGGTCCAGCTCAAGAAGATTTTCGAGGTGTCCGCAGTCAGGGTCCGGGCCGCTATATGCAGCAGTTTTACACAGCGGGCCAGTCTCCACTGGGTTCAGGATTTGCAGGCATCCATGGCCCTTTCGGACGCCCAGGCTCAGCAGGCTGGGCGGTTGGAGGCTGCGGTGGCTTACAGTGCGGACGCGCTTTATGATTTTTTACGGACCTCTGGGAGGACGATGGTCTCGGCGGTCTCTGCACGACGCCTCCTATGGTTGTGGAATTGGTCAGCGGATGTTTCCTCCAAAGCGCATTTGAGTTCTCTACCCTTCGAGGGGAGACTGCTGTCGGGCAGCAGTTAGAAGATATGATAAAGTCGCTGTGGGAGAACAAGGTCCATAAGTTACCGAGGACAGACCAAGGACGAGAGGCTCTCTTCCTCAGCCGGCGAGATTTCGGGGGAATCGACTGATTCGCTTCTCCCGGTCCACCGGTTCCTCTCTCCGCCAGGGGCAAAGCTGCCAAAATACATGGAACCAGTCCTTTCGGGGCCGGCAGCCCGCCAGGGAAGGAGTTCCCCAGTCCCATGGGGGTCCCAAGTCCTCTCAATGAAGTGCGGCCAGTTCACTCCTCGGTTCCAAGAACAGGAGGCAGGCTGTCCACTGTAACATCGGATCAATGTATCAAAGTATAATCGAACACGGCTGCGCTTTAGATTTTGCACATCCAATCCATGACTGCTTCATGGTGTCACCATGCGCGTACCGTCAAAAGCATCAAGCGGTACAAGACACCCTGCAGCGCTTACAGGATCTGGGCACCATAATTCCGGTTCCGGCCAGAGAGCTCAGGTCCGGGCGTTGCTCAATGTATTTTATTGTGCCGAAAAAGGAAGGCACGTTTTGCCCCATTCTCGATTTGAAGAAGGTCAATCAGGCGCTGAAGGTACCTCGTTTTCGCATGGAAACTCTGCGCTCGGTGATAGCATCCGTACACAAGGGAGAGTTTCTAGCGTCATTGGACCTGACTGAGGCTTATCTGCACATACCCATCCATCCGGATCACCAGAAATACCTGCGGTTCGCGATCCTTGGACCACATTTCCAATTTTGTGCTCTTCCGTGTGGTCTAGCGATGGCGCCCTGGGTTTTCACCAAGGTGATGGTGGTAGTGGCGGCGGCCCTACGGCGCAAGGACATATTGATGCATCCCTATCTGGACGACTGGCTGATTCGCGCAAAGTCGGAAGCCCTATGTAGGGCTGCGGTCCAGAGGGTGCTACAGAGATTGACCTCCTTAGGCTGGGTGGTCAATCCCGACGAGCCATCTGATTCCTTCCCAGTCCTTGGAGTTTCTGGGGGCCAGGTTCAATATGGTCTTGGGCAAGGTTTTTCTTACAGAAGAGAGGATTTCCAAATTGGTTACCCAGGTAGAATTCTTCAGGTCCATGCTTCGGCCCAGGGCCTGGGATTACTTGCAGGTTCTGGGATCGATGGCGTCCACGCTTCAGCTGGTACCGTGGGCTTTTGCTCATATGCGTCATCTTCAATCAGCATTGCTCTCTCGCTGGAGTCCACTGTCCCAGCAGTTGCAACTTCGTTTACCGCTGATAGCTTGGGTACATCCCAGCAGTCTGGACTGATCTGGGTATGTACAGGGAAAGGAAAATTGGTTCTTATCTGCTAATTTTCATTCCTATAGTACCATGGATCAGTCCAGAAGCCCGCCCATGGTGCCTGGAGAGTCTGTTCAGTGTCATATTTTGTCCTTTTCATTCTGAAGAACATTTTGAAGAGGAGGACAGGATTAAAGTTGACTATAAAAGTACTCCCTCCATGTACATAGTTTACACAGTTTTCATTAAGCTACTGTTTGATATAGCTATTGGTTATTAAGATTGGTTTTATGATATGTTTCATTCTGCTATAATATGGATTATACTGAAGGATCACAGGTGGCACACCAGACTAAGAGAGGGGGTGCCTCACAAGTTTTTCTGTCTCCATCTGCTGGAAGGCAGGCATAACCCAGCAGTCTGGACTGATCCGTGGTACTACAGGAACGAAAATTAGCAGGTAAGAACCAATATTCCTTTCCCACCCCCCACCCTGTTCTGTATAGCTATAGAGTAGGGTGACCAGAAGCAGTATCATGCCGATAAAAGCTGTGGCGTGTCTGAATTGTCGCTGTGTGGGGTAGTGAGGGAGTCCAGTACTTCTGTTTTATATTTGGTGCTGGAGGATGGAATGCTTGCATCAGCCAATCTGCTTCGCCTTCTTGGGCAGTCATAACTGCAAAGGGGGAAAATTCTACTGCAGCCTGACATATCTACGAATGATGGAAAACTTAAACAAAAAATAAGAGAAAAGTGATTAATTTTGTTGTATAAACAATGCATAATTGTCCTTGTCCTCAGTTAGATGTTTCTGATTTTACATTGGATTTAAGACATATAGCTTAGGGTTGGATCAAATCGGTTATAATGGGGCCTGCAACCATGGTAAACTTTGCTTTGTTTACTTGTGTCCTTGGTTTGTCAAAAGCGCTTGTCTATGGCCATGTGTCAAATGATATCCTAGTAACTTCCAAAGGTGGGATCCATGTGGTCACAAAAGATCCTGTGCAGATTCTGTCTTTGGTCAACTCTCTGAATGGTTCAGTAAAAAGTATTGCAGCCCACCAAGATTCAACTGGTAGCCACATGTGATTGTTACCCATATAATTCTGTTAATGTTACATAAGCAGATTATTGCCATTGTGGTTTGCATTGTGCAGTAACACTCATGACTATTTTCACTTGGTTCCCCCCCCCCCAACTCCATGACTCCACAGAAAGGGCGGCAACAACAAACTAATTAAGATTTTCCACTGCGAGGAACACTACGGATTTTCTGAGCCTCTGACCTTCACGTCAGTTGTAGAGCTTATCAACCATTACCGACACGAGTCTCTGGCACAATACAACGCCAAACTGGACACCAAACTTCTCTACCCAATTTCCAAGTACCAGCAGGTGAGGTCAAGCAGGGAGAAGTCGCTGAAAGGAACTAGAAACATTTGCTGTTGAGCGTGGGGTCTTATTGGGGAGGGCAGGTTTTGGTTTCACCATTTTGACTGCTGGTTCCGGATTTAGGAAAAATTCAAGATGATGCCCAAAGCATGACATGTACTTCAGTGCTATCTAAAGATAGAAGCTGATATTCAAAGGACGCAGAGCACATAACCTTGGCTGCTATCTGGCTGCACAGTTTAGCTGGATAAATTTTATCCTACTAACTTGGTTGAGATATTCAGCTGTGCCGCAGAATATTCTCAGCTATCTTATAATTAGCCAGATAAGTTTCTCCAGTTATCTTTAGGACAGCCAATTAGCAGTAAAAGATTTATCCATGTAAACCAGATAATGCTGAATATCGACACTCATCTGGCTAAGTTAGTCGGACATGTGTTCCTGCCCCTCCCCTCACTTAGCTAAATTTTAGCCAGATGGAAGCCAGTGAAATTGCAGCCACTGACCGTGCCTGAATATTCAAACAGTACCAATTAACTGGCTAAGTGGGATTGAATATTGGGCTCCTAAATCTGCTGACATTTCAGCTGTGCTTAGACGTCTCAGTTTTAAACTGAAACTTTGTCAGATTTAGGGTCTTAATTTTCGGTTAGGCTCCTAATGCTGGAAATCTGCCCTGAGCCCTTCACTTTCCATACCTTGCAGCCACCCATTTTTCAGGACCTTAAATTTAGGTGTCTAATGAACTTAAGGCACTCAGTCCTAATCTGTTTTTTGATGGGACAGAATTGGGCACTTACACCCATTGGAAAAAACAACCTCAGAACAATTCCTTTTAAAGTTTTTATTTTTTTAAATTGTCTTTTCTCTGCAGGACCAGATTGTTAAGGAAAATAGCATTGAGGCAGTAGGAGAACAGCTGAAGGTTTATCACCAGCAATACCAGGAGAAGAACCGTGAATACGACGTATTGTATGATGAGTACACACGGACGTTACAGGTACTTTTGCACACTTTTGCTCCCTGACTGACTCAGGCACGTCCTTTTTGAAAATGTATTTTTGTCTTCAGCTGTACGTCCTGTTCTGTCAGCTCCAGTGACTCCCTATGCTCACACCTTCCCCTAAGCGTATCCCCCTCTGCACACCCACAGCCCACAGAGGGACTTGTCCAGGCTTGTTTGTAGACACATTGGTACCCAAGTGTCTTGGTGGCTGGAGATCCAGGTATGGGCAACCCCCAAAATCCTTAATGGATCGGCTTCCCAGTGGAAGTGGTGGGGAGAATTCAAAAGGGGTTGTGGATAAGCACAGCGGATTTCTGTGAAGAAGCAACAGGGAAAGCCAAAATCAACTGGTATTTGCATTAGGATTGAAATTGGACAGACTGGATGGGGGTCATGATCCTTATGTGTCCTCACATTTTATGTCCCTTTGGACACTTGCTAGCATTTTACGTTTTCTCCTGGCTGCACTGTAGCCCAGGGTCCTGTGATCATGAATACGTCTTCCAAGCTTTATACTGATTTTGCATGGCTCTAGAAAAAGGAGCCCCCTTCCTTCCCCCCAGCTTTAGTGAAATGACATGAAATAGACATCAGAGATCTAGTACGTAGGACTACAGAGTGAGCACTTGGAAAAGAGCAGACCGGGTGGGGCCTGGTGTCTCTTCTCCATTTCCATGTGACGATGCCCCAAAATCTTTCTAATCCCATACCATGATCCACCTCATGTTCGTTCTCACTTTCAGGAGCTCCAGATGAAACGAACTGCAATTGAGGCTTTCAACGAAACCATCAAGATCTTCGAGGAGCAGTGTCAGATGCAGGAGAAATGTAGCAAGGAGTACATCGAGAAGTTCAGGCGGGAGGGCAATGATAAAGAGATAGAGCGGTAGGGCACAAACTGTTAAACTGACCAACATGAACTAGAATGTTCATTTTTCTTCCCCTCCTCAGGGCACAAATGTTGTCAATAACCTTCTGTTCATTCCTGGTAATGTTTCTTTCGGTTTTCTTTCCATCTCCCTTCCACCACGCCATCCTCTGTTAGAATATTGTTGAATTCTGAAAAGCTGAAGTCCCGTATCGCCGAAATCCACGACAGTAAGCTGAAGCTGGAGCAGGACCTGAAAAAGCAGGCCTCCGACAACCGAGAAATTGACAAGCGGATGAACAGCCTCAAGCCGGACCTGATGCAACTCCGCAAAATTCGTGATCAGTATCTGGTGTATGTATCCCCCCCAACCTTTCTGCTGCCTTCTTAGAGTGGCTTTAATGTTTTTGTCCCAGGCAACTGCTTTGAGTAATAACAAAGACCCCAGTGGCCAAGAGAAGACAATGGTATCTACTGCTTGTCCATTAGGGACTTCTTCCAACTCATCAGCACAGCAGCTACTTCTAGAACCTTTTACAAGGTTGTAAAGGGCGTATACCCAATAGTGCTATAAATATGTTCCCTGTACATACCCGGATCAGTCCAGATTGCTGGGTTTTGCCTCCCTCCCAGCAGATGGAGACAGAGAAAAACTTGAAGGGCACCCCCCTCTTAACCTGGTGAGCCACCTGCATCTCTTCAGTGTTTTTTTGTCTCCAGCAGATGGAGGTGGTGCAAAACCTGCGGTCTTGACCGATTCTTCGGTGTTAAAAAAAAAAAAAAAAATGTATAAGAAGATCAAGCAGGACAAACAGGTGCAACCTCCCAGGGGGGTAGGCAGGTCCCAGTGGGGCCATCCCCCCTGGTAGTAGGTTTCGAGGAGCTGGGGTTGGTTTGGCCATTAGTTACCCAATATAAAGAACACCTGCACAGAACTTCCAAGTATTCAAACTGGAGAGCTGGGAGTGGGTGTCAAATTTTGTCTGAGCTTCCTGAGCAGCCACACTTTAGCTCCCCATGTGCCTGCCTGAGCTATATTAGATAGGAAGTGATGCACTGTCTGGACAGGAAATTGATGAGATGGAGAAGATGGCAAGAGCTTGGGGGCAATGACTTCTAAGACGGTAATTTTCAAAGGGCCGCACAGGTGCACATGGACGCACACCGACTTTATAACATGCGCATGTCAACGCACGTATGTTATAAAATCAGCTACCCGTGCGCACGATTTTATATCTGTGTGTGCATGTGCGCGCGATTGCCGAATCGCGCACGTGAGGGGGGGGGGGGGGGGATTTTGCAACCTGCGTGTGCAACGGAATAGGCCTTTTCCCCAGTTCCCTCCCAGTCTGCTTCAATAAAGGAGCAGACTGTGAAGGAACTTCCTAAACCCGCTACCTAACCTAACTCCCTTTTCCCCCTACTAACTCCAACCCCTAAAACCCTGCTAACTACCCTAGATTTTTTGTTTTTGTACTTACCGCCGTCCGAAGCAGCAGCAACTTGCATGGTCCGGTTGGCTCCCGGCATGCGCTTCAGCCCCTTTTTCCAAAACCCTTTCTTTTGTGCGTACTGGGAGATACACGCGTGGCTGCGGTCCTTTGAAAATCCGCGTGGCGTGGTCACGTCCCGGCCACGCACGTATCTCCCAGTATAGGCACACGTAGGCCTTTGAAAATTAGGCCTTAAGGACATGTCCAGATGACCCCACATGTTGCTTAGGCTATGCTGAGCCTGTTCTGGTTTTGCACCTTAGGCCCTGCATGGAGGAGATGACCAGATTTCCCTATGAAAATCTGATCTATATCACCAAGGCTAAGTCTGTAGTCCTACAAATGGGAACTCTTCCGATTTTCTCCGGAGACTTGGGGAATATGATTCAATTGCTGGGTCTCCAGGAAACACTGAAAAGCTCTGGGTCTCTCTGTTTATAGCTTCAGCCACGCCATCAGTAAGCCTGCAGGGAACAAGAGGAGAGGGATGATTTTGGAGCAGACACTGCTGGCAACATGTGGGGAGAAACTGTTTGTTCCCTGTACGTACCCAGATCAGTCCAGACCATGGGTTATGCCTCCCTTCCACAGGTGGAGACAGAAAAAAACTTGAAAGGCACCCTCACTTAACATAGTGTGTCTCCTGCATCCCTTCAGTATTTCTCTGTCTCCAGCAGATGGAGGTGGTGCAAACCCTGCAGTCTTGCCCTGTTTCTGGAGTTTAGGCTATCCCTTAAAATTAGCCAAAAGTGAACTAGCTATAAGTTGTGAATCAAGCAGGTTTTTAAAAAAAAAAGAAAAGAAGTTCTTCTGCAGAGGAAAGTTTTCCCAATCCTCCCAGAGAGTTGTTAGATCTTGCAGGGTCATCCTCTCTGGTAGCAGGTTATTGGAGCTGGGGTTGGTAACCCTGTGGGTCTCCAGCCAGGTAAGGACCTGGGGAAGAGATTACTAGTGGTCCAGTCCCTCTCTTAACCTGTGGTGGTTCTGAGCATTTAAAAAAAAAAAAAAAAATCGAAATGTTTGCAAAATTTTCTTTTTTGGTCTGCTGCAATCCAGGACCCCCCTCCTCATCAGAATCGCCGCGTTTTTCAAGTGTTTTGAGCCGTCCGTCCCCCATCTCCCCCCCCTCCCCCGATGCTGCGTCCATCTTTGTGTGTAGCATGTGGAGAATCGTCTGCGCGGCTTTCTAGGGCTGGTATTTGCTCCTGCTGCCCACCCTGTGGGGAAGGCAGTTCTTTTTCAGGGTCTGCAGCATCAGCCAAGCTTCAATGGGCTCAATAACGGTCTGCTCCGCGAGAGCTTCAGGCTGATTCCCCCTCAGTGCAGGGACAGCAGCCATCTTAAACACCTTTGCTGCAGCTCAGACAAGGGCTATGGGGGAGGGGGAGCTTCCACCAGCCCTCTCACCAGTCCCTGCCAGTTCTGAGGATACTTTAGATCAGGACCAGGATTCTTTACATGAGGATCCTGTTGTTCCAGGAGGACAGGATGTTGATTCTGATTCCTTTTCTTTGGATTTTGTCCTCCTTATGCATAAAGCATTTTTGGCTTCCCGGTCTCCGCAAGGTGGTGCTTTGCCGATGAGACATGCGCAGGGACCGTCCCCCAAGATAGCGAAGCGCACGGATGCGCCCACGTCTCTGTGGATCGTGAAGTTAAAAGGCGCTGTGGCTTCGGGAGGCTCAGCCACTCCAGGGGTCCCAGGCGGTGCGGCTGCAGATACAGGGATCTCTCCTTCCCTTCCCTCCCCCGCCAGGGGTGGATTGGATGATGACCAGGGGAAACAGTCCAACTTGGATGGAGATGACACAGAGAGAGGAATTGGAACCCCTTATTCCGGCTGTGCTTTCTGAGCTCGGAGTGGAACTTCCCCCGCATGCTCCGCCATAGGACACGGTGTATCCAGTCCTGGCGGGATTGCAAATGCCGACCCAGGCTTTTCCTTTCTACTCCATGATTCTGCAGCTGATGACCAGGGAGTGGGATGCTCTGGATGCTGGTTTGCGAGTTGGGCGATTCATAGATAAACTGTATCAGTTATTGGATGAGTTTCTGGAGCTCCTGCGGTCCCCTAAGGTAGCTGCTTCAGTTTCGGCTGTTGTCAAGCGGACCACTATTCCGGTCGCAGGCTCAGCGGCTCTCTAGGATCTCAGGACCGCAAGCTGGAAGTACTGCTTAAACACTTTTTTTTTTTTTCTTTTTTAATTCAGTTTTATAATACAAAGATAACTTTGCTTTGAAATCAACAGAAAGTTTACAAAAAAGTAATATATTCATCCTTATTGAATTAATTAACAGGAAATACAGACACTTTCAATCTTTTTCCAGACAACATTGGTGAGGGAGGAAGGAAAACAAGAGGAACTTTAATTGAAAATTATTAATAAAGACAAGACACTCCTGCAATACCATATCTTAAATTTCTACGCAAGCAGATCTTTTAATTTGCGGGGCCAACCATCCTAGCGTTTAAGAACTCCCTTAAGTGCTCTGGATTATAAAACATAAATATTTCCAGAGTATTTTATTATGCATCTTGCAGGATATCTAAAAAGAAATTCTGCTCCCATTGCATGAACTTCTGGGTGCATTATTAAGAAATTTTTTCTACGTAACTGTGTTACTCTAGAAAGATCAGGGAAAAAACGGATTAAACCTCCCAAATAAGTAACATTTATTGCTTTAAAGTAGTTTCATGATTAACACTTTATCATATTAGGAAAATAATGAAACAAACAGGACCGGTCTTTCCACAACTTCGAGGCCAGAACTTTCCAAATATTCAGATAAATTCTCAAAGTCTCCCATATTCCCTATTGGGGATATCTGAATCTGGCTTTGTCTTTATTTCAGGTTCAAAAAGTTTCTTCAGCGCCGGTATTTGCTCTTCCGGGATCTTTAATATCTCCTTTAAATGCCTTTTAAATGTTATTAATGGTATTTCGCCTACTACCTTAGGGAAATTCAATACCCTTATATTTAATTGTCTTAGGTAGTTCTCCACCGACTCTATCCTCCGCATTGAAACTGCTTGCTCTTTCACACACACAGCGTTTAGGTCAGACAGTTGTTTTAAATCATTTTTAACCTGCGTCAAGGTGTTCTTCACCCCTTAACTTGGATTGATTCTGCAGGGAAACCATTTTCAGGGAGTTTTCCTCCATTTTTTTGAGTACATTCATTAACCACCCTGGTCATCCCCACTATCAGGTCCCAAAGGGATTCCATTGTTGTTACAGCTGGTCTTATCTCAAGGGAGCACTTTGGACCTCCCGTTACCTCATTTTCTCCTATTCCCGTTGTTGTCTTCTGCGGGTACTCTCTCTACGCTCTCCAATCAAAGTCGAGTTCTCCTGAGTCGATGGGGGAAACTGGAGGCCGCTCCCGGTCCGCTGCATTGTCGAGCTGCCCACCCAGTTGAGACGTTCCTGTGACATCACTCACCAGTGACTCAGCCTGCTCGACATGACTTGGAGGAGTTGCTCTCGGCTGTTCTCGCGGCTCTGGTGGGGTCAGTGATATGTCCCCAGGCGGCGAAGGGACTCCTGCTCCCGACCCGCCAGCGGGGCTCGAGACCCCCAGATGTGATATGGGTGTCGCAAACTGGAAGTGAGGGCTCGGGTAGGTATACCCTCACTTTCCCTTTCCTTTTGTGAGGCATTTAAATTGTAAAGCAAAAATTTTCAGGAAAAAACAGAGAAAATGCGGGAGCGTCTGAGTCTGCGACCGTTCAGGGAGCCATCTTGGATCCTCCCCGTTTGGCACATCTGCTTAAACGCATTTTTGAGGTGTCGACCCTGGGTATCCGGGCGGTGGTGATTAGCAGTTATATGCTGCGTGCGAGCCTGCGCTGGGTACAGCAATTGCTGACATCCAGAGAAGATCTTCCTCCGGGTGAGTCAGAGCAGGCGCAGCATTTGGAAGCTGCGGTAGCATATGGGGAGGATGCACTGTTTGACCTGCTCCGCACGTCCTCTCGCACCATGTCAGCAGTGTCAGCAAGGTGGCTTTTGTGGCTTCGCAACTGGTCTGGTGCTATTAATTGCATCAGTAGCATGGGATCTTCTTAGTGTTTGGGTAATTGCCAGGTTCTTGTGGCCTGGTTTGGCCTCTGTTGGAAACAGGAACCTGGGCTTGATGGACCCTTGGTCTGACCCAGCATGGCAATTTCTTATGTTCTTATGTTCTTATTCCATTTAAAGGTGTTTTTTATTCAGGGATGATTTGGAGCAGTTGATAAAGTCCCTGGGGGAGAACAAAGTTCACAAGTTGCCAGAAGACAGACCGAAATCCTCCAGAGGGTTTCCATCATCCCACTCTTGTTTTCGGAGACAGCGGAGGTTTCGGCAGAACAGGCAGCAAGCGGCTGATCAGCGGCAGCCGTTGGCCAGGAACCAAGCCTGGTCCTCGTCCTTTCGGGGGCGCAGAACCTCCCGAGAGGGTGGTACTTCCTCCTCTCTCGCTTCGAAGACTACATAATGAGATGGGGCCGGCCGATCCCTCTGGTAGGGGGTCGCCTGTCCCGATTTTTACGAGGCATGGGCCAGAATTACTTCCGATCAGCGGGTGCTAAGCATAATAGAACGAGGCTACACTTTGGAATTTGCTCGGCCTCTCTTAAGACTTCTACTTAATATCTCCATGCGGTCCACAAGTCAAATGGCAGCTTGTTTGTCAGACTCTTGAACGTCTCCTGGTTCTGGGAACAGTAAAACCGGTTTCCCCAGAACATTGGAGGAAAGGAAGGTACTCCATTTATTTTGTAGTTCCAAAGAAAGAGAGGGGTCCTTCTGGCCAATTTTAGACCTCAAGAAGGTAAATGAGTCTCTCAAGGTGCCACACTTTGGCATATGGTCTCTGCGTTCATAGAAACATATAGAAACATAGAAATGACGGCAGAAGAAGACCGAATGGCCCATCCAGTCTGCCCAGCAAGCCTCACACATTTTTTCTCTCATTCTTATCTGTTTCTCTTAGCTCTTTGTTCTATTCCCCTTCCACCCCCACCATTAATGTAGAGAGCAGTGATGGAGCTGCATCCAAGTGAAATATCTAGCTTGATTAGTTAGGGGTAGTAGGGGCAGTAACCGCCGCGATAAGCAAGCTACACCCATGCTTATTTGTTTTTACCCAGATTATGTTTTACAGCCCTTATTGGTTGTTTATCTTCTCCCCTGCCGTTGAAACCAGGAGCTATGCTGGATATGCGTGAAGTATCAGTTTTTTTCTTCTCCCCTGCCGTTGAAGCAGAGAGCCATGCTGGATATGCATTGAAAGTGAAGTATCAGGCACATTTGGTTTGGGGTAGTAACCGCCGTAACAAGCCAGCTACTCCTCGCTTTGTGATTGTGAATCCTTTTTTTCTTCACCCCTGTCGTTGAAGCTATGCAGGATATGCGTGAAGCATCAGTTTTTTGTTTTTGTTTTTGTTTTGTTTTTTTCCCCTGCCGTTGAAGCAGAGAGCTATGCTGGAAATGCGTGATGTATCAGTCTTTCTCCCATGCTGATGAAGCAGAGAACCATGCTGGATATGCATGGAAAGTGAAGTATCAGGCACATTTGGTTTGGGGTAGTAACCGCCGTAACAAGCCAGCTACTCCCCGTTTTTTGAGTGCGAACCCTTTTTCTTCTCCCTTGCCGTTGTAGCAGAGAGCTCTGCTGGATGTGTGAAATATCAATTATTCTTCTCCCCTGTCATTGAAGCAGAGAGCTATGCTGTATATGCATTGAAAGTGAAGTATCAGGCATATTTGGTTTGGGGTAGTAACCGCCGTAACAAGCCAGCTACTCCCCTCTTTGTGAGTGCAAATCCTTTTTTCCATTACCTCTTGCTGTTGAAGCTTAGAGCGATGTAGGAGTCACAGTAAGCATGTGTATGTTTATTTAATATGGGTATTGTGTCAATAGCCATCATTCTGGCGAGTCACCCACTCTTCATTGGCGGCCTCTTGACTTTATGGATCCACAGTGTTTATCCCACGCCCCTTTGAAGTCTTTCACAGTTCTGGTCTTCACCACTTCCTCCGGAAGGGCATTCCAGGCATCCACCACCCTCTCCGTGAAGAAATACTTCCTGACATTGGTTCTGAATCTTCCTCCCTGGAGCCTCAAATCGTGACCCCTGGTTCTGCTGATTATTTTCCTACGGAAGAGGTTTGTCGTTGTTTTTGGATCATTAAAACCTTTCAAGTATCTGAAAGTCTGTATCATATCACCTCTGCTCCTCCTTTCCTCCAGGGTGTACATATTTAGATTCTTCAATCTCTCCTCGTACGTCATCCGATGAAGATCCTCCACCTTCCTGGTCGCCCTTCTCTGTACCGCTTCCATCTTGTCTTTGTCTTTTTGTAGATACGGTCTCCAGAACTGAACACAGTACTCCAGGTGAGGCCTCCAGGTCATCACAGCGGTACGCAAGGGAGAATTCCTGGCCTCTCTGAATCTGATGGAGGCATACTTGCACATTCCCATCTACGAAGATCATCAAAGGTTCCTTCGCTTTGTCCTGGGAATGCATTACCAATTCTGCGCTCTGCCTTTCGGTCTCGCAACCGCACCCTGTGCATTCACCAAGGTCATGGTGGTTCTGGCGGCGTCCCTCTGGAGACCAGGCCTATACATTCATCCCTACCTGGACGATTGACTCATCAGAGCCAAGTCAAGAGATTGCTGTGTGGAAGTGATCCACAAAGTGACCACTCTCTTGGAATCCCTCAGCTGGGTAATCTATCAGACCAAGAGGAACCTTGTTCCCTCTCAGACATTAGAATTCCTGGAAGCCAGGTTCGATACTGTGGTCGTGAAAATTTTTCTTCCGACAGACCGAAGGAACAAACTGATGGGGCAAGTTAGTCGCTTGTTGGTTCTTCCACTGCCTAAGGCCTGGGACTACCTTCAAGTTCTAGGTTTGATGGCATCCGCACTGGAGGTGGTTCCTTGGGTATTTGCTCATATGAGACCATTAAAACTAGCATTACTTTCCCGGTGGGATCCCAAGTCAGAGAATTTCTTGTAATCAATTTCTTGTAATCAATCTTGTAACCTTGTAAATAAGTTGCTGTAAGTTTAATCCCCCTCTTCTCACCTCCAAGTCCCAGTTATTTATTTTCCCTGTTTTATTGTAACTGTCACTCTCTTTACAATGCTCTTGTTACAGTTGTTTGAGTTATCTCTTATCTTGCACACTTTGTTAAATGTAAACCGGTTTGATGTGATCCATGTCATGAAAGCCGGTATAGTAAAAATAATAATAAATAAAAATAAATAAAATGTCCAATTCCCTGTACCACTCACCGATCACGCCAAGTCCAGTCTTGGGTGGTGGCTTTGCCCGCACAACCTGTCTCAAGGAGAGTGGATCTGGAAGTCCCAAGCTGGACAGTGGTGACTACGGATGCCAGCCTCTCAGGCTGCGGAACTGTCTACTGGTATCTTTCAGTACAGGCAGCTGGTTCCCGGAGGAGTCCGGATGGTTGATCAATCTCCTGGAGACCAGAGCAGTTCGCTTGGCCTTGCAACACTTTCTTCTGCACTTAACGCCAACAGGCGGTTCGGGTCCTCTCTGACAATGCGATGATGGTGGCCTATATCAACCGTCAAGGAGGTACCAGAAGTCAAGCTGTAGCCGAAGAGGCGGAGCTACTTATGGCTTGGGCAGAGCAAAATCTTGCGATGCTGGCAGCTTCCCACATCGTCGGGAAGGACAACATACAAGCGGACTTCCTCAGTCGGAGGCGCATAGATCCCGGAGAGTGGGAACTCTTGGACAGAGCAATGGATCTCATTTCTCGAAGATGGGGGACTCACCACATGGACTTGATGGCAACGCGGGGCAATGCCAAGGCTCCTCACTTCTTCAGTCGCAGGAGAGATCATGGCGCAGAGAGGGTCGATGTGCTAGTGCTTCCCTGGCCAACCGCCATTCTCCTGTATGTGTTTCCTCCTTGGCCTCTGGTGGGCAAGGTGCTTCGCAGGATAGAGGTCCACCCATGGAGGGTAATCCTAGTAGCTCCTGAGTGGCCCCGACGTCCGTGGTTTGCGGACCTCGTCAATCTGGCCATGGACAGCCCTCTACGACTCGGGCATCTTCCACAACTTCTCCATCAAGGGCTTATATATTTCGACCAGGCAGCTCACTTCTGTCTAGCGGCTTGGCTTTTGAAAGGAGGAGATTGAGGAAGAAGGGCTATTCTGTGGAGGTCATCACTACATTGCTACAAGCCAGGAAAACGTCTACCTCCCTCTCATACATTAGAGTATGGAGAGTTTTTGAGACGTGGTGTCGTGAGAGAGAGATTCTTCCCAGACACCCTACGATTGCTCAGATGTTAAGTTTTTTGCAAACTGGTTTGGCCAAGGGCTTGTCCTTTAACTCCCTCCGGGTACAGGTGGCGGCCCTAGGCACTCTGGTTGGTAGCGGCACATGCAGATGTGGTGCGTTTCCTCAGAGGAGTAAGACATTTGAAACCCCAGGTACATCCAGTAGGTCCGTTGTGGAGTCTTAATTTGGTTCTTTGCATCTTGTGTGATCCGCCGTTTGAACTCCTTAAAACTGTAATGTTGAAGGACCTTACTTTGAAAACGGTGTTTTTGGTGGCTATCTGCTCAGCTCGCCAAATTTCTGAGTTGCAGGCTCTCTCCTATAGGGAACCCTTTTTGAGGATCTCTGACTTGGGAGTTTCTCTTCGTACGGTTCCGTCCTTTTTGCCCAAAGTGGTCTCCTCTTTTCATTTAAGCCAATCTGTTGAGCTTCCGGCTTTTCCTGATTTGTCGAATGATGTACAACATGCACGAGAGCTTCATCAGCTAGATGTTCGGTGTTCCTTGTTGCGTTACTTGGAAGTCACTAATTCTTTCAGATTCTCAGATCATTTGTTTGTCCTATGGAGCGGTCCCAGGAAAGGTCACAAGGCATCTAAGACTATGATTGCACGATGGTTGAAAGAAACCATGTCGTCTGCATACATTTGTAAAGGGAGACCTGTTCCTGAGGACCCATTCTATTTGTTCTCAAGCAACTTCATGGGCCGAATGCTAGTTGGTATCTCCTCAGGAGATTTGCAGAGTGGCTACTTGGAAAATGCGTCACACATTTGCTCGCCACTACCGCTTGAACGTTTAGGTGCCCGGAGATTTTGCCAGTGGCATACTGCAAGCAGGACTCATGAGGTCCCACCCGGTTTAGGGAAGCTTTGGTACATCCCATGGTCTGGAGTAATCCGGGTACGTACAGGGAAAAGGAAATTGGTTCTTACCTGTTAATTTTCGTTCCTGTAGTACCTCGGATCAGTCCAGACACCCGCCCAAAGACTAGGAGTGGGTAACGGGGGGATCTGTAACATCTGTGCGCGTATATTCAGGTTATGTTATTGCAGCACACTAAGAAAGAAAGCTACGGTTACATGTTTATATGTTCGTTCTTAAAGTTCTTGCTTGATTCATTGCTAGTCTAATTCTGTTTTGATACTCTATATACTGAAGGGATGCAGGAGGCACAGTAGATTGAGGGTGCCTTTCAAGTTTTTCTCTCTCTCTACCTGCTGGTAGGGAGACATAACCCATGGTCTGGACTGATCCATGGTACTACAGGAACAAAAATTATTAGGTAAGAACCAATTTTCTTTTCCCTCCTCTCCCCCACCCCCAAACAATATTTGAACTGTTAATCCAGTTTCATTTAAATTTGTGCAACACAGTGGCGTCTAGTGACACACAGTGGCGTCCAGTGACACCCTCGATACTCTGACGCTTAGAATTCCTTATTATTGCCTACAGGGAAAGAGGCCAATTCACTTCAAACCTCAAGATCAGTGCACATTGTGATGTCGTCAAGAATTTTTAAAGTTGCCCTGCCATTGGTTAGTGCCCCTTGGGCACCCTTTGACTTCATTTCTTGCCTAGTTTTCTATCAGGAAAAACCATCTCTAACATTTAAAAATGTACTTATTACCAAGAAATTCACAGAACAAACATAGTCATAGCTGAGTGCAAGTTTCTGCACCAAATGGCACGAAACGTTCCCACTCCTCCACATTTATTCATAGTCCAGTGTGCACAGAGGTAGGGTTGCCTGTGCAGGGAAGAAGTTTGTTACCAGATTTGCAGGTCTATCCTGTAAAGTGCGTCCGCGGTTTCCCCGTCCCTAACCGGCTCTCTACTCACTTTCCGGCCGCGTTAGCCCTTCCTGTGATCCCGAACCCCCTTTAACCTATTCCTACCGCGTCCTAAATTCCCCGGGCAACCCCTTCCGCACGCGGCATGCATATTGCATGCAAACGAGCGAATTAGCTATTCCCTAGCATCCCGTAACCCGCGCCCCGACTATCGCTAGTTTTCCCTGCCGTTTGTCGCGCGTTTAACCTGCAAACTTACCGCCTACCCTGACCCCTGCGGTAGAGGCAGGGGTCAGGGTAGGTGGCAAGCTTTCCCCCAGCCCCCGCTCACCTGCCCCGGCCGCGATCATGGGTGCCGGTCTCCGGGGCAACCCCAGTCCTCTCCCCTCCGCCCGAAGCGCAAAAAAAAAAAAAAAAAAAGCGAAAAAAACTTAAAAGCAAAAAGTAAGTCGCTTCGCCGCTTCACTCTTCCCTCCTCCCGGAGCAGGGCGCGAAAAGCAGCCTGCTCCGGGAGGAGAGATGACAGCGGCGAAGCAACTTACTTTTGCATCCGATCGGACCCGACTTCCTGGTATCTGTCATTTCAAATGACATTTGAAATGACAGATACCAGCGTGGCGTGAAGCATTAGGCCCGCGCACCCAGGATACTGTATAGGCGCTCTATCCAGTAAAATGGGTTGCGCGGGCCTAAGGCTTCACGGACGCAGTTTACATTTAAATAAAATTAGTGTTCAGGATCGAGCGGTAGGTGAGCTGCACTGTGAGTGCGGCAACCGCGGGTGCCGCAGGCACTAACGCAGCTCTTCCTACCGCTCGGTACTGGATAGACCTGTTGGTGATGTAATGTAACCCAGGCCTCTGAGACAGCAGCATCCTGTTCTCAGTCAGTATAAGATCCTCAGTCTTGGTAGCACTGGGTTCAGAGCCCATGATGCAAGTCCCCAAGCCCCAGAAACCCAAAGAGGCTTCCAATTTACTATTCCCTGACGTACCCGGATCAGTCCAGACCGTGGGTTGAGCCTCCTGTCCAGCAGATGGAGACAGACCAAAACTGAAAGGGTATCCTATATCAGGTCAGAGCCTTTCCTTGCATCCCTTCTGTATCTTTCTGTCTCCAGCAGATGCAGGCAGCTCACCCTGTGGTTCCCTTTCCTTCTCAGTTTGACACTACCCTGTGGGGTTTTTTTCTCTTTCTTTAGCAAAGATCAAGCAAGTATTTATCTTTCCAAATTAAAAAAAAAAAATTCAGAAATCTGTTTATTTTCAGGAGACAGCTCTGTCTCCTCTCTCTTCGGGGGCCTATGGGGACTTGCCCCTTGATTACTCAGCCTAGGCTCCCTTACCCGGTGACCTGTGTGTTTTGGGGCGATACTGGCGGTCCAGTCACTCCCCCTAACTAGCTGCCTTGGCCCCGGGACGTTTAATCCCCCAGGTGCTCTGACAGGGAAGTTCATTCCCCTGCAATCTCTTTAAAAAAAAAAAAAAAAGAAAAACACACAAAATATTTAGCAAACGGCAGCATTGTTCTTATCCCTGTTTGAGTCAGGGATGGTAGCAAGCAGGGTTCGATCCCTTGCACGCGCTCACCGGAGCAGCACAGCTCGGCTGTTTTTCCTCCTCACGGTGGCTCCTCCTTTTGATTATGCCACGTTCGAATCTCTTTCGCCTGCGGAGAGTCTGCCATGCGGCTCTCCTGCGATGGGCTTTGCTCCGGGTGCCTGCCGGGTGGGGAAGGCCCCTCTATGGTAGCGTCTGAGCCAGCGACCCGGGGGCGGACTTCTTGCCACATGGCCAAGGCCGTTCCCTCTGCTGTAAACCGTGGGAACGGCGGCTATTTTGGATATCAGTACAACTTTGGAATTGGGGCTGCAGGAGGGAGAGGAGCCAGATTTTCATTTCTCCCCCCGATTTAAGCCCTGTGCGTCCCCGGAGGAGATCCATGACCCTCCCTCGCCCCCCAGGAAGTCCAGGCCACGTTTTTCAGCTGACTTTGTGCTCTTAATGCACAAATCTTATCTGGCAAGCCTACAGGAAGAGGAGGAAACCCCCCCCCCTTTCCCGGTCTGCCCATCCTGCAGTCTCTGGCTGCATTGGATGGGCAGGGCTCCATCAGGGTTAGGGTAGTGCTGGGGATCCTTCCCTCTCCCCCCCCCCCCCCCCCGATCCGCCTCAGCCACCCATGGTGCCTGACCCAGACCAAGATTCGGATTTGTCGCTGCCAGGTCCACCACTTGAGGGAGATGCCCTGAGTGCTCCATTTGTTTCAAAGGGAAGAGCTGGAGCCACTCATTCCCTTCATTTTGCAGGAGCTGGATATTGAGGTACCACCGGAGGATACAGTTACGGCCGCAATGCCAGCTAAAGTGGACCCAGTCTTGGCGGGACTCAGGGCTCCTCCACGCACTTTCCCGTTCCATCCCATGCACAAGCTGCTGCTCCTTCGGGAATGGGAATCTCCCGAGGCGGGGCTCCGAGTGGGTAGAGCGATGGACAAGCTCTATCCTCTCCCCGAGGAATGCCTAGAGATGCTTAAAATTCTTAAGGTGGATTCTTCCGTATCCGCTGTCACCAAACACACCACTATCCCGGTGGTAGGAGCCACGGCTTTGAAAGATGTCCAAGACCGTAAACTCGAACTTTATCTCAAGCACATCTTTGAAATCTTGGCCTTAGGAGTCCAGGCGATGATCTGCAGCAGTCTCGTGCAGCGGGCAAGCCTTAGGTGGGTACAACAGTTGCTCAACACCCACGATCTCCTGTCTACAGAGGCGGAGCAGGCAGAATGGCTGGAGGGCACTGTGGCGTATGGGGCGGATGCCCTCCACGACTTACTCCGCATGCAGGCCAGAGCAGTGGTCTCAGCAGTGTCGGCCAGACGTCTTCTCTGGCTGCGCAATTGGTCTGCGGATTCTTCCTCCAAGTCTCAGTTGGGCACACTTCCTTTCAAGGGTAAGTTGCTTTTTGGCGAGGATCTTGAACAGCTTATTAAATCCCTGGGTGAGAACAAGATCCATAAGCTACCAGAGGACCGCCCTAAACAGCCTAAGTCCTTCTTTCCTTCATGCTCCCACTTTAGAGGCCAACGGCAGTATCACAGAGCGCAGGGTTCCTTCCCGAGGGGGTCCAGATCCCAGTCCTGGTCGCATCCCTTTCGAGGCCGCCGTGCCTTCTGAGATGGTAACCCACAACACTCGACCGCAAAGTCCACTCCCCAATGAGATCCGGCCGGCCCATTCCTCCGTTCCAAACTTAGGTAGATGTCTCTCCCTGTTTCTCAAGGAATGGGTCAAAATTACGACGGATCAGTGGGTCCTCGAGGTGACAGAGAAAGGTTGCGCATTAGAGTTTGCTCGGGATCTGCCGGATCTGTACATAGTCTCTCCCTATGGAAGCTGGAAGCGGACAGCCATCTGCCAGACCCTCTGCAGGCTCCAGGAGCTGGGAGCCATAGTCCCGGTGGAGGAACAAGGCGCCGGCCAGTATTCCATCTACTTCGTCATGCCCAAAAAGAACAGTTCCTTCCGTCCAATCTTGGATCTCAAGAGAGTCAACCAGGCTCTCAAGGTTCCTCATTTTCGTATGGAGACCCTCAGGGCTGTGATAGCGGCAGTTCGTTCAAGCGAGTTTCTGGCCTCGCTTGACTTAACAGAGGCCTACCGCCACATACCGATACGACATGATCACCAGAAGTATCTCCGTTTCTACATTTTGGGACAACACTTCCAGTTCTGGGCACTTCCGTTCGGCCTCGTCACCGCACCACAAACCTTCACCAAGGTCATGGTGGTGGTGGCAGCCGCCCTTCGCCAGGAAGGGGTCCTAGACCATCCTTACCTGGACAATTGGCTCATTGGTGCCAAGTCGGAGACTCTCTGCAGGATAGCGGTCGACAGGGTCCTGGCTCTCCTCACCTCAATCGGATGAATAGTCAATTTTTCCAAGAGCATTCTCCAGTCCTCCCAGGTCCTGGAATTTCTGGGGGCGCGCTTCAACACCCGAGTTGGCAAGGAGTTCGTTCCGGATGCTCAGGCACTCAAACCTACGGAGCAAGTGCACAACTTTCTCTTGCTCCCACTCCCGCTCCCCACGGCTTGGGACTACCTTTAGGTCCTGGGGACCATGGCTTCCACTATCGACCTGGTTCCTTGAGCTTTTGCGCATATGCGACCATTACAGAAAGCTTTGTTATCCCGCTGGAAGCCGGTGTCAGAGCAGTTTCGGACGGCTCTCCACCTCTACCATCGCCGACATATAATGGTGGCTATCGCTCACGCACCTCCTGAAGGGGGATGCCCTTACAGACTCCTCAGTGGATCGTGGTCATGACGGATGCCAGCCTCTCAGTTTGGGGAACAGTGTGTCAGTCACAGGCTACGCAGGGATACTGGTCCCCAGTTCAATCCCGCTGGCACATCAATCGGCTGGAGGCCTGAGCGGTCCGCCTAGCTCTCAAGTTCTTCCTTCTTCTCATCCATCACAAGGCGGTGCGAGTGCTCTCGGACCGCCTTGTGATGGATGAGATATAGGCTACTACAGTAGCCTATATCAATCGGCAGGGGGGCACCAGGAGTCGTCTGGTGGCCCTGGAAGTCAGCAAGCTCTTCGCCTGGACGGAGCAGCACCTGGATCGCTTAGCAGCTTACCACATTGCGGGAAAGGAGAATGTGCAAGCAGATTTCCTGAGGCGTCAACTTCTAGACCCCGGCGAGTGGAAGTTGTCAGATGGAGCGATGGATCTGATTGTCCGCAGGTTGGGCCCTCCTCACCTGGACCTGATGGCCACTCTGAGCAATACCAAAGCTAACAGATTCTTCAGCCGCAGAAAGGGGACACTGGAAGGGGTGGATGCCCTGGTCCTTCCCTGGCCTCACGACATTCTCCTGTACATGTTTCCCCCTTGGCCTCTAGTGGGAAAAGTACTCAGAAGAATAGAACTTCACCGGGGACTCGTCGTTCTCGTGGCACCCGAGTGGCCCCGCAGACCGTGGTTCGCGGATCTGGTAAACCTTGCGACGGACGGCCCTCTTCGCCTCGGCCATCTTCCACGCCTCCTCCGGCAGGGTCCCGTATTTTTCTATCAGGCTGCTCGCTTTTGTCTAGTGGCCTGGCTTTTGAACAGCAGAGATTGAGAAAGAAGGGCTATAAGGAAGAAGTTATATCCAGGCTGCTGCGGGTTCATAAGCCGTATATCTCTCTCGCTTACGTCTGGGTCTGGAAAGTTTTCGAGAATGTATGTGCGAAATTGGGTGTTCCGGCTCGTAAGGATCCGGTATCCCAGGTCCTTTCCTTCCTCCAGAAGGGCCTTTCTAAAGGTTTGTCTTTCAGCTCCTTGAGGGTGCAAGTGTCCGCTCTCTGCTTCCTTTTAGGCAATATTGATGGTTACACGGTGGCGGCTCATCTGGATGTCCGTTTTCTGAAAGGGGCCAAGCATGTGAATCTGCCTATCTGGGCTACTTGTCCCTCATGGCGTCTTAATTTAGTGCTTTGGGCTCTCTGCGAGGCGCCCTTCGAACCTTTCCACCGGTCTACTCTCAAGGATTTGACGCTTACGACCGTTTTCCTGATTTCTATTTGCTCCGCCAGAAGGGTGTCTGAGATCCAAGCGTTGTCTTGCAGGGAACCCTTCCTATGTTTTTCTGATTCAGGGGTCTCCCTCAAGACTGTACCTTCCTTCTTGCCGAAGGTTGTGTCTTCCTTTTACGTCCATCAGTCAGTGGAGCTCTCCGTGTTTTCTTCTGACGACATAGCGAGTACGGCTGGGGGTGATCTTCGACGTCTTGATGTGAAACGAGTCTTACTGCATTATCTTCAGGTTACAAACGAGTTCTGAGTCTCGGATCACCTCTTTGTCCTATGGAAGGGCCCAAATAAGGGCCAAAAGGCTTCTAAGGCTACAATTTCTCGTTGGTTGAAGGAAGCGATTGCGTCTGCCTATATCTGTCAAGGCCGTTCGGTTCCAGAGGGTCTAAAGGCACATTACTTGCATTCTCAGGCTACTTCTTGGGCAGAGAGTCAGTCTGTCTCCCCGCAGGAGATATGCAGGGCAGCTACATGGAAGTCTCTGCATAAATTTACTTGTCATTACCGCCTCAATGTACAGGCGCCAGTTTTTGGCTCCTTCAGACGGCAGGTTCTTCGAGTGGGACTGTCTCGGTCCCACCCTATGTAGGGAAGCTTTGGTACATCACACGGTCTAGACTGATACAGGTACATACAGGGTAAGGAAAATTGGTTCTTACCTGATAATTTTCATTCCTGTAGTACCATGGATCAGTCCAGACACCCTCCCTTCTACTGTCTGTCCGACTGCTCGAAGTTTTCTTTCTCTGCAGGTAATCGGATACCTTAATTTTATATTATAGTTTGAGGCACCGGAAGCATCTACTAGATGACAATGGATATCTATGCAAGAGCGTTTATATTCAGAGTTCATTCAATTGTTCTATTTCTCAGTTCTTTTGTTGCTTGCTTGATCTTCTACTGCTTTGATCATGTTTTTACTGATCAAATGCAGGGATGCAGGGTAGACTCTGTCCTGATACAGGATACCCTTTCAGTTTTGGTCTGTCTCCATCTGCTGGACAGGAGGCTAAACCCACGGTCTGGACTAATCCGTGGTACTACAGGAACAAAAATTAGCAGGTAAGAAACAATTTTCCTATTCCTTTTAATCTACAGCAAAATAGAGGGAGGAGGTAGACATGGTGCCCAGGTGGTAGATGCGTTACCTGTGCACCCCAAAGCCTGAATCCACTCCCTCTTTCCTTTCTTCCCCACACCTCCCCACTACCCAACTGGATTATGAGAAATGTGGTCACTGTGTGTGGGTCAAGCTGTGCAAGAAAACGAGCCATCGTCTTTAAAGTCAAGTTATGCTTTTTTTTTCTCCTGCCAAGTTTAAGAGAAACATTTATGGTGGCTGATGTTTTCCTTTTTCAGCTGGCTGACACAGAAAGGTGCTCGACAGAAGAAGATCAATGAGTGGTTGGGAATAAAGAATGAAACTGAGGAGTAAGTTTTTTATATTCTGAAGGAGGTCTGTGCAGAATTTAAAATATACCTCTCTTTTTATAAAAGAAAAGGCAGTGCTAGTTAAAACTCTTTTAGTTAGCTAGTTAAAGCTGAAGGGGGATTCAAGCTAGGGAGAGAGAGACTTTATCTTATGAAAGAGTTTGTGACTATAAATTCACCTGTACTGCAGCATTTGGAATGATCTCTGAGCATGGTTTGTCTTGTGTTGAGCTGTCTGTTTTCTGTGCAATCTTGTGAAGGTTTCTAAGATCATCCAACCCCTCCCCTGCTCCCTTTCAGTTCTTTCAGCCAGTACTCCATGATGGACGATGAGGAAGACCTACCTCACCAAGAGGAGCGGACGTGGTACGTGGGCAACATGAACCGCGTGCAGGCAGAGGAGATGCTGTGTGGGAAACGCGATGGAACATTCCTGATCCGGGAGAGTAGCCAGAAGGGCTGCTATGCGTGCTCAGTCGTGTGAGTGTTTGCCTGTGCCACCTCTTCCCCTCCCCCGTGCCCCCCCCCCCCCCAGCTTTCTGTTTTCATGCATTTGTTTGGGGGGAACTGTGTTTGATCAACTGTCTGGAATTGTCTGTACTAGGAATTTAATTTTAAGAAAGCTCAAATCGTTTCTGGCATAAACATAGCATTTAATAGCTGTACATTCATTAGCTAGGTGGTTTATGCTCACTTGATGAAGTGCACTCAAAAGTTATAAATAGGATGACCATACAGGTTCATATTTTGAGGAGAGACTGAGCCAGCCCTGATTTTGCCCCACGCAGCCACTCGACAGGTCAAAAAACACATCATCTCCAAGCAACTAGAACTATTGATGAACCAGCTGAGTACATTTTTCAAATTAATACAGAAGCTCTCCAAACCACAGTCACTGCCACCACAGCAGAAGACTTTGCAAAATTCTTCATGGATAAAATCCAGACTGTTTGCTCCACCTTTGAGGCTTCTCGCCCTGTGTCTGTTGATACAATCATGCTGCCTCCTTCTCTGACGAGATCACAGCAACTTTCCCCTGACAAACATCATTCCCTGTACGTACCCGGATCAGTCCAGACTCCTGGGTTTTGCCTCCCCTCCAGCAGATAGAGACAGAGAAATTTTGAAGGACTCTGCCATATATACCCAGGTGCCACCTACAGTCCGACAGTATTTCTCTGTCTCCAGCAGATGGTTAGGGTGCCAAACCTACAGTCTGGTCTGATTGCTTAGTGTGAAATAGGAGAGGTTAGGTTAAGTGACAGTTTAAAAAAAAAAATAGAAGAAGGTGGTAAGGAGACAGTCTTCAGCCTCCCAAGGGGTTGTTAGGTCCTGAGGGGACCATTCCCCCTGGTTGTTGAGGCAGCTTCAGCTCAGGGGCGAGGGCCCTATTGACTTCTTTGTGCAGCCCTGGGGGTGATTCCAGGGAGCCCAGCTCATTCCCCCCCAGGTGGACCAGGAGGCGGTAGGACAAATTTAAAAAAAAAAAAAGTTTTTTTCTTTTTCGGGCTATTGACTCCCCCTTTCCTCACGTTCACTTTTGGGCTCTTTTTATTGCGTTTCGCCACTTTTTCGTTTGTTTTTTTCGGCAGCCTTGTTCCTTTTTATTTCTGGCTTTCATGCTGCACATTGCAGTTTGGCTCTCGAGGGACGGAGTTTGTTCAAATTGTCTCTCAGGGGGGAGAGGGAGCCTCCGCGACCCCTGCAAGGATTGTCCTAAGGGTCCAGACTGTCGCCAGTGCTTTTGGGGAGCTTCGCCCCCTTCTCTCTGTCAGTCCCCGCTAAACGTGACAGGGTTTAAAAAAAAAAATGTTATTTTTCTACTGTGCGCACAGGTTTCCCGGGGCTCCAGAGGGGCGATTTTTGCCAATTTTTTTGGCCTCGTGCTCGTTCCCTCTCCGCTGGTATGCCGCTGGGTTCGGTGTGTTCGGCATGCGGGGAGCCGGTGGCGCGGCTCTCCCGCGATGGCCTTTGTACACGGTGCCTTCCGGGAGGGGAAGGATTGTCGGGGAGCAGCAGCGGGTTGTTTTCGGCACGCTCCCAGGGCACAGGGAGGAATTCGCGCCACTGCCGGCCTCAGTGGTCCTAAGAAAGGACTCAAGGCAACTAAAGCTACAATTGCTCGATGGTTGAAGGAAGCCATAACTTCGACATATATATGTCTTGGGTGCGCAGTACCGGATGGTTTGAAAGTGCATTCAATCCGTTCTCAGGCGGCGTCTTGAGTGGAGAGTCAGTTTGTTTCGCGGCTACTTGGAAATCTTTACACACTTTTGCTGAGCATTACCGTTTGGACGTCCGTGCTCCGGATGGCGACTGTTTTGGCAGTAGTGTCCTTCGAGCAGGACTCTCCAGGTCCCACCCCATTTAGGGCAGCTTGGGTACATCCCAGCGGTCTGGACTGATCCTGGTACATACAGGGAAAGGAAAATTGGGTTCTCACCTGCTAATTTTCATTCCTGTAGTACCATGGATCAGTCCAGACGCCCGCCCATGGCATCTGGAGAGTCCATTCACTGTCATTTCTCTCTTTATTCTGCAGAATATTCTCATGTGAGCAGCCTTTACGTTACTTGTGGAAGTACTCCCTCCATGTACATAAGTTCCAGAAGTTATGCAGTTTTTTCATTAGGTGGTTCGATATAGCCATTGGTTCTTATGTTGAGGTTATGATATGTTTCATTCTGCTATGCTGTGGATTATACTGAAGGATCGCAGGTGGCACACCAGTATAAGAGGGGATGCCTTTCAGCTTTTTTTTCTCTGACTCCATCTGCTGGAAGGGAGACACAACCCAGCGGTCTGGACTGAACCTTGGTACTACAAGAACGAAAATTAGCAGGTAAGAACCAATTTTCCTTTGGCATTGAAGGCATTGCCCTCAAATGATGGTATCTTCCAACCGAACACACTCCGTCTTGAGGCCAACACACCACCTTCTCCAAAAAATCTCACTTGTGGAGTGCCATAGAGCTTTGTTCTCTCCCTAATTCTCTTCAATATTTAGGTTGTTCCAGTCCTTCAACAATAAATGTCACCTATTTGCAGATGACATTCAACTTTGTGTCAAAATAGAATCCAATCAAGCCTCTCCCATTGCCAGTCACAACAATTGTCTTACTACAGTAGCTCAGTGGCTCAGTAATCACAAACTTAAACTAAATCCCTCCAAATCCAAACTTCATTGGTTAAGCTGCCGAGGTCATCCCCTGCTATCTCTACCTTCTCTGTCAGGAATCTCTACCTTCTCAGCCCCAAGAATCTGTACTCAACCAAAATCTCTCAATGGAATATCGCATGTCTAAGGTAGCAAGAACTTACTTCATATATTTATTTATTTATTTAGATTTATATTCTGCTTTTCACACTCTTTTTTTCAGCATTTCAAAGCGGATTACATTCAGGTACTGTAGGTATTTCCCTATCCCCAGAGGGCTTACAATCTAAGTTTGTACCTGAGGCAATGGAGGGTAAAGTGACTTGCCCAAGGTCACAAGGAGCAAGAGTGGGACTCGAGCATCTACAGTATATCTACAGTATGTCAGATTTGCCAACTACACAACTTCCTTAGTTAGCCCAACCTGGCTAGTATAATTCATGTACTAATCGCCAGTCGAATTGACTATTGTAACTCACTGCTGAATGGCATTTCTCAGAACAGTTTGAAACATCTCCAACTCATGCAAAACACTGCAGACAGAATTCTGGTAGGGGTCAAAGCAACTGTCTACATTAGGTCCAACCTACACAAATTGCACTGGCTACCAATAGAAACCAGGATAAAATTCAAAACCCTCTTCGTGTCTTCAAATGTGTGAATAGCGAAGCCCCAGAATACCTCTCCCTTCTTACTCCTTTCACACCTACCAGAGATCTCTGATCTTCTTGAAAGGCACATCTATCCTACAAACCCCCGCCATCCATAACACATTGAACTGCAGAAGACTGAGAGGTTTCAGCTGCTAATCACCTAAAATCTGGAACAAGGTACCACTATCCCTTCACCTTGAACCATGCTATCTCACTTTCCAGAGAAAAGTAAAGGCTTTGTTTTTCAGCTAAGCCCTTTCCCAGCCTGTTTAATAAAATAGTATTCCCTGTACGTACCCGGATCAGTCCAGATGCCTGGGTTTATGCATCCCTGCCAGCAAATGGAGACAGAGAAAGTTTCACTGACACTGCTACATAAACCCCAGTGCCACCTGCAGTTCCTCAGTATTTTCTCTGTCTCTAGCAGATGGCACAGGGTGCTCAACCTGCAGGTCTGCTGGTTTTTTTCTTTAACGCTTTTTCTTTTGAGCCTTCCTCCTGGGTTTTTTAAATTTTTTCTCTTTAGGATTCTTTGTGGGTTCTATCCCGTCCGGTAGAGGCGGACGGGCCGGGGGTTGTTACCCTTTTGTGAGCCCATGGGGTGTACATCTGGTTGTCCAGATCCCTCCCTCGCGGCTGCAGGCTCTCCGAGGATTTTTTCCTTCTCCTAGGGCTGAGATGGCCTGTTCCCTGTACGTACCAGGATCAGTCCAGGACACCTGGGTTGTGACTCCGCACCAGTAGATGGAGACAGACTAAAACTTGTGGGCGGAGCCATATATGCCCCTGTGCCAGTCACAGCCCCTCAGTCTTACTCTGTCTCCAGTAGATGGTGCAGGTCCAGTCACAGCCCTGCCTGACCTGATTCTTGGTAGTTTGTCAGGTTTGATTTTGAGCTAGTTTTGTTAGGTTTAATTGTTTTGTACTAAATTGGGTTTTGTTTTTATTCGTTTCCCGGGTGCCCTGCCTCCCAGGGGAGTTGAGAGGTCCTGAGGGGACTACCCTCCCCCGGTTGAGGCCGCTGCCAGGGCTGAGGGCCCGGCTGTTTTCAAGTGGCAGCGTAGGGGGTGACACCGGGGAGCCCGGTTCACTCACCCCCATTGGCACAGGGCTCCAGGACCGTGGACAGCAGTGAGTACTTACAAAAAAAAAAAAAAAGGGTTTTACTTTTCTCTGCTTGTCGGCTCTCCTTTTCGTCAGGGCTCCGTCCTCTCTTCACGGGGTGGGGGCCGCTTGCCGTGGGGGCGAATTTTTAAATTTAATTAAGTTCTTTCAGGGCGTTTTTCGCCGCGTTCGCGCCTCATGCCGCATGGGTCGGTCTGCCGAGCAGGCGGCTCGGCACACGCGCGCCTCCCTAGGGACGGTTTTTGTGCTTCATGTCTCCCGGGCGGGGAAGGGCCGTCCGGGCCGCGTGGGGGGAGCCGTTCCCGGGCGATCCACTCGCCGCCGCGTGTAGCAGCAGCGTCGGGGGGGCCAGAGGAGCTCTTTCCGGCTAGCGCGGGAGTGGCGGCCATTTTAAATTCGGCCCGCGAAATCGCGCGGGTGCCGGCAGAAAATGGCGCCTTCCCTCCGCCGCTTTCCCTGCGACGGGTTCGCCGGGGGGGGGGGGGGGGGGGGGGGTTGCTCCAGCGGGGGTGGTGCCCCTAGAGACCTTAGTTCTGGGCAGGAGTCCTCGGCTTCTGGGTTCTTTCGTTTTTCCCCGGATTTTTTGCGTTGTTGTTACGCGAGGGCCCTAAACATAGCAGCCGCAGGCGTAGGCAGGGGTCGGAGGCCGTTTCGGGGACCCACAGGTCGGGTCCCAAGCGGAAGAAACGCAAGGGGTCCTCGGACACCAGGATGTGAAGAACCCCGCGGGGAGTCACGCGGGGGGCTCCACAGGCCACGGATAGTGAGTCCTCCGTCTCGGATGAGGTGCATTCCCACGAGGAGTCCCCGAGGGGGACCGAGGGGACGCCAGGCGGCGGTTCCACCCCGCCCGGAGCAGGCGAAGGGGCGCAGGCTGTGGAGGCCGATCCTGAAGTGGTCCGCCTCTTCCGCAGGGAGGAACTAGCCCCGCTTATCCCAGCTATCCTGGCGGAGCTGGGCCCGCCGGTGCTCGCTAGACAGCAGGCCAACATGGATCCGGTACTCCTGGGGGCTCACTGGCCCCGCGGGGGGGGGGGTTTTCCCTTCCATTTCTCGTCGACGGATATTCTGTTTTCAGGAATGGGATACCCCGCAGTTAGGCCTCAAGGTGACAAAGGCCATGGACAAGCTTTATCCTCTGCCGAAGGACGCGTTGGAGCTGTTAAGGATCCCGAAAATGGATGCAGCGGTGTCGACGCTGACCAAGAGGTCGACGATCCCTGTCACAGGAGCCACGGCCGGTGGGGCTTCGGGCTCATTCGACGCGGTCTCATGCGGCGTCTTGGGCGGAATCTTCTCAGGTGTCGCCTCAAGGGTTTGACGGGGCGGTTACCTGGAAGTCGTGGCATACCTTCTTTAACCATTACCGGTTGGATGTTCAGGCTACTGAAGCTGGGAGCTTTGGAGAGAGGGTACTCCGAGCGGGACTCTCTGCTTCCCACCCTCGGTAGGTTTGCTCTGGTACATCCCAGGTGTCCTGGACTGATCCTGGTACGTACAGGGAAAGGAAAATTAGTTTCTTACCTGATAATTTTCGTTCCTGTAGTACCAAGGATCAGTCCAGGATCCCGCCCGCAGTGATACGCTTAAGTAACGGAGAGTCCGCTCATTGTCGTTTGCCGTACGCTGACCCCTTGTTTAGTCGCTCTCCCGGTTGGGGAGTCTAGTTCCTGTAGGGGTATTGGAATTTTTCCGTTTACATTGCAAGTTTTTGTATGGTTAGCTATGGTTGCCTTCTGGTATTTTCTACTTTGACATTACGTATGACTGAGGGGCTGTGACTGGCACAGGGGCATATATGGCTCCGCCCACAAGTTTTAGTCTGTCTCCATCTACTGGTGCGGAGTCACAACCCAGGTGTCCTGGACTGATCCTTGGTACTACAGGAACGAAAATTATCAGGTAAGAAACTAATTTTCCTTTCCCTGTACATACCTGGATCAGTCCAGACCGTGGGTTATGCTTCCCTTCCACAGGTGGAGACAGAGGAAAACTTGAAAGGCACCCTCATTTAACCTGGTGTGCCTCCTGCATCCCTTCAGTATTTCTCTGTCTCCAGCAGATGGAGGTGGTGCAAACCCTGCAGTCCTGCCCTGTTTCTGGGGTTTAGGCTATCCCTTAAAATTAGCCAAAAGTGAGCTAGCTATAAAGTTTTGAATCAAGCAAGTTTTAAAAAAATAGGAAGAAGTTCTTCTGCAACAGGGAGTGTTTCCCAATCCTCCCAGGGGGTTATTAGATCTTGCGGGGTCATCCCCTCTTGTGGCAGGTTATTGGAGCTGAGGTTGGTAAGCCCGTGGGGCTCCAGCCAGGTAAGGAGCTGGGGCAGAGATTACAGGTGGTCTGGTCCCTCTCTGACCCTGTGGCGATCCTCAGCATTAAAAAAAAAAATAAGTAAATTGAAATTTTTGAAAATTTTTCTTTTTTGGTTGGCTGCAATCCAGGACCCCTTCCTGTACAAACTGCCGCATTTTTTACTAATTTCGCCGTGTTTTTGCCACATTTTGGGCTGTTTTTCTCCCTCCAAGATGCCATTACTATCTTTGTGTGGCATGTGGAGAATCGTCCATGCAGCTTTCCAGGGCCGGTATTTGCTCCCGCTGCCTTCCTGGAGGGGAAGGTAGCTCTTTTTCTGGGTCTGCAGCATTAACTAAGCCCGAGGGGCTCAAAAACGATCTGCTCCCCGGGAGCCTCGGGCTGACCCTTTTCCCCTCAGTGCAGGGACAGTAGCCATCTTAAACACCTTTGCTGAAGCTCAGGCAAGGGCTGTGGGGACGGGGGAGCTTCCCCCAGCGCTGTCACCAGTCCCTACCAGTCCTGACAATTTTGATCAGGATTTTTTCCAGGGGGACCCTGATGTCCAAGGGGGAGATGATGTTGATTCTGATTCCTTTTCTTTAGATTTTTGTCCTCCTCATGCATAAAGCCTTTTTGGCTTCCCGGTCTCCGCAAGGTGATGCTTGGCCAGTGAGACCTCCGTAGGGACCGGCCCCCAAGGTACCCAAGTACACGGATGTGTCTGGGTCTCTACGGGTCACAAAGTTAAAAAGCTCCTTGGCTTCAGGAGGAGCAGCCGCTCTGGAGGTTCCAGGCAGTGTGGCTACAGCTGCAGTGACCTCTCCTTTTCCTCCAGCTGTGTCAGAATTGGAAGATGAGCAGGGGAAGCAGACCCCCTTGGATAGTGATGACCCGAAGGTGGTCTGTCTGTTCCAGAGGGAGGAATTATAACCCCTTATTCCTGCAGTTCTTTCTGAGCTTGGGGTGGAGCTCCCCCTGCAAGCTCCGCCATAAGACTCGGTGGACCTTGTTCTGGCGGGACTTAGAACGCCGACTCGAGCTTTTCCTTTCCATCCCATTCTCCAGCAGCTGATGACCAGGAAGTGGGACGCTCCAGATGCTGGTTTGCGGGTGGGCCGGGCCATGGATAAGCTGTATCCATTACTAGATGAGTCTCTGGAGCTCCTGCGATCTCCCAAAGTGGATGCTTAGTCTTGGTTGTTGTTAAGCGGACCACTATTCCAGTCGTGGGTTCGGCGGCTCTAAAAGATCTTCAGGATCGCATGCTAGAAGAACTGTTTAAGCGCATCTTTGAGGTATCAGCCCTGGGTATCCTGGCAGCGGTGTGTAGCAGTTACATGATGCGTGCGAGCCTGCGCTGAGTCCAGCAATTGCTGATGTTTAGAGTTTTCCCTCTGGGGGAATCAGAGCAGGCGGAACACTTGGAAGCTGCGGTGGCATATGGAGCGGATGCACTATATGACCTGCTCCGCACTTCCAACAGTGGCCAGTCCAGGCCATAAGAACCTGGCAAGTACCCAAGAGGGTACTTGCCAGGTTCTTATGGCCTGGATTGGCCACTGTTGGAAACAGGATGCTGGGCTTGATGGACCCTTGGTCTGACCCAGTATGGCATTTTCTTATGTTCTTACCATGTCGTCAGCAGTGTCAGCAAGGCGGATTTTGTGGCTCCGAAACTGGTCAGCGGATGTTTCCGCCAAGACTCAGCTTGGAGCTATTCCATTTAAAGGTGGCTTTTTATTTGGTGAGGATTTGGAGCAGTTGATAAAAGTCCCTGGGGGAGAGCAAAGTTCACAAGTTACCAGAGGACAGACCGAAACCCTCCAGAGGATTTCCATCATTCCACTCTCGCTTTCGAGGGCAATGTAGGTTTCGGCAGAGCAGGCCACAAGTGGCCGGACAGCGACAACCAGTGGCCAGGAACCAAGCCTGGTCTTCGTCCTTTCGAGACTGCAGACCCTTCTGGGAGGGTGGTTCCTCCTCCTCCCTCGCCTCCAAGACTACACAATGAGATGGAGCCAGCCCATCCCTCGATTCCTCGGGTTGGGGGGGTCGCCTGTCCCGATTTTACGAGGCATGGGCCAGAATTACTTCCGATCAGTGGGTTCTAAGCATAATAGAAAGAGGCTGTGCTTTGGGGTTTGCTTGACCTCTCAGAGACTTCTACTTAATATCCCCATGTGGTCCCCAGGTCAAACGGCAGATTGTTCGTCAGACTCTCGAACGTCTCCTAGCTCTCGGTGCTGTGAAACCGGTTCCTCCAGAACACTGGAGGACAGGGAGGTACACAAAAAAGAATAGATGCCTCAATCTTTTCCAATGTTTATTAAAATGGAGACGTGTTCGTAAATTGCCCAATGTTTATTAAAATAGAGACGTGGGGAACCTCCAGTAGAGGACTCTCCTAAGCTGGATTCTTGTCTGGAGGGACAGGAAACAAATGATGGGGCAGGATCAAGCTCCAGCTGTGAAAGGGGACAATCCTAAAATGGTTCATCTTTTCCACAGGGAAGAATTGTGGCCCCTTATTCCCTGTGTCCTTAAGGAGCTGGGAATGAAGATTTCCTGAGAGGAATCTGATCAGGAAGAGGTGAAACAAGTCCTGGATGGCTTAAAAGGTCCGGTGAAGGCCTTCCCTTTCCGTAACTCGGTGAAGAAGTTAGTGGTTCGGGAGTGGGAAACTCCAGAGACCGGTTTGAAGGTTGGTAGAGCAACAAATAAATTATAACCATTACTGGAGAACGCGCTTGAATTGTTGAGGCTGCCAAAGTTGGATGCCTCAGTGTCAGCGGTTACGAAGAAAACAACCATTCCAGTGGCCGGTTCTTCAGAGCGTAGAGATATGCAAGACAGGAAGTTAGAAGTCCATGCTGCTGTTTACAGCAGTTGTATGCTTCGTGCTTGTTGACACTGGGTGCAGCAGCTGCACACTGATAAAGTGAGATCAGCGGCAGAGACCGAGCGGCTGGAAGCCGTGGTGGCCTATGGAGGAGATGCGTTATATGATCTCATCAGAATGTCCTCCAGGACTGTGATGTCAGTAGTCGCAGCCAGATGGCTTCTTTGGTTGAAGAACTGGTCAGCGGACGTTTGGTCTGTCTGTTAGGGGCGTTACCTTTTAAAGAGAAACTGCTTTTCAGAGAGGACTTAGAGGAACTCATAAAGCAAGTGGGAAAGAATAAAGGGCATAGGTTGCCAGAAAATAAACCAAAGGGTGGAAAAAGACCTTGCTTTAGGGAGAATCAGCTGTTTTGGCAGAATAGGGCTTCGGGAGGAACCCAGAGACAAAGCACTTGGAGGCAGCAGTTCTGGAACCAGTCCTTTAGAGGCTGAAAACCAAACAGAGATGGTTCTGGCCAGGGTGCATCTGGACCCAAGTCTGCCCAGTGAATCGAGGCCGGTCCAGTCTTCGGTGCCAGTTATAGGGGGTCGGTTGACTCTCTTCTATGAGGAGTGGGCCAAGGTCACAATGCACCAGTGGGTCCTAACTGTGATAAGATAAGGTTATGCTTTAGAATTTGCTCACCCGCTAAAGGTCTTGTTCATGGTGTCTCCTTGCGCCTCCATAAACAAAAGGCAGGTGGTACAGGAAACCATCAACTGCTTACAGATGCTGGGAGCCATTGTTCCTGTACCCGTAGAGCAGAGCTTTCCAAACTTTTCATGTTGGTGACACACTTTTTAGACAAACATAATTTCACGACACGGTAATTCAGTCTACTAGTAAACCAGAGGTTAAAGGTTAAACGAACGAAACATATTTCGACAATTTATGTATGTTTCCTTAAATATATACATAAATAAAATGTTTCACGACACAACCTATCTCATGAAAACCTTAAATTTATATTAAAAATATATATTCCAAGATTCATGTTATAATTTATGAGAAACAATAATAAAACAAATTGTCTGTCCCCCACACACTCATATCTCTCCCCCTCAAGCACATGTCTGTCCCCCCAGCACGTTTGCCCCCCACTCACTCATCTCTCTCCCCCCAGCACATGTCTGGCCCCCACACTCATGTACCTCGTCTTTTTGATTGTTGCCAGTTAAGTGCTTCACTCCCTTCCATGATCAACAGACACTGCTGCTTGCAGTCAGTACTCCTCATGGCCAGGCCTCATCGGCAGCAGCAGCCAATGCAAGGATGGCTGGGCTCGTTCCACCCACCAAGCCCCCCCAAAAAACGCGATTGACAGCAAAAATCACCCAATAATAAGCAATCCATAAACCGAAAAAAAAGTGAATCTCTAGAAAAAAAAAAGCCCAAACTCGCATCAGAGTTGACCGCGACACACCTGCACACTGCAGGCGACACACTAACGTGTCCCGACACACAGTTTGGAAAGCTCTGCCGTAGAGGAATGTGGGACGGGAAAGTATTCCATTTATTTTGTGGTCCCAAAGAAGAAAGGGACCTTACACCTGATTTTGGTTCTAAAAAAGGTGAACATGGCTCTTAAAGTTTGTTTTTGGATGGAGGTCGTGCGCAAAGGAGAGTTTGGGCCTCTCTAGATTTGACCGGTTTACTTACACCCAGTGATCCGGCCGGATCATCAGAGATTCCTGTGATTCATGATTCTCGGGACACATTTTCAATTTTGTGCCCTTCCATTTGGGTTGGCAAAGGCTCCAAGAATCTTCACCAAGGTGATGGTTGTGGTGGCAGCGGCTCTCAAGAAGGAGGGCATACTAGTTCACCCGTATCTGGACGATTGGCTTATTTGAGCAAAGTCAAAGATTCTTTGTACCCAACCAGTGGCATTGGTATTGCAGTGATTAAGGTCCCTGGGTTGGGTTGTGAATCTTTTGAAAAGTTGGAGTTCCTGGGGGCGCGTTTCAACACCAGGACCGCTAAAGTGTTTCTCACCAGGGAACACATTTGCAGACTACAAAGGCAAGTTTTCAGCTTGTTGGAGAGTGTGGTTCCCAAGGTGTGGGATTACCTGCAGGTTCTCGGTTCCATGGCTTCCATGTTGGAATTGGTTCCTTGGGTGTTTGCTCATATGAGGCCTCTGCAGAGGGCATTGTTTTCCTGGTGGGATCTTTTGTCAGAACAGTTTCATCTATCACTGCCTCTTATGGAGATGGCCAGTTCCAGTCTCTCACTGTGGCTTGGTCCGGACCACTTAAGTTGGGTTGTAAACTTGGATGTTCCGAATTGGATAGAAGTCACAATCAATGCCAGTCTCTTCGGTTGGGGAGCTGTATGCCAGACTCAGTCGGCGCAAGGCCAATGGTCGGCGGAAGAGGCGTCGTGGTCTATCAGTCGCTTAGAGACAAGAGCATTGCAGTTCACATTGCATGCCTTTCTACCTCTCTTACACGGAGGGCCGGTAAGGATTTTGTTGGACATTGCAACACCAGTGGCCTACATCAACTGACAGGGTGGTACGAAGAGTTGGGCGGTGACTCAGGAGGCCCAGGAATTAATAGACTGGGCAGAGCAACATCTGGAATTATTGGTGGCTTCTCATATAGCTAGGATAGACCATGTACAAGCAGATTTTTTCAGTTATCGACAGCTGGATCCTGGGGAGTGGGAGTTGTCAGAGGAAGCAATGCAGCTTATCTATTGCATGTGGGGCATGCTCCACATGGACTTGATGGCAACTCAAAGGAATGCCACAGCTCCATTCTTCAGTCACAAAAGAGAACGCGGAACGGAAGGGGTCGATGCCTTAGTACTCTCATGGCCACAAGGGGTTCTTCTGAACGTGTTTCTGCCATGGTCGCTGGTGGTCAAAGTGTTGCAGCGAATAGAGATTCATCCAAGAGAGGTAATTCTAGTGGTGCCAGAGTGGCCTTGGCGGCCATGGTTTGTGAATTTGATCAATCTAGTGGTGGAAGGGCTGCTGTGTCTCGCTCATCTTCCGAACCTTTTGCACCAAGATCCCATATTTTCAGATCAGGTGGCTTGCTTCTGTCTTGCAGCTTGGCTTTTGAGAGGAAGCATCTTAAGGTGGAAAGGGTATCCCAGGGATGTCATTTCCACTCAGCTGCAAGCTAAGAAGACTTTGACATCCTTAGCCTATGAGAGTGTGGAGAATTTTTGAGTCTTGGTGCGCACAGCAGGGAGTTGAACCTACTCGAGTGTCTGTGGTGCACATTTTGACCTTTTTACAATGGGGGTAGGTAAAGGGTTTGGCCTTTAAGTCCCTCAGAGTACAGGTGGCAGCATTGGGCTTTCTTAGAGGCAAGGTGCAGGGAGTAGCTCTAGCTGCACATCCAGATGAGGTGCATTTTCTCCAGTGGGTGATGTATTTGCGGCCTCTGATGCGAAGGTTGTCGTGTCCCCCCACCCCCCCAGCTTTAACTTGGTCCTTAAGGGGATGTGTGTGACTCCATTCGAGCCACTTAGAAGGGCAACTATAAAGGATCTTACCTTAAAGGTTGTTCTTTTGGTGGCAATTTCTTCCGCTAGGAGAATTTCAGATTATAGGCTCTGTCTTGTAGGGATCCTTTTCTGAGGATTACGGAGTCTAGAGTCTCTTTGCTTAAAGTTCCTTCCTTTCTTCTGAAGGTGTTATCGTTGTTTCACTTGACTCAATCGGTAGAGCTTCCAGCCTTCCCAGATCTGGACGTGGTGGCACCTCACGGGAGGAAGTTATAGCTCTTGGATGGAAAGCAAGCCTTGTTACGGTATCTCAATCACTAATAGCTTTCGTCTATCGGATCATCTTTTTGTGCTATGGAGTGGCGCAAAAAAGGGACATAAGCCTTCAAAGTCCATCGTAGCGAGGTGTTTGAAAGAAGCGCTGGTTCGGTGTACATCTGTCAGGATCGTCCTATCCCTGAGAGGTTAAGGGCTCACTCTACTCGCAAGTAGCATCCTGGGCCAAACGTCAGCAAGTATCGCCACATGAGATTTTTAGGGCGGCTACTTGGAAGTCTTGCACACTTTCGCCTAAATTATCATTTAGGTGTCTAGGCTCCAAATGCCATGGACAGTGGTGAAAACGTGCTTCGAGCAGGACTCTTGCAGTCCCAGTCTCTTTAGGGAAGCTTGGGTACATCCTAGGAGTCTAGCCTGATGCGGGTACGTACAGGAAAGGAAAATTGGTTCTTACCTGCTAATTTTCGTTCCTGTAGTACCACGGATCAGTCCAGAGTCCCGCCCAGTTGATGTAGGGGAGAATTGGAGAGTCCGCTCAAACTGTTATTGTAAATAGACTGAAGAATGGCACAGGTTTCATTTGGTTTCTTCCGTTAAGGTTGGAAAGAATCGTTCCCATTATAGGGTTCCACTTGCTACTGTTCGTTCAGGGTGACATGTTTATATGGGGACACGTTTGTTTATGTTCAGTGGTATCTTGGCTTGGGTACAGGTCAATACTGAAGGACTGCATAACCACATAACCACCAGGTTATGTGGCAGCAAAATGTTCTCTGTCTCCATCTGCTGGAAGGGAGGCAAACCCCATGAGTCTGGACTGATCTGTGGTACTACAAGAACGAAAATTATCAGGTAAGAACCAGTTTTCCTTTCTCGGACATGGCTTGTACTGCCTTGAACCAGCCCAGCCTGGCTATGTTGCAGAGGCAGCAGTCATAAGCCTCTCATTCCCCCCCAGTCTCTTGAGAAGGTTGAGCAAATCCCGGCTGCATCACATTAGCCATGCCTGCTGCCAGACTGGGAGGGGGAGGGAGCTTGCAACCTTTCCAGATTTCTGGAGAGAGTCTTGGACTCTGACCCCTGACTGAGAATTTTCACTTTGGTGGCTATGGGGAGCTGCTGTAAAACAGGAGGAGCAAAACCCCAGGATAAAGAGAATACTGTAAATAACTTTTCCCCCTTTTCTCCACTCCCCTCCTTAGGGTCGACGGCGACACAAAGCACTGCATGATCTACAAGACAGCTTCAGGATACGGCTTCGCTGAGCCGTACAATCTGTATGCTTCCCTGAAGGACCTTGTGCTACACTACAAGCATGTCTCCCTGGTGCAACACAACGACTCCCTCAATGTCACCCTCTCCTATCCTGTCCTGTCTCAGCCGGCCAGATGAGCAATGCAGCCTGCAGCATGGTACTGCGCATCAAGAAGGCATCCACCTTAGGGGAGAGGAAGTCTAATAATGATGGGAGCTATTCTTACACGGCATCTTACTCTTCCCAGCTTCCAATAGTCGTACTGGGCACGAGTGTGGGAAGATGCACCGGAGATACTTGTGATTACTTGTAGTTTTACATATATGTTTATACATATGTGTGTATATATAAACATATATAAATATAAAATCTGATTTGGAGGGATACCCTCCCCCCCCCTATCTACTTAAAATGGGTTTATAGCTTTTGGGAACTGTATGGGCTGTACAGATCACTGAAACTGTTCTGGCAGGTTTTTTTTTTTGGAGAGGGAGTGGGGGAGTTCCCATTTGTTTTGAAGTACGAGGAGTTTTTCCCCTAGTGAAATAGTTAAACCAAAAAAAAAAAAAAAGAGCTCCAACTAATACTCATTTAATCACTTTCTCCCCCTACCCCGTGCTTTTATTTGCCATGAGAGAGCGAGATGGGAAGAATAAGCATCGTTTCAGAGAACTGCCACGGTTCAGGAGACTGCAGTGTCAGGCCTTAAACCTTATTGGGGGGTACTGTTTTAATTATCAGTGTATAATAAGAGTTTGGAGAGAAGGGAGGGAGAACAAAAACCTACAGCTGAAGCCTGAAATAATCATCGCTGTGGCACCTTCAGACAAAAATGTGTTCTTGTCATTACAAGTCTGACAGCATTTTTGTATTTTACTAGTCACTGTGTCAGAGTTGGAGCAGCCTCATACGGTTTTGCTAAGTACATAGTGCAATTTGTTAAATTTGATATTAAGAAGGAAAGGAAGTGTTTGTGTGTGTGTGTGTGTGTGTGCGTGCGCATGTATATATTTTATATACACATATATTTATCTATATAGATAGATGCGTGCGTGCACACATATCCGTGCTTACGTGGACACACTCAGACTAACCTGTTTAGTTTGTGTGTGTTAAAATTGTTTCATTCTGATGAATATTGATGCGAGTGACTCTGAAAGGTTAAAGACAACTGTAGATGTGTAAATAGATATGTTTTGCCACACCTCTCCCCCAGTCCTTCACTGAGTAGGATGGGTTTGTTTGCTGAATCTTCACTAATATGCAAAAAAAAAAAAAAAAGGGGAAAGTGGTGAGGAATGAGGAAGGGAAGGTGAGAGTGTGCGCCCGCACTAGGGATGCTTGTGATCCTGCTCTAGTTAGACTTTGAGGAAGGGTCAGTCCCATCTTTGGCTTCTTGTGTTGGTTTGCCTCTTTCTTTTGGGGATAAGAGGCTCTTGCTTAACCTCCTGTTGATCTTATTCTTGGTTTTCCTTTCCCCCTGTTTTTTTTTCTTTTTTGTTCAAACGTAAGAGAGGATGCCCAGCTTTCACCAGTGCTATAGGATATCCCCTCCTTCGCACTGGTCCTTGCTGCCATCGTGTGTGGCTTTGACGGTATCGATTATATTGTGTGAGCACGAGGATTTCTGCCACAGGGGAGTTGATGATACTTGTGGCCAGGGTTGAGGGGTGGCTGTTGGGAGTGAGGATTATGGTCCAACCTGGAAGCAGTAAAACTTTAACCGCAGTCGCCCTTTGTCCCCCTACCCTAACAAAGCTTGCGGCGCTATTTTTTCCTCCCTCCCTCCCTCCCCTTTCTTTTATTCTCTTACAGTGTGAGTGGTGCTGCTTGAACCAACAGCGCCTCCAAACTCCCACTGACTTGCAGGTGACTGTCATGACGAAATGGGGGAAGGGCACTTTCATAAACCCTAGACTATGCTTCTTTGGCCTTTGGAGCAAAGTGGAAACCAGGGGTTGGTTACACTGGGTGCTTTTTTTAATTTTTTTTTTTGTTCATTGTAACTTCAAATTGAATTAATTAAACCCAAGATGGTCAGTGCTGCTCCTGTAATGGTACAGAGGTAAATATATAATCTCAAAATACAAGCTATTTTTAAACGAGCACTTGTAATCTTTAGTACTGTAAAACTTTACTTGAGCTTAATTATAACTTTTCGGGGCTTCATTTTTTATTTCCAATTGTCGAGAAAGAAAAATCAAATTAATTTGTGTTGAATCTTGTAATAATGGTGTACAGGCATTAGTCTGTTAACATATTATTGAAATCAAATTTTAAAACATAAGCTTCTTAGCATTATACCCATTAAGTAAGGTTTTATGGTAGTGGGAGCTTGTGGGGAAATTTTGGTTTTAACCAGACAAAGATGTCAGCAGAAAAGCATCATAATTTTATATTACACCCTAAACCAAGAAGATTTGTTCAGACTGACTAGACCCGGGACCAAGGTTCCCCTTTTTCAGAATCCCATATTAGGACTCTGAGCTCAGCTTATGATGACGACAACTTCTTGACATGATGTGCCTGGTCTGGATTAAAGGCCAGACTGCTAGACGGCGTTCAGTCCGTTGGGGATTTGTTGCTCGAGTGAACCACACTGCTAGTTCTCCCTGCCTCTCCCCAGCATGCTTGCACGCAAGTCAGAAGAGCCTGCCTTTTTTACATTTAATTTTCTCCCACTTACAATGTGATTGGCATTTAAACCGATGTTGCTGAATACGAGTGGCTGAGAAATGTGTGAGAGGCAAGGCGGATTGCAGGAGGGTGACACCCCAAGCTCCTGGGTCAGGTACTAAGATACGGGCATGGCTCTATCCTTCTGCGTGCTTTATAGGGGGAAGGGTGTGTGGTGTCTTGGCATTATGCATGAAAAGAGCTGGTCTTCATGGTCTGGGAGCTGAAGCAGCAGAGAGTTACAGTTTATGCTGGGCCGACAGATGGCCCAGCCTCAGGCAGCTGTAAAAAAAAAAAAATCTGCACATCAGACAATAAATAGGCAATTTTTGTGAATCAGGTTTTTCCTCAGCGATATGCATCTGGGTGTATAGATATCAGAATATGTAGGGAGACAGAATGCACGTTTGACACTATCTCCATATGCACCATGAAGAAGGAAGAGCAAGTAGACAAGAATGTGCTGAATTTTTTAAAAATCATATGAGATCCATATTCAGTCACTGTCCGGATGTCAAAGTTTGCTGAATAAACTCATCCAGCTAACTTTGGAGGTATATTCAATAGTGCAGCCGCACAATTAATTATAGCTGGCTGGCTGAAAGTTAGCCAGATAACTTAGGACCAGACTTAGCCAGAAAGCTTATGCAGCTTACTCTGAATATCAATGTCAGTGGATAATTTATCCAGCTAAAATATAGTCAGTTAAGTGCCCAAATATTCATTTAGCTGAATACCTTCTGGGTTATCCAGCTAAATGCCTCTGAATATGGACCTCCTATATTTCCATAGATTCAATTCTTTGGTACTCCCAGGTATTGTGGGTACAGGATGGAGGCAGTTTTCAAGCTGTCCTCATTTGGACAAAGACCACGCATGCATTCTACCTGCAGGCTTTTGCACCATTTCCCAAAGCAAAGGTACACACACACCTACGTTTGCTTTAAAACTTGCCCCAGATCCAGAGTAGGGTGGTTTTTTTTTGGGGGGGGGGGGGGGGGGGGGATGCTGGGAAAAATAGGTGTGAAGATTTGAAAATGCCATCTGTGTGTATTTTTCCTCCCCCGAACTAAAAGTATCTTTCTTCCCTGTTCCCACCCCTTAAAGCAGCTAAAATTATGTAGCCGCGCCGAGGGTAGACGGCTTTCAGAAAGCCGATTAGCAAGGGTTAAACGCTTTGAAAATTGTGCCCTGTACCTGCATGCACAGCTTTTTCTCCTTTGTGCCACTGTCTCTTTACTGGGGGGATTTGCAGAAGTCACTGGGATTGGGAGGGGGTGTTAATCCTGAGCCAGACCCATCCTCTCTAGCACTATTAACCAATAATAAAATTCATTTTGTAGTCTCATTAACACTAACGTAACTGAAATTATTTTGTTTATATATACTTGTTCTTTTTCTAAAAGTCTAGTTTGCTTAAATCAGTTATGCAGTAGCATCATGGGGGAAAGGGATAGAAGTTAGGATTGTGGAGAATTTTAGATGAAATCTGAAATCCAGTGGTCTTATTGCTGTTTTGCCAGGGGAGGGGGCACCGGTGAGGCATTTCCTCCCTTTAGGAAAAGGTAAATTAGAGTTGGGAGAGAGTTGGGTAGGGGTGGGGGAGTGAGGAGTGGTGAGCTTGTTCTCTTCCGAAACTACCAGCATGCTTTCCGAAACGCACCACTTCCAAATTGCGAAAGACGTTTCAGTACATTCATCCCCCCACCCCCCGAGTCTGGATCGGTGCAGTGAGAAATCAGAAGTTGAAGGTAGACGGTTAGATTTCAGCTACACAAAATGTTTTGACTGACTGTGTATATAGTACTGTATATACCTCCTAGGTAAAGCTGCTTTATTTGAAAGATAAAAGCTAGCTATTTACACCTTAAATGTGTATGTCTTCCACAAAACCATCTCTGACCCTTACTGAGTCCCTTTGGGAAAACCTGCATCCCCTGAGCATTTTTGCTCGTAGGGTACAGCAGAGGTGAGAGAACCACCAGGGACCGTAGAAATGAGGTTATGGTACCAGAATAACAATTCATGGAGGCGATAACTTTTTTTTTCTATTTTTTAAAGCTATCTTTATCCCTTCAAACAGTTTCTAGCTAGTTAAAGTAACACTATATTGCAATCCCTGATAACTTGTCCTTGACATTATACTTTGCTTTTACTAAGCCACTCTGTTCAGCCCTCAATTGGGTGAGTTGTGGCAGAAGGAGCATCATGGTAAAAGGAGATAAACTTGATCCGATTATTTCTCAGCAATGCTTTGAAATGCCAGAACAGAAAGCCAGGGAGGAAATAACGACACTAACCTTTAGTTGGATTATCAGTCCTGGTTACTATTCTGATTTTGCCCCGCTGCCTCTATCGAGTAGTAGCAGCAGCAGCATCTCCTAAAACCAGTATCTTTTTGGCATGCCAGGTAGTTTATATTGCTTAAAATCAGTAGATCTGCAATTTGATTGGCCTAAATGGTTTCCGAGCATGTATTAAGTAATCCTATCCAGTCCAGTTTTTTTGCATCTGCACTAGACCCCATGATTTATTGTTTACTGCGAGAGGGTTCTGCTGTAAATATTATTTGCACTATTCAGTACTAAATAGAATATTTCTGTGAGCACAGATTTTAAAGTAAAACCTTTTGCAAATAGATATATAGCTTTATTTCCCAAAATCTTTTTGGCCAAAGTCCTTATTGAAACATCAAAACAGGGGATGTTCCTAACCAGTTTCCTTGTGGTCATCAATGTGGTGGCCATCTGGGGAGTTGGATGAAAGGGACTTATTTTTTTGCTTTATTTTCTAACTGAAAAGTTAAAATGGGTATTTCAGTGGCAGGAGGGGGAGAGTGTGAGTTCAAATTTTTATGGTGAATGAAACATTTTTTTAAAAATGTAGCCAAAGAAAATGATTTATAAGGTCAAATATTTTTTGAAAGCCTTTTGACTAAAGAAGTTAAGACCGTGAGGTACTATAACAGACATCTTAATGGTTTCAAGGTGGCAGCCATTTTAGGATTCCTTTGGTGCTCAGCATTATAGGTAGCCCATGCCTTCCAAACCTTTGGCTACTTTGCAGTAGTATCCTTGGAATGTCAGTACTCCAAATGGGTTACACAGGTGGTCAGCATAACAGTAGCTGCAAGGTGGGGGCCTGCTTAAGGTCATGACTGTATGGGAGGGAATCCTGCAGCCACTGCATATAGCACACTTATGCTTCTTGCAGATTTGCAACACTCGGGCAAGCGCTTTGAGGTTGCACCAACCCAGCACAAAATGAAAGAAGCACTCATCCACTAGAGACGAGTTCATATACTAAGGTATGAAACATCTGGATTCTTATTCCTAAGGAATGTAATTCTTAATTGACCTAGAAATGTTTCAGTATTATTAGCACTACAGAATATATACTGGAAATCATAAAACATTTCTGTAATTGCATGATAATGAGTGTGCAATGAAACATATGTGTATATAGACAGAGGCACACACCACAGACAGGTAAATGCTCAGATGCGCGTTTTGGACACGCTAGACTAACGCTTGATTCAAGAAGGGGATTAATGCATCCAAACGTGTATCTAATAGCACTCATCATATGTAAATTCCATGTAGATGAGGCTATTAGCTATTACCCCTGATACAAAAAATTGACAGTCAACGCACCCTTTTTGACACCTTTCTGGAGCCTGCATTGTCATACTGCAAGTCAAGAGCACTTGAAAAACAAAAAATACTGGTTTTCTATGGTTCTTTTGACTTAAGTAAGGGCTCGATTACAAAAAAAAAAAAAAATAAATTTCTGGGCGCACAATATACACACTGCAGGCGTGCATATATGTTGTGCATGCGAGTTATCTGTAGCGGGATGAAACGGACACTTGCATTAAGCGTCCATTTTCCTAACCCGTGCACGGTCACGTCTCCTGGGCGCCCAATGCTTTTGAGCACTAGGGATGCACAATTTTTACCTAGCGCTTCCTTTTTAATGTGGCAGCTCATTAAAATCAAGCATCATGCGCCCAGGAGAGGTGGATGTGTGTGCGTTAAGACATGAATTGGCCCTAGAGGGTTTGTCTATGTCCTATTAAAAATGCTAAAAGAAGTCCTTATTACCAGCAAAACAAAAAATTAAGCAGTCAGACCAACAAAGCAGTTTGTCCTGCATTTAAGGGGGGATTATTGTAGACACTGTCCAATGTTTTGAAGCACTAGGGCCATAAAGGTCATGTCTTGACTCACCCTAGAGCAATAGCCCTCATGAAATATGCAAACCTCTTGGGTATTGCTTTCATGAAAAGAAAGGGCAAAATAGTTGTGTAATCTACCCCTGAATTTACTTGATGGTTAACTGTCATGTGATCCCCGACAGTCTGACCCCCCTCTCTTGCACTCACTGTTCTGAAGCCATTTCATGATCGTCTATATAAAGCCATAAACTGTTTAAATATTGACTTTGAAATAGATGTTGCTTACATCATGTGTACAAAAGCCCATTCTACAAGTTTATGTACCCTGACCCTTCCCCACCCCTCCCAATGGCTAGGAGAAATTTTTGGCAAAGACCCTTTAAAGAGAGGATGCGCCTTCTCGTACAAAATAAAGACGCCCTTAACTGCAGTGTGTGACGGGACATCCTCAAATCCACCTGTGAATTTCGGAATTGTGGATGTTTACCAACCTTGCTTCCTTTTTAATTTCCCTTTCACTCTTGAAATTACATCGAAATTAGATGGAAGGTTTTGTCATGTAGTGGTTTGTATGTATATGTATACCTATATGTATGTGTATATAATATGGATCTACACACACGTGTGTTCTTTGGAGACCAGCACGCCTTTTACGGGGTAGAAGTTGTTCCCTATCTGTGTGACTTGTGTCGGTATGATCTATGCAGATGCTAAGCAGAGCTGTCTTTACGGTTCTCTTCCGAGCTTGGAGCTGTTGGTTAGCAGGGAGCCAGTATTCTGTCATGCAGCGATACACCACGCTGACTGACTGCATCATTGGCTTGGCTTCCTTAAGAAACTAGCCTGCCTGCATTAGCTAGCTACCTTTGCTGAACGAAGCAGCTTATACAGCAGGTGTACAGGATCTTGTGTGAAATCAGATTTTTTTTTTTTAAGAAGCTGTTAGCACTTTAGGAATGTTGAAAAATTTTGTGTGTTTATTCTTTTTATGTTTGGTATCTCTGCCACAGAAGAGCTAAAAAAATTTTCTAGCTACAGGCAGACAAGGAAATGGAATAGACTGATGGGTGACCCATTCCATCCCCATCTTAGAAAGCCTGGACCAAGAGGCTTGGTTGGCAATCTTGGTGGGATGGGGGAGGGGGTGGGAAACTGCCAGTGTTCTGTTGGATGCCCAGTATCCCTGGGCTTCTGTTACCTGGCCACACAGAGAGGTCGCGCATGACTGTGCTTCCAAAACCTGTCTTGGATAGGCCCCAACCAGTTGGGTTTCAAGATATCTATACTGAGTATGGATGAGATAAGTTTGCATGCACTGGAGACCTAGTATATTCAAATTTATCTCATGCACTTTCATGGTGTATAGAGTGAAAATCCGAGTGGAAAGTTTTGTGAAGCCACCATTTATGGATTTTCATCTTTCCATGTTACAGTCCAGACCACTAAAAGGGAAACAAATATTAGTGGGCAGTTTTATCCTAAAGAAAGAAGACTATTGGAGTGCTTTTGCTTCCAGTTCTGAGTGGCTTGTTCCATTTGGTACCCTAAAATGTGCAGTCTTTGCTTTGCGTTGTCCTTGCAGGATACACCTTTTCTTTTTTTTTTTTTTTGTTGGGGGGGGGAGGGACGAAGATTCTCCCTGCAACAAGCCATTGCTGTATCCAGTTGGAATTTAACCTTGCTCCATTCATAGTATGGAAGATTCAAGAAAGGGCCTGTGTTGTCCTGGGAGAACTTTTAGTGCAGCACAGTCAAAAGTCTCTGCAATATTGTGATCCTGAACTCTGGGCCCACTCAAAAAGAGAAATAGTATGGGCTGATTCAGTCCTGGGTTTGCCCCGAATTCAATGAGAAAAATCAGAAATGCAATTCCGTGCATGCCATGGGGCAAAACCAGCACTAGATCAGCTTTTTTGGTTGACCTGGGGCAGATAAGGCAGCACAAAAAATCTTTTTCCAGTTTTGGGAATAGAACCATCTCCCTCTTATGTTGCAGAACTGAATATTTGAGGAGGAAAGATGTTTCAGCAAGTTGGCTGTGAAATATTTGCTATTCTCCGAGGACAAGCTGGTTTGTAGTCCTCACGCATGGGTGACATCATCAGATGGAGCTCCAACACAGAAAAACCTATGTCAAAGTTTCTAGAACTTTCACTTGACCCACTGAACATGCCCAGCATGCCCTATACCACACATCCACGCGGGGTCCCATTCCAGACTCTCTTTTTCTGTGAAGCTGTAAGCATTGTGTGTGAGTCAGGTCAGTTTGGCTTTTTGGCCTTATGGAAAACTTTCCTTATTTTCTCTTTCTAGCATTTCATGGGTTTTCTTCGCAGTGGTTTACTGGGTCCCTCTCATCGCTTCCTCATAGTGTTCCTGGTCAGGGTTTTTGATGCTTCTGGTAAGTTTCCTTTCACGGTCTATTCCACTGAGGTGGCAATGCTTCGGTGCCTGCCAGCCATAGACACCGACCACCATTGATTTTGACTTTGCGGCCCTTTTATTTCATCTTGTCATGGCCATGTATGGTTTTCAGCAGTGCTCCTGGTGCCAGAGGACCATGTTCATTACGGACCCCCATGCGATATGAGTCCTCTGCATGGCAACATCACATGACATCTGGGGTTGCCACATATGCACACAAATGACCCCGAAGGGACATCGTCTTTGGTTCGATAAGATGAAGCAGCTTTTCGGGCCGAAGAAGACTGAGGCATCAGCACCGATGGACACCGCACCATCGACATCGTTGGGATCATCGGTTCCGTCAATGTTGTTGGCCAACCACCATAGATCTCCTCTAGGCTGGGGACAATCTGGTTCCTCGTCATTGGCCTCTGCACCGAGGGAAGCATGAGGCTGAGCATAAGGGAAGCCAAAGAAACATCAGCACCAGTCCCCATCAATGTATGGTGCCGGGAATGGGGATGCACCGGCTCATGCCTTGATGACCATGCTGAGGAGCGCCATTCCTCCATCAGTTTTGCCTCACAGGTCCGAAGAGGATCTGGCCACTCTTGCTTACTCCCAGTCAGTGTTGGCATCGGCAATATTTGAGGAGAAGCTGAAGAAGCGAGTTGAGCTGGCAGTGGAACGGGCGCTTCAGGGCCGTATAGGTCAGATATCAGCCTCGGATGCCCTTGCCCATCATTGGGGACAAGGGTTTTCTGTATACATATCCTCCAATTTTCTTAGTAGCGAAGACTCTCTCAAAGCTTCGTGAGGACAATGGGACTATGATCTTCATAGCCCCTTATTAATCAAGACAGGTCTGGTTTCCACTCCTACGGGAGTTGTCCATCTGGAGACTGATCAGTCTGGGGACTTCCCAGATCTCATTACGCAAGTTCAAGGCAGGTTAAGGCATCCCAACCTCCAGGCCCTGAAACTCAAAGCCTGGATGTTGAGAGGTTAATTCTGCAACCACTCGATCTCTGAGGATGTGTCTTCTAGAAAGCCTTCCACTAAAAAGTCATGTGGACTGAAGAGGAGGTTCTGTGTGCTGTGAACAGAAGGCTCTAGATCCATTCTCCTGCCCCACAACAAAACCTGCTCGATTACATTCTACACCTATCGGAAGCTGGCTTAAAAACCAACTCCGCTAGAGTTCATCTCAGTGCAAATGGCAACATATCAGCAAGGTATAGATGGTTAAGCCTATCTCTTTACAGCCTATAGTTATACAATTCATGTGGTGCCTGCTTCAATTGAAGCCCTCCCCTTAGGCCTCCCACTGCGTCTTGGGACCTCAATGTGGTGTTAGCTCATCTGATGAAAGCTGTTTTTGAGCTGCTGGTGCACCTGTGATCTGAAGTACCTGAACTGGGAAGGGTCATGTTTTTGGTGGCGGTCACCTCAGCGTGCAGGGTCAGCGAACTCCAGGCCTTAGTGACTTACCCACCTTACACTAAGTTTTATCATGGCAGGGTGGTCATGGTCATGGCTACCTAAGGTGGTGATGGACTTCCATGTTAACCAGTCCATCATCCTGCCAGCATTCTTTCCCAGGCCCCATTCGCTCCAAGGCAAAAGAGCACTGCACAGTTTGAACTGTAAGCGAACCTTAGCCTACCTGGAGGCAGACAGAAGCCCATAGACAGTCCACCCAACTTTTTATTTCTTTGATAGGAATAGGTTTGGCGTTGCTGTTGCCAAACACATTATCCAATTGGCTAGCATATTGCATTTCATGTTATGCTCAGGCGGGACTGCATCTTGAGGTTCATGTCAAGGCTTATTCTGTCAGCCATGGCAGCATCAGTGGCCCACTGCGAGCAATTCCCATGGAAGAGATCTACAAGGCTGTGATATGGAGTTTCTCTCCACATATTCACATCTCACTATTGTCTGGATAGAGATGGTCGACGCAACAGTTGGTTCGGCCAGTCTGTCCTTCAGAATCTGTTTGAGATGTAGAACTCAGCTCTCCCCGTCTAGAGCCCATTTGTTTGGATTCAAGCTGTCTCTCCCTTCTTTTACCAACAGCACTGTTGTTTGTGCCCATTGGCATCTGGTTGGGTGTCTGTTGGTTCCCTTTTGTGTTGGGGAGCAGCCTATAGCTAGGGATTTCACCCATGTGGAGACTACCATCCTGCTTGTCCTCGGAGAAGGTAGAGTTGCTTACCTGTACAGGTGTTCTCAGAGGGCAGCAAGAAGTTAGTCCTCATGAAACCTGCCCACCACATCACAGAGTTGGGTTTCTCCTAATTTTCATTTTCATATAATTCTATGTTATAAGACTGAAGAGGGGACCCTGTGTGGATGCATGCTATAGGGCTGCTGAGCATGCTCCTTGTGCAAGTCAAATTTCTAGAAACTTTGACATAGGTTTTTCTGTGTCAGGACTCCAATCTGATGTCACCCATGTGTGAGATTAACATCCTGCTGTCCTCTGAGAACACCTGTTACAGGTAAAGCAACTCTGCTGTTCCCTATTGGGATCTGACCTTGGTCTGTTTAAACTGGCCTTATTTTCCCCCACTTTGTTGATCCATACAAATAGAGGGGGGGGGGGGAAGGCTTAAATCCGATAATCTTGGTTATAATTATGATACCTTTAAGTAGGCCCAGTGTAGGTGTAATCAACACTGGTACATGAGCTTTTTAGAGCACCATGGTCCTTTAGGTAGGTGAAACTTGTATACCAAGTTTTTTGATTATTTGTATGTGCCAATTAAAGGTATGCCAACCTGATAAGAATCTAGTTGAAAAAAAAAATATACAGAACCTTCTGAAATAAGCTAGTTTGATATTTCTTCTGTGATGCATTAGAATATTGTATTTATGCTTTTTTTATCTTTAGATTAGCCAAATAGGAAGATACATTTGAATTTTATCAGCCATGCTGTGCTGGCTATGAAGTTAGGCCCTATAGCGTATTTTTGTTTCTACTGAAGGAGTAAACATTGAACAACTTGTGATTCCTTAAGGATGATGATTTTGCAAAGCAGTGTTCTCTTTTGAAGCAACAAACCCAAAGAACCCTTTTCTGGGACTAGTCACTTTGCTCCTAGCAAGTTTCGTGGAAACGCTTGATTTGCTCTTTTATTCATCAGCAGTGTACAGGCTGGCCTAATTAGCAAGCTTGCTCAGCGGAAAAAAACATTTTTCAAACTGCTTAAAAAGGGAAGCTGGGGGCTTTCTCTGTGTATTGCATATTGATCAAGGTGCAGATGGGCCTTAGGCAGCTACCTCGCCTGGATCAACCCGGAGAGGCCTGCATAGAAGATGTCATTCCTGCTTCAGGGAAATTGGAACGAAGTGGGGTGGTGTGAAGGGTAAACCCTGGAAGCCTCTTCAGGTTGACCTGGTTGATGTAACACCTAAGCTTTTAAAAACATTTTACTGGCATTTCTTTTTCTGAAATTTCTTGGTCTAAGCCTGGCAGGGCTGGGCAGCTGTGTTTGAGGTCATTTGTGACACTGTTACAGGGAATGAGATGATTTGAAGGGGAGCGGGTTGGCAGCATGGTATCCAGCATGTGGGGTAGTGGGGAGGAGGTCATTGGTGGCTGACCTGCCATTGTGGCAGCCCACAGGGAAAATGCAGGAGAGCAGTTTAAAACTTCTTTTTTTTTTTTTTTTTTTTTTTAACAAAAGTAAAGATTGTTTGTAACCTGGTTTGGTTGCACAGGGTAAACTTAGTTTTAAGACCTGTTGATTTGCCTTCCTCTATTCTTGGTATGGGATCTAGTTTGTGTTTTCCAGGTGGGGTGTTGGTAGAGAGGATAGAAGACATGTTCTGTGTGCACCTTGCCTAGGCCAGAGTTTCCAGCTGGAGCTGGTAAGTTTTTATTCTGGGGGAAGTGGGTATGCAGTCGTGTGCCCTCGGGCATTCCCATAGAAATTAACTGGATTTCCACTACTGTCCCGCTCACACCAGCACCACTGCCTTGACTTTCAGCCGACTTAAGTGTAATGAAAAGGGGAGGGAGACAATTAGTGCTCCCATTCTCCTAATTTCAATAGAGTTGGAAAAGCACTGTGGAAGCTAAGCAGCAGAATCTGCACCTTTTTAGCTGTTGCCTCTTATACCTCTGAAGAGTTAAGATGAGAGAGTTGAGTTTTTTAAATTGTTCATTCAGTGTTTCCAGGTGCTGCATTCAGGGATTTTTTTTTTTTGTAGTGGGGAGGGAAGGACAGGCCCTGATCTCAAACATCTTCCAGAATATGGTTGCCCCCTCTCCCTGCTAATGCAGAGCAAAGACAAAAGGGTTTCATTGGAAAAAAAACAAAAACGAAAGTATTTTGGTTGCATCTGAGTCCATGGAATGTGTGAAAATAAAGGTCAATTTAAAAAAAACAAAACCTAACATGAAGTGATCTTTTATGGAACTAACCTAACACATTTCTTTGGCTAGTTTTTTGGGAGTTCCACTCATGTCATTTTGTGTAGATGTGATGAAGGGAGCATAAGGCTCAAAAGCTAGTCCAGACGTATTCAATTAGTAAAGTATCACCTTAATTTTTGTTTGTTTACTTATTGGCCTTTATTTTCCATGCCTTAAAAAAAAACCAGCAAAAGAAAAGCATAATTCATACCCACTTTAAAATGTTGGACACAGAGCGGACGGAGTTAGAATAACTGCAAACCACAATTTGGCTGCAGGGATCCTTGCCAGAATGTTTCCTTCCACGTGTGCAGGTTTATAGGAGGAGGTATCCCAGGTCCTGTGGCCCTTTTCAGCCCAAGCCAAAATTGAACTATCTCAAAAAAAACTGGATGAAAATGTTTCAAAGGGAGGCATGCTCTTCAGTATCTTTTGCTAATTGTGGTTTCAGGTAAAGCTCATTCCTCTGGAGTGGGGTTTTTTTGTTTTATTAACCAATTGGCTGAATTTTTGATCTGAGCAATTGCAACTTGGTGTTTGTTGGAATTTTATTTTTTAAACCACTGCGAGTATCCAACTAACGTTCTGTGTCAGTGTTCAAAAATAAGCTAAACAGAATCTGGGGATTTTCATGGGTGAAGCTGTTAAAACAAATGTAAAAAAAAAAAACAAAAAAAAAACCAAAATGGAAAAGCTAAAGCTTCACTCTAGGTTGGACTGACAGTAGGGTCTGCGTACAGTCACATGTTGACAAATGTACTTAGGGATTTTTTTTTTTTAAATGAAATCGTAAGAAGGAACTTTATAAGCTATTTTTGCTTCCAGCTCCTCTGGAATCGTGCTTTCATTTCTCAAAGGTTTCCTGTGTGCAGTGGGTGGCGTCAGAGGCTGGACAAAAGTTTGCATGGTGTACACTTTGTCTCTGATTTAGAAAACCAGGCCTAGAATGGCTGGGCTTATGGAAGTAAGCTTTGCTTGGGCTGGGTGAGCCAGTCCCTCTATTCCTTCCGCCCACCCGCCCCTCTCCTTTTCATCTGTAAGGCAGATGTGTGCCCCACACCAAAATGGGACTTCAGAAGACAGCAGGGTTTGCCATCTTAGGTCCACTTGAAATATGTAGAAACAATGGTCAAGTTGTGTAGGCGAGGCCTTCTTCTTGGACTAACGCAATACATCTGTGATGAGCTTTCAAGAGCCACGCTCCTCCATCAGTACCCTAAAGCTCGACACAAATGTATGGAGTAATATCCCCTACAGCTATCTTTTTTCACCTGTATTTCAACAAAAAGCATAGAAATGCAAGCGGCAGGCTGTTCTTGTTCAAGGTTTGTGGTGCCCAGGAGAGACACTGGTGGGCTGCCTGCATGCCTTAGGTCTGGAGGACGGTTTTACTGAGGAAGGAACATTGCTGTAAGCTCTGTTGAATTTTCTATTACACCATTTTTTTTTTGAGGGGGGTGAGGAACGAGGTTTAGATATATTCAGCTCATGTTTCATCTGTTGCAAAAAAAAAAAGTTATGTTTTATGCTTTTTGTTTAAAAGTTTACTAATGTAAACCTAGTCTTTGTTTTAAAACCTGGTACTACGGAAATGTAAAAAGAAAACACATTTTGTATGGTACTTTAAAAAATAATCAATAAAACAAATTAATGGCTGTGATGTGTCTCTTTTTGGGGAGGGAGGGTGGCAGCCTACTTTCTGAAGAAAAAGGTTTATGAGATTATTATGTCTGTGTGTGCCTTAATAACTTTTTTATTTTGTGCCCTATCAATCCCATTTTTCAGGACATGTCCCGGGAAGATGAGGATTCTAACTGTTCAATATTTAATCCCAGTCTAAAGCTCATCTCTGAGGGCTACTTTCAAATCCTAACCACTTTTCTACTATTAATACTTTTCCCATAGACTCTTGTTTATATGTTTGCTTGTCTTGACTAGATTATAAGCTCCATGGAGCAGGGACTGTCTCTTGTGTATCTGTATAGTGCTACATACAACTAGTAGTGCTTTAGAAATGATATGGAGTAGTAGGTTTTGTTTTTTGGGGTTTTTTTTTATTAATTTAGATCACATATCTGAGAAATTGAGTTATGTGGTAAAGCACCTTTGGATCTTGTTTGGAAGGAAAGGTGCTATATAAATTGAAATGTAATGGTGAACAAATGTTGTCATCCAGTGGTCCTGGGTGAGCCATATTTTGGGGGGAGATGAAAGGAGTTGTGATCACATAAAAAGGATTTGGTACTTTAGTTGATTTATTTCCAACTAGAGACCAAGGATGAAATAAATATGAAATCTATTTGTCTTACCACCTCTGCACCTTGACCCCCAGAGCAAAGCTGAGGCAGATTGGCAAGATATCATGGGACTCTTGGACTGCCACTGACCACCTTATTCTGTAATCTGCATAACGAGAAGACCTTAAGTCTCCAGTGCTGCTGTGTGCATCTCTTGTAACTAATGTGTTAAGTTGTAGAACATCTAACGTTTGTGTTTGTTTTTATAATTTCAGCATGGCTGGTTCTGGATCTTTATTGACCTCTTTTGTTTCAGGGCAAACATTTTAGCTGTATCGGCATTGACCTGTGCTTACATAGAAACATAGAAATGACGGCAGAAGAAGACCAAATGGCCCAGCTAGTCTGCCCAGCAAGCTTCACACATTTTTTTCTCTCATACTTATCATTTTCTCTTAACTCTTGGTTCTATTTCCCTTCCACCCCCACCATTAATGTAGAGAGCAGTGATGGAGCTGCATCCAAGTGAAATACCTAGCTTGATTAGTTAGGGGTAGTAGGGGTAGTAACTGCTGCAATAAGCAAGCTACACCCATGTTTATTCCCTTTACCCAGACTGTCATACAGCCCCTATTGGTTGTTTTTCTTCTCTCCTGCCGTTGAAGCGGAGAGCCATGCTGGTTATGCATTGAAAGTGAAGTATCAGGCCCTTTTGGTTTAGGGTAGTAACCGCCGTAACAAGCCAGCTACTCCCTGCTTTGTGAGTGCGAATCCTTTTTTTTTTTTTTTTTCTTCTCCCTGCAGTTGAAGCTATTCTGGATATGCGTGAAGCCTCAGCTTTTCTTATTCCCTGCTGTTGAAGCAGAGAGCTATGCTGGAAATGCTTGATGTATCAACCTCTCCCATGCCATGAAGCAGAGAGCCATGCTGGATATGCATCGAAAGCGAAGTATCAGGCACATTTGGTTTGGGGTAGTAACCGCCGTAATAAGCCAGCTACTCCCCGCTTTGTGAGTGCGAACCCTCTTTTCTTCTCCCCTGCCGTTGAAGCAGAGAACTATGCTGTATATGCTTGGAAAGTGAAGTATTAGGCTTATTTGGTTTGGGGTAGTAACCGCCGTAACAAGCCAGCTACTCCCCTCTTTGTGATAGCAAATCCTTTTTTCCACGTTTCCTCTTGCCGTTGAAGCTTAGAGCGATGTTGGAGTCACAGTAAGCATCTGTATGTTTATTTAATAAGGGTATTGTCTCCGGGCAGTAGCCATCGTTCTGGTGAGCCACCCACTCTACATTGGCGGTCTCTTGACTTTATGGATCCACAGTGTTTATCCACGCCCCTTGAAGTCCCTCACAGTTCTGGTCTTCACCACTTCCTCCGGAAGGGCATTCCAGGCATCCACCACCACCTCTCCGTGAAGAAATACTTCCTGACATTGGTTCTGAATCTTCCTCCCTGGAGCTTCAAATCGTGACCCCTGGTTCTGCTGATTTTCTTCCTACGGAAAAGGTTGTCGTTGTCTTTGGATCATTAAAACCTTTCAAGTATCTGAAAGTCTGTATCATATCACCTCTGCTCCTCCTCTCCTCCAGGGTGTACATATTTAGATTCTTCAATCTCTCCTCGTACGTCATCCGATGAAGATCCTCCACCTTCCTGGTCGCCCTTCTCTGTACCGCTTCCATCTTGTCTTTGTCTTTTTGAAGATACGGTCTCCAGAACTGAACACAGTACTCCAGGTGAGGCCTCACCAAGGACCTGTACAGGGGAATAATCACTTCCCTTTTCTTACTCGATATTCCTCTCTCTATGCAGCCCAGCATTCTTCTGGCTTTTGCTATCGCCTTGTCGCATTGTTTCGCAGACTTCATATCATTAGATACTATCACCCCAAGGTCCCTCTCCTGCTCCGTGCACATCAGCCTCCCCTCCCCATCGAATACATTTCATTCGGATTTCCACTCCCCATATGCATGACTTTGCATTTCTTTGCATTGAATCTCAGCTGCCATGTCTTCGACCACTCTTCCAGTTTCCTTAGATCCCGTCTCATTCTCTCCACTCATTCCGGCGTGTCCACTCTGTTGCAGATCTTAGTGTCATCCGCAAAAAGACAAACCTTACCTTCAATCCCGTCCGCAATGTCGCTCACAAAGATATTAAACAGGACCGGTCCCAACACCGATCCTTGCGGTACACCACTTATAACCGCTCTCTCCTCAGAGAAGGTTCCATTTACCATCACACATTGTCTTCTGTCCGTCAACCAATTTGCAATCCAGGTCACCACATCGGCACTCACTCCCAAGCTTCTCGTTTTATTCACCAGTCTCCTGAAATCCAAGTATATGATATCGAGTGCTCTTCCTTGATCCAATTCCTTGGTTACCCAGTCAAAAAAGTCAATCAGATTTGTCTGACAGGATCTTCCCCTGGTGAATCCATGTTGCCTCTGGTCCATCGATTCTCCGGACTGTAGATTGTTCACTATTCTCTCTTTCAGCAGTGACTCCATTACTTTTCCCACCACCAAAGTGAGGCTAACTGGTCTGTAGTTCCAGCCTCCTCCCTGTTGCCACTCTTGTGAAGCGGGACCACCACCGCTCTTCTCCAATCACTCGGCACCACTCCCGTTTCTAGGGATCTATTGAACAGGTCACACAGTGGAGCCGCCAGAACATCTCTGAGCTCCCTCAATATCCTTGGATGAATACCATCAGGCCCCATGGCTTTGTCCACTTTCAGGTTCTTTAGCTCTTCCCACACATTTTCTACTGTGAAGGATTTTCATCTATTCCACTTCCCTCCAGTTTCTTGTTGTGTAGAGATGGTCCTTCTCCAGGGTCTTCTTTAGTGAACACAGAGCTGAAGTATTCGTTTAATATTTCTGCCATTTCTTCGTCACTCTCCACACATTGATCATTACCACCTTTCAATTTTGCTATACCACTTTGGACCTTCTCTTTTCGCTGATGTATCTGAAAAATGTTTTGTCACCATTTTTTATCTCCTTGGCAATCCTCTCTCTCCGCTTGACTTTTTGCCAACTTGATTAATTTCTTTGTCTCCCTCAGTTGATTCAAATATGCTTCTTTGTGCTCCTCCCTTTGGGATCTTTTATATATCTTGAATGCTGTTCTTTTAGCTTTAATTTTGTCAGCCACCTCCTTTGAGAACCAGATAGGTTTCAGTTTCCTTTTGCTTTTCTTTACATTTCTAACATATAGAGCAGTTGCCTTGGTGATTGCTCCTTTTAGATTGGTCCACTGCTGATCCACATCTCTCTCGTTCTCCCATCCTTTTAGTTCTTCCTCCAGGTACTTACCCATTTCCTCAAAGTCTGTGTTTTTGAACTGTAAAACTCGGGTCTTTGTGGTTCTTTTCCCTATTCTTTTATTGATATTGAACCATACCGTTTGATGGTCCCTGCTGCTGAGGTGGGCTCCCACCTGGACATCTGAGACATTATCTGCATTAGTGAGCACTAAGTCGAGTATAGCTCCTTCTCTCGTGGGTTCCAACACCATTTGTTTGAACAAGGATACTTGCATGGCATCCACTATCGCTCTACTATTTTTAGTTTCTGCAGATGGGATTTTCCAGTCTACATCTGGCATATTAAAGTCACCCACGATCACCACTTCTCCCTTCTTACCTATCTTATGGATGTCTTCAACCAGCTCTCTGTCCAGCTCTTCCTTTTGGTTTGGAGGCCTGTAAACCACTCCAATATAAATGGATGCTCCGTCATCTTTTTTAGGTCGAGCCATAGAGCTTCTTCCTTACCCCAACTTCCTTGTAGCTCAGTTGCTTGGATGTTTTGTCTGACATAAAGAGCCACACCTCCCCCTTTTCTATCCTTTCTGTCCTTCCTTAACAAGTTGTAGCCTGGTATTGTTGTATCCCATTCATGAGATTCTGTGAACCATGTTTCTGTTATAGCAACAATGTCTAATTCTGCCTCAGCCATTAGGGCCTGCAGATCTGGGATTTTATTTCCCAAACTATGAGCATTTGTGGTCATTACCTTCCAGGTACTCTCTTTAAGGTTATTGCATTTCCTGGACTCCTTATAAGATATTAGTTGAGATTTGTTATTTACTTCACTCTTTCTTTTTGTAGTTGTGCCACTGTTGACAGAGTTATTCCTCTCAATTAGATTTTTCTTTTGGTTATGGATCCTGAAATACTGCATGCATTGTGTTTTTTCCCTCTTTTCTGGTAACGCTTCAATGTTTTTCTCATGAACTTCTTCAGTTTTTAATATAGAGAAGGCTTGTTCTTTTTGCATTTGGTACATGGTGTGTCTCCTCATCACAGGTCTAATTCTACCAGAGCCCACTGTATTCCTGGATTTTAAAGAGTTTCTTAATGACCTGTTTGAGTGGGGGGGTATACCTGTTGACTGCTCTTCTGTCAAGAATGGGTGACTGTGGGTCCTTCCTGAGCCTAATGAATTTCCTTTTCTTGACTCCTGGTTTTTCTGTGATATTGGGGAATTATATTCTGAGTAATGCAATGTGGGTGTATTATTTTTAATTGAAGCTAATTGATTTTTAATGTCAGTCAACTCCTTTTTCAGGGAAGAGAGTTGTGCACAAATTGGGCAAGCTCTAAGTTTCCAGATGCTTTCCCTCAAAATAAAGGCTCCACAGCAGTTACATTGGATAGTCCTCATCCTGGTAATTTATGATTTGTATGTCCTTGACTGTTACCAATGTACTAATTTATGTCGCTGCCAATGGCAAGTTAGGTAGACTTTATTAGAAAACAAGCCCCAGGGGTGGGTGGGAGTTAAACAGTTAAGCCTGGGACAAGCTGGGTAAAGCAGGGCACTTCTGGACGGTTATCTTTGCTTTTTGGTCAATTGTTTTAAAAAACAGTCTTTATGCCCCAATATTTTAGTTTGAATAGATTATTTCTGCCAGCTAACCCCAAAACAGAGAGATTATAACAGTTTACAAGCTGGAGAGAGTTTTTGTTGGGTGGGGGGGGGGTTCTAACTTGTGCAACAACAGCAATTTAACTTACTAGAAAATTATTATCTTACTATAAAGAAAATTAAAACAGGCAGGAATTAGGCACAGAGGCTTTCTGCACAAATACAAAGCAGTAAGCCCTGTGCAAGCAAACAGCAAATGAACTTACTGGAATAATTTCTTACTATAAAGAAATGAAACACACTATAAATAGGCACAGAAGCTTTCTACACAACTTCAAGAATAATCAGAAATACTTAGCCACGATGCAGGTTCAAAGCAATAAGCAGAAATACTTAAGCCACAATGCAGGTTGCACAATGAATATACACGTCCTCCAAGGGAAATCACTCCAGCGTGTGCTTCCTAACCAAGGGTACATCCTGAACAGTAGATGGTTGAGTCCATAACTTTTCCTTTTCATCCACAGCTTCACTTTTTTTCCTCTCTTCATGGTTCATCCCCAACCTGGCCTACATCTTGCTTCATCAATAGTAATGACTTCTGAGCTGTCTCTAGTTGATTATAACAAACCTTTTTGAAAATATAATTTTCCTAGCATGTAGACAGGTGGATTCAGGACCAGTGGGTTATGCACCTCTGACAGGAGATGGAACAAACTGACGTCACAGGATATACACTCCTGCAGTGACCTCAGCCTGCCAGTATTCTCCATCTCCAGCAGTTGGTGGCGGTGCATCTTCCTACTGGGGATTGCTTCAAATTTTAGAAGGAGAATTTTTTTAAAGAAAAGAAAAAGCCCTGCTCTCCTGTGGTGATACCAAACGGTCCCTCCCCCAGTTGAGAATTCCTGAGATGGTCCCTCAGAGGTGGGCCTTGGTCCGGTAGCTGGTCTTTCAGCTGGCGTGGACTTAGTTGATTGTACAGCTTAAAAGCAGTGGGTGCAATAAGCCGAGCGTGGTGGTGACGTCCGATGCCCTTTCTCCCTGCAGCCAGAGACCGGCTCTGTACTCAGCTGAGAAGGGCTGAGCTCAAGTAACTTTAAAAAAAAAAAAGTCAGAGTAGAGGGATTGAGTAGGACTTCCTCCGGTCTCCGTGCTCGGCGTGCCATTCCGACATTCGTTCCCAATCTCATTGGGGTTAAGGGACTGAGCAGCCTGTGTGGGCTAGGCCCTGCTGTTAGGCTTTTTCCTGTGCGCCGTGTGATAGGCTGCAGCAGCGTTTTCACATGCTTTTCTGCATGTTCGGTTGCCCTTTACAGGACAGTCAGTGCGCGCAGTGTGTATGGCTGCGCATCCAAATTGTGCACCCAGTTTCTTTTGTGTGTGCAATCTGTGCGCACGTTCTAAAACGTATCAATTGTGTGCAGTGTCGGTGCACTTAGTTTTATGGCGCATAGATTTGGAGCGCCAAACATTTGTACGAAGATGAGGCAGATCCGGACTCTCTTGGAAGATGGGGAAATTCCTCTGAGACTAGAATTCCTCTGAGACTTGCTGTTCTTTTCATAGAGATGAACTGCTGGTTCCGATTTCCCAGACTTTGAAGATGCTGGGAGTGCCTGGGGCAGGTTCCATGGCTAAGCCAAAGAAAAATCGCATTTTGATTTCCTTGCGCAAAGCCTCTTGTTTTTTCCCTGTTATGGAAGCCATTCAAAAATTAATTGATCTTGAATGGGATGCTCTGGAGGCAAATTTCAAAGGGGGGTCAGACATTGGAAGGCCTGTACCCCACGGATCCAGTGGTGAGAGAGCATCTGCGTTTTCCAAAAGTGGATGCGCTTGTCTGTGCCATGTTTAAGCAGACTGTCCCCATGGAGGGAGGAGCAGCCTTGAAGGATGTGCATGATGGAAGGTTTGAGGCCATACTTAAGCAAGCACTTGAAGCAGTAGCAATGACATTGCAGATAGCGTCCTGTTGTGCCCTAGTGGCTCTCTCTCATCTGGTTGATGATTATGGAGTGAATTCCAGAGCAGTTACGGAACCCGCCGCCACCTTTTTTAGCAAATGCAGGCTGTGATTTGGTCCCTACCTCAGCTAGAGGAGTGGCTTCAGTAATAGCAGTCGGACATTAATTATGACTGCAAAATTGGTCAGGTGATGTGACCTCCAAAGCTAATCTTATGAAATTGCTTTTTAAAGGCTCACTCTTGTTTGGGAGTGAGTTGGAGAAACTGGCCAGTAAGTGGGGCAAATTCCCAGTTCCTCGGTTGCCGGAAGATAAGCAGTTGCAGTGCCCCTTTGGAATGAGGGGTCGTCTCAGGGGTTCCAAGTGGTTTCGTCACTACAGAGGGACAACCTTTCAGAGGACTTGGCCTTTGGCAGGTCTCAGTCCTTTCATTCCAGACAGCCCAAGCGAGGCTCGGGAAGCAGATCCTTCTAAACCTCATAATGAAGGTTTGCCGACCCACCCCTGGAGACAAGAGATAGGGGGATGCCTCTCCCTCTTTTATCAGAGGTGGATTGAGATCACATAGGATCAGTGGGTTCTGGAGGTGATACAAGAAGAATATGCGCTGGAATTTTGCAGTGTTCCTGGGGATGTGTTCATGGTGTCTTCTTGCCACTCCCTGCAGAAGAAGCAAGCAGTGGAATCTACGCTGTCAAGGCTTCTCAGTCTGAGGGCTGTGGTTCCAGTGCCTAAGTCTCAAAGTATGGGGCAATATTCCATTTATTTTGTTGTGCCCAAGAAGGAGGGCTCCTTTTGTCCCATCCTGGATCTCAAAGGAGCCAGCCGTCATTTGCGGATGACTCATTTTCCCACGGAAACCTTGCGCTCAGTGATAATGGCTGTGCAGTTGGGGGAATTTCTGACCTCCCTGGATCTGTCCGAGGCCTACCTCCATATTCCCATCTGATTGGAGCACCAATGTTTTCTGTGTTTCGTGGTGTTGGGGTTTCATTATCAGTTTCGGGTGCTGCCTTTTGGTCTAGCAACCGCTCCCAGAATTTTATCCAAGGGTGTGGTGGTGGTGGTGGCAGAATTGAGAAAGGATGGAATCCTAGTACCATCCATATTTGGACGACTGACTGATTCAAGCCAAGTCTCTGGAAGAGAGCTCACCTGGTGACCCGCAAGGAGAGCTCCATGTTGCAGGAGCTCAGTTGGGTGGTGAACCTAGCCAAGAACAGTCCTCTGCTAACTCAGTCATTGGAGTATCTGGGTGTTCGGTTCGACATGAGACAGGACAAAGTTTTCCTGCCAGAAGTTCAGATTTAGAAGTTGATGTCGCAGGTGCATTTTTGGTGAACACTATGGGGCAGATTTTTAATATTACGCGCGTGGGGTACATTTGTTCGTGCTACTCGGCATGCACAAATGTACACCCGATTTTAAAACATGTGCACGCTGCCATGTGCATGTTTTAAAATCCAGGGTCAGCGCGCACAAGGGGGTACACACTTGTGCACCTTGCACGCGCCGAGCCCAAGGGGAGCCCCGATGGCTTTCCCCATTCCCTCCAAGGCCGCTCCGAAATTGGAGCGGCCTTGGAGGGAACTTTTTTTTAGCTCCCCCCCACCTTTCCCTCTCTTCCCCTATCTAACCCCCCCCCCAGCCCTACCTAAATCCCCCCCCCCCCCTTATTTCGCTGTTACGCCTGCCGGCCGGCTGCTGTCCCAGAGGACTTGGGAACGCCCCCGGACCTCCCATTTTTGAAAGCCCTGGGACATGCGCATGCCACCGAGCCTATGCAAAATAGGCTTGGCGCGCGCAGGGGTAGGTCCTTTGAAAATCTCCCCTATATGCCCAACACTGTGATCCTATCTACAGGTACTCTGATGGCGGCAACCCTGGAAGTGGTGCTGTGGGCGAGAGCGCATATGCGTCCTCTTCAGTGCTCCCTGCTGTCTCGTTGGAACCCACTATCTCGGGACTATTCGGTTCAGCTCCACTTGCCGATGGAAAACTGCTCTCGCCTCCAGTGGTGGTTGCAGGAGCCTCATCTGAGAGAGGGAGCTTCCCTGACATCGCTGGACTGGTTGATACTCATGACAAATGTGAGTCTCCAGGGTTGGGGAGCTCACTGTCAAAAACTAATGGCACAAGGGGGCTGGAATACAGAAGAGTCCTTCTGGAGCATCAATCACCTGGAAGCCCGGGCAGTCCAGTTGGTGTGCTTGCAGTTCAGCAACAGACTAGAGGGTCGAGTGGTCTGAGTGTAATGTCTGTCAACGCAATGACAGTGGCTTACATCAATCGGCAGAGAAGGCACCAAGAGCCAGCAAGTGTTGCAGGAAATAAACCAACTTATGGAATGGGTGGAAGGGCATCTCCAGGTGATCTTGGCCTCTCTTATTGCAGGAAAAGACAATGTAAGAGCAGACTTCCTCAGCAGGGAGAGTCTGGACCCAGGAGTTTGGGTATTTTCAGACGAGGCATTTCAGCTGATAGTGGATCACTGGAGCCTTCCGTTTCTAGACCTGTTGGCAACTTCTTGCAATGCAAAGTTTCCTGGATTCTTCAGTCGCAGGAGATATTGTGGAGGTCCTTGGGTATCGATGCTCTCGTACAGGGCTGGCCAGAAGACAAGCTGCTGTATACCTTTCTCCCTTAGCCCATGTTGGGCAGAATAGTTTTCAGGATCAAAGGCCCATAGGGGGGAAGGTGCTCCTGGTGGTACCAGATTGGCCCAGAAGACCATGGTATGCAGATCTGCAAAGACTCTTGATAGAGACCCCTCTTCGTCTTTTGCCACAGAAGAATCTGTTGCAGCAGGGGCCTGTCCTTCACAAATATCCAACTCTGTTTTGTCTTAGGGTTTAGCCCCTGAGAGGGCTCGCTTGCTGAAGCGTGGATATTCTTCTACGGTAATAGCCACCTTGCTACGAGCTCAAAACTTCTCCACTTCCTTAGCCTATGTGCAGGTTTACCGAGTGTTTGAGGTTTGGTGTGAGGATTTAAAGTGTTCTTCTTCGTTCAGTTAAGATCCCGCTCATTTTGGAATTTTTGCAGGATGAGTTAAATAAAAGGTTGGCACTTAATTCTCTGAAAGTATAGGTTGCGGCTTTTGCGTGTTTCAGGGGCCAAATGAATCCTTATCGTCTCATCCTGATGTGGCCTATTTCTTGAAGGGAATGAAACATCTTCATCCAACCTGGTTCGCTTGTGGAATCTTAACTTGGTATTGGATTTCTTGGCAGGCCCTACTTTCAACTTCTGCATAGCCTTTCCTTGTGGTTATTGATCTTGAAAACAGTGTTTCTGGTCGTGATATGTTCTGTTCATCGAATTTCCAAGCTGCAAACCTTGTCTTGACAGGAGCCATTCCTTTGGGTGACTGCAGGAGCAATACATCTGTTCCCTCTTTCTTGTCTAAAGTGGTTTTGGATTTTCACTTAAATCAGTCCATTTCCTTGCTGTCCTTGGTTAAGGACAGAGATGCAGAAGAGTATTGTCTCTTGTATCCCTTGGATGTTGTGCAGTATCTGGAGGTTACTAAACCTTTCCAAAAGATGGATCATTTGTTTGTCCTTCATGGTGGAGGAAAGCATGGCAAACCAGCTTCATGGGCTACAATAACTTTACTGGATTAAGAAGGTAGTCACAGTTGCATGTGTGGATGCTGAAAAGCTCTAGCCTACTCAGGTTAGGGCTCATTCCACTAGGACTCAGGCAATGTCATGGGTGGAGGTTAGATTGTTGTCTCCTGTTGACATTTGCCAGGCTGCGACATGGTCGTCCTTACACACTTTTTCCAGATGATATTGTTTGGATGTGCAGACCTGGGAGGGTGCAGCCTTGACAGCCTCCCACCCTATTCGGGAGTAGCTTGGGTACATCCCACTGGTGCTGAGTCCATCTGTCTACATGGTAGGAAGGGAGAAATTACTTACTTACTTACCTGATAATTTTGTTTTCCTTAGTGTAGACAAATGGACTCAGCGTCCGCCCCTTGGCTGTCGAGTGATTGTGTTAATGGTCCTCCTGCGGGGCTACATATTCCAGGGAATTTCTGGTAAGTGTTCATCCAGTCCCTAGATTGGGGTACATATGTTCGTTGCCTGAGTTCAGAGTTTCCTGTTGGTTGAGCACATTAATGGTTGATTATTTTAAATCAAGTTTTTTGCTATTCAGTCCACAGTTCTTTTGACGAGAATACTGGCAGGTTGATGTCACTGCAGGAGTATATATACTGTGATGTCAGTTTGCTCTATCTCCATCTGCTGGCAGAGGTACATAACCCACTGGTCTTGAGTACATCTGTCTACACTAAGGAAAACAAAATTATCAGGTAAGTAGTTATATCTCCTATATCTCAATAAACCCACAGCCGGTATTGTCTCTGTAATTGTTTGCCAGGAATGGGTCTAAATGGCCATGGAGTCCCCATAGCCCATGTTGTATAACATTTCCACTTTTTGTTTTTCAAAATAAGTTGCTATAAACTTAGACACCGTATGTGCAGATCCCTGTTTCCAATTCAGGATACAGATCTGCTGTTAGTAAACTTTTAAACCTAGAAGAAACATAGAAATGACGGCAGAAGAAGACCAAACGGCCCATCCAGTCTGCCCAGCAAGCTTCACACATTTTTTCTCTCATACTTATCTGTTTCTCTTAGCTCTTGGTTCGATTTCCCTTCCACCCCCACCATTAATGTAGAGAGCAGTGATGGAGCTGCATCCAAGTGAAATATCTAGCTTGATTAGTTAGGGCTAGTAGGGGTAGTAACCGCCGCAATAAGCAAGCTACACCCATGCTTATTTGTTTTACCCAGACTATGTTATACAGCCCTTATTGGTTGTTTTTCTTCTCCCCTGCCGTTGAAGCAGGGAGCTATGCTGGATATGCTTGAAGTATCAGTTTTTTTTCTTCTCCCATGCTGTTGAAGCAGAGAGCCATGCTGGATATGCATCGAAAGTGAAGTATCAGGCACATTTGGTTTGGGGTAGTAACCGCCGTAACAAGCCAGCTACTCCCCGCTTTGTGAGTGTGAACCCTTTTTTCTTCTCCCCTGCCGTTGAAGCAGAGAGCTCTGCTGGATGTGTGTAGTATCAGTTTTTCTTCTCCCCTGCCGTTGAAGCAGAGAACTATGCTGTATATGCATAAAAATTGAAGTATCAGGCTTATTTGGTTTGGGGTAGTAACCGCCGTAACAAGCCAGCTACTCCCCTCTTTGTGAGTGCAAATCCTTTATTCCACATTTCCTCTTGCTGTTGAAGCTAGAACGATGTTGGAGTCACAGTAAGCATGTGTACGTTTATTGAATAAGGGTATTGTCTCCAGGCAGTAGCCATCATTCTGGCGAGTCACCCACTCTTCATTGGCGGCCTCTTGACTTTATGGATCCACAGTGTTTATCCCACGCCCCTTTGAAGTCCTTCACAGTTCTGGTCTTCACCACATCCTCCGGAAGGGCATTCCAGGCATCCACCACCCTCTCCGTGAAGAAATACTTCCTGACATTGGTTCTGAATCTTCCTCCCTGGAGCTTCAAATCGTGACCCCTGGTTCTGCTGATTTGTTTCCTATGGAAAAGGTTTGTCGTTGTCTTTGGATCATTAAAACCTTTCAAGTATCTGAAAGTCTGTATCATATCGCCTCTGCTCCTCCTTTCCTCCAGGGTGTGTACATATTTAGATTCTTCAATCTCTCCTCGTACATCATCCGATGAAGATCCTCCACCTTTCTGGTCGCCCTTCTCTGTACCGCTTCCATCTTGTCTTTGTCTTTTTGTAGATACGGTCTCCAGAACTGAACACAGTACTCCAGGTGAGGCCTCACCAAGGACCTGTACAAGGGAATAATCACTTCCCTTTTCTTACTCGATATTCCTCTCTCTATGCAGCCCAGCATTCTTCTGGCTTTTGCTATAGCCTTGTCGCATTGTTTCACAGACTTCATATCATTAGACACTATCACCCCAAGGTCCCTCTCCTGCTCCGTGCACATCAGCCTTTCCCCCCCCATCGAATACAGTTCATTCGGATTTCCACTCCCCATATGCATGACTTTGCACTTCTTGGCATTGAATCTCAGCTGCCATATCTTCGACCACTCTTCCAGTTTCCTTAGATCCCGTCTCATTCTCTCCACTCCTTCTGGCGTGTCCACTCTGTTGCAGATCTTAGTGTCATCCGCAAAAAGACAAACCTTGCCTTCAAACCTGTCCGCAATGTCGCTCACAAAGATATTGAACAGGACCGGTCCCAACACCGATCCTTGCGGTACACCACTTAAAACCGCTCTCTCTTCAGAGAAGGTTCCATTTACCATCACACATTGTCTTCTGTCCGTCAACCAATTTGCAATCCAGGTCACCACCTCGGCACTCACTCCTAAGCTTCTCGTTTTATTCACCAGTCTCCTGTGCGGAACCGTGTCAAAAGCTTTGCTGAAATCCAAGTATATGATATCGAGCGCTCTTCCTTGATCCAATTCCTTGGTTACCCAGTCAAAAAAGTCAATCAGATTTGTCTGACAGGATCTTCCCCTGGTGAATCCATGTTGCCTCTGGTCCATCAATTCTCCGGACTGTAGATAGTTCACTATTCTCTCTTTCAGCAGTGACTCCATTACTTTTCCCACCACCGAAGTTCCCATTTAAGTTTCCACAGAGTAATGTACTGACAAAAATTAGATTCCTTTTAGGGTTTTAAGTATTCCTGCATTCTTCCTGCCAGACCAGCTCTGAGCTTCCATGTGTAATAAACAGCCTATGTCAGTATAAGCACCTGTCAATCATAGAGCTTTATAACAAACATTGGAAAAGAATAGAGACTGAAACTCAGAATATCATAATGCCTCTATATATAAGGATCCTTGGTGCAATCACACCTTGCCTATTGTGGAATTTGTTGCCAGAGGATGTAGTCAAGAATAGTACCGTGACTGGGTCTTAAACATATTTGGGGAAGTTTCTGGAGGACAGATCGCCAACTCTTACTTCTGGAAGTGAGCAGCAAGAAATAGATCTCCCCATTAGATTCTACCAAGTTCTTTCAAGTGACCCAGACTGGCCACTGTCTAATAGGATGCCGGACTGGCTGGACCATTGGTCTCAGCAAGTACAGCACCTTTTCTGTTCTTAACTAATAGAAGTCTTGCCTTGCCCCTCCTCCTAGGTATTTGTTACTACAATCAAACTTTTGCTGAGTGTAACTAACTCTTGTATAGCAGATTTCTTGTCTTCCAGACCAATGTTTTATGATTGGGGCTATTGTGATACATCATACTAACCTGCAGAAATAAGTCCATATGAAAGTGGCAGGTGATGACTCCCTAAAGCTTTCAGACATGGCACCCCATGTTATCCTGATTAGAAACCGTATAAGCAGATTCTAAATCTCTGAATCTAGTTCATGAACCTCTTCAAGACTTTCACAGAAGAAAAACCCAATTAGAACACAAGTGTCTTCCCCTGTATGGTTACATTCACAGGAAGCCAAGCTTTGAATCAGACAACTGCAAGAGGAAGGAAAAAGTTAAACTACTTTCCAGGCCAAGCTAGATGCCTAATGATCAGTAGGGCCTCACCTTACCAAACAAGATTACCAGATATCTGCACTTTTCTTTTTTGGCTTGCTTTTTTCTAACCATAGATGAAGGCTGAGGGATCATGTTGGAAGGAACATCCGTCTGGGCCACTGCAAGCAGGGGTGGTACTAGCTTTTTCTATGCCCGGAACATATTCAGAATTATGCTCCCTGGCCCCCAACATACACACACACTTTTTTAGTTCACTTTAGTTCTGGACACTGTAGTTTATCATGTGTTCCACAGGACACAGTGAGTTTATAATACCAATATAACTAGTATAATGGAGCAGTAATAAGTTAATATAAAAGAAAAAATTACTGGGAAAAAGATGAAAAACAGTATTCTTTAGTCTGCCTATCTAGCCCCCTCCCTCGCAGGTGGAGCCCTTGGGTTCTGGGGGCCAGTAGGTCTCTGTGGCAGCAGTACATCATGATGGTGGTCCACACAGGCAAGGCTTGGACAAGGCAGGCTGGTTTGACAGGCAGAAGAATTCAAGGCTGGAACTAGACAAGACAAGGGTGAGACAAGGCAAGGACAATACTCTGGTACACCTTCCTGAAGTCTACAGACTTATCTTGGTTACTTTTGATATTAAGCTGTTGGCATCATTATTAGTGCATAGATTTACCAAGATTGTGAAAATACATAAGAAACATAAGAAATTGCCATGCTGGGTCAGACCAAGGGTCCATCAAGCCCAGCATCCTGCTTCCAACAGTGGCCAATCCAGGCCATAAGAAACCTGGCAAGTACCCAAAAACTAAGTCTATTCCATGTAACCATTGCTAATGGCAGTGGCTATTCTCTAATTGAACTTAATAGCAGGTAATGGACTTCTCCTCCAAGAACTTATCCAAACCTTTTTTGAACCCAGCTACACTAACTGCACTAACCACATCCTCTGGCAACAAATTCCAGAGCTTTATTGTGCGTTGAGTGAAAAAGAATTTTCTCCGATTAGTCTTAAATGTGCTACTTGCTAACTTCATGGAATGCCCCCTAGTCCTTCTATTATTCGAAAGTGTAAATAACCGAGTCACATCTACTTGTTCAAGACCTCTCATAATCTTAAAGACCTCTATCATATCCCCCCTCAGCCGTCTCTTCTCCAAACTGAACAGCCCTAATCTCTTCAGCCTATCCTCTTAGGGAAGCTGTTCCATCCCCTTTATCATTTTGGTAGTGGGAGTTCAACAAATTGGATTTGTACAGGTAAATATTCTTCATCTAACTTACTGAAAGCTTTAATGGTGTGTCGTGGTTAACAAGGACTTCAGGAGAGGTTATTGGTCAGCTTAGATTTGGAGAAGGTCTTTGATCAAGTAGAATGGCCTTACATGTGATGGGTCTTATTGCAGTATAATTTGGGGAAACGGTTTATAAATTGGATCCATTTACTATATGCTAATTCTCAGGCACAAATTCTGGTTATGGGGCCTGGTCAGAGACTTTTTGTCTGACTAGGGGAACTAGGCAAGGATGTCCCCTGTCCCCACTGTTGTATACCTTGACATTAGAATCTCAAGCTATAAAATTAAGATCCTTGGAGGTGTTTCAAGCATATCAGAATAATTCTGCAGATGATATGTTGCTGTTTGTTGGCAATCTGAAGGAGAGCCTCCAAACTATTATGGAAAGCATATGGGCATTTAGATCCTTTTTGGGGCTAAACATAAATTACAATAAATCAGAGGCCTTTAGCTTAGACCCAGGCTTACCTAACAGATATGGAAGGAGGGATGTTCTTTGAAATGGACTAGGACTTCTGTTTGATATGTGGGTATGTGGTTGGCTCACTCGGTACATGATCTTTATAGTTTGAATGTTACTAAATTGCTAGGGAAGCTTAAGACCTTGCTTACCAGTTGGATGCACTATTTACGCTCATTAATGGGCAGATGTGATCTTACCTAAGATACTATCCTGTTTGTAAATGTTACCTATTTGGCTGAAAGAGATAGATATTAAGAGCTTTAAATCTACGGTCTCAAGTTTCATTTGTGGTAATACATCCACCCAGAGCCTGGCCAGTTTATTAAGTGGTGATAAGGACAAGTGGGGCTGATATTGCCAGATCTACGTATTTACAATGTTGCTTGTCGGCTCTGCTATATTCAGGAATATGCTTTGGGTTGCAATAAACAAGACATCAAAGGGTTAATGGAGGAATGCACTCAGCCTTATAAATTAGTCAGTCTCTTACACTACCTGAAACCTGTAGCACGTACATTACACCTTAATACTTTTTGGTTTAATGCCATATGAAAGGTGTGGAAATGGTGGAGAGTGCATATACATAAGAGAAGTACTGTTTCCCTGTTCTTGCTTCTTGTGGGGAATAGAGATTTCCCAAGTGGTCTGGAGACTTCTGTATTTCATAATTGGAGGCAGAATGGGCTGTCTTGTTTGGGGCAACTGATTGATCCAGAATTGAATTGTTTATATATTTTTCAGCGATTGCAGGAGAGTTGGTCTCTCACTACTAAGCAATTCTATGGCTATCTGTAGGCATGGCATTATTGTTTAAAGGTTTGCAATGGTGATCTTTTGCAAGTTACTTTTTCTGAATGAAGAAACCTTTTTAGAGACTGTCCCAGGATTCAATAGGATTGGTGTATGGGGTCCCTCTCTTAAAGAAAGTGCTTTCTACGGAACATTTATTTATTTATTTTATTTAAATTAATTTATATACCGGAGGTTCCTGTATAATATACATATCACCCCGGTTCACAAAGAACAGTAACTATCGCTACAAATAGCGGTTTACATAGAACAGAATAAAAGAAGTTTTACATTGAACAAAAACAAAGTAATAAGTTTTACATTGAAGTCAGCATGTGTAAATTTCTGATTAACAAAGGAAGAAAAAAATAGATCTGAATAACTCGTTGTGGGCTTGAAAAGACTTTTCTTCGTGTTCTTGGCTCTAGGGGAAAGCTTGTTTGAAAAGCCAAGTCTTAAGTTTCCCTTTAAATGTAGAGTGGCATGGTTCTAAACGAAGGTCTGGAGGGAGCGAGTTCCAAAGTGAAGGGCCCGCTGTGGATAATGCACGTTTCCTCAGAACGGATTTCGCAGGTTGTGTGATTAGTCTGTTCTGATAGGCGCTTCTGGTTGGTTTCACAGATGTGTGTAATTGAATTTGGAATGTTAGGTTGAGAGGTGCGATGTTGTGTAAGGCCTTATGTATCATCATTAAAGACTTGAACTGGATCCTGTATTTAATTGGAAGCCAGTGGAGATGGTGGAGAATTGGGGTGATATGATCTCTCTTTTTGGCATTTGATAGAATTCTTGCAGAGGCGTTCAGGACCATCTGAAGTGGTTTGATGGTGCATGCTGGAAGGCCTAGGAGGAGAGAGTTACAATAATCCAGCTTTGGGAGTATGATGGCTTGTAAAACCATGCGGAAGTCTCTGTATAGGAGGAGAGGTTTGAGTTTCTTTAATGTTTGAAGTTTAAAGAAACATTCTTTTGTTGTGTTGTTGACGAATTTGTTGAGACTGAGTCTGTTGTCTATGATGACTCCCAGATCTCTAACTTGTTGTGTGGTGGAGAGCCCTGTGGTGACCGGATGTTGATTAGTGTTAGAATGTGAGGAAGGGGTATAGTTTTCCGGAATTATAATGAGGATTTCAGTTTTGTTTTTATTTAGAACCAAGTTGAGGCTGGTGAGTAGATTGTTGATAGCTGACAGACATTTATTCCAGAATGATATGGCTTTGTATATGGAATCTTCTATAGGGATGAGGATTTGAATATCCTCCGCGTATAGGTAATGTCTTAGCTTAAGGTTAGTGAGAAGTTGACAAAGTGGGAGTAGATAAATATTGAAAAGAGTCGGGGAGAGGGATGATCCTTGTGGTACCCCCCTTTTGGATTCGATGGTGTGGGACTCTTTGTTATTTATCTTGACCTTGTATGTTCTGTTCTCCAAAAATGATTTGAACCAGTTAAAAACTACTCCTGTAATGCCAATGTCTATTAGGCGTTGCAGGAGGCATGAGTGGTTAACGGTATCAAACGCTGATGAAAGATCAAGGAGAGCGAGGAGGCAAGGTTGGCCCTTTTCTAGGTTGAAAATGATAGTGTCTGATAATGATGTTAATAATGATTCGGTATTCATAGACTTACGAAAGCCAAATTGGTTTGAGGTGAGGATGTTGTTTTCGTCAAGATATTCTGTAAGTTGTTTGTTTACAACTTTCTCCATAACTCTGGCAATCAACGGGAGGTTTGCTATGGGTCTAAAGTTTGCTGGGTCTGAGGTGGGTAAGTTAGGTTTTTTGAGGAGCGGCTTGAGCATGGCTAACTTGAGTTGGTTCGGGACATGTCCTTGAGAGAAGGAGCAGTTAATAATGTCTGCTAAAGGTTTGGCTATGGTGTTGGAGATCAGACACAGTTTGTTGTATGGAATATGGTCTGATGGATGAGAGGATGGTTTTATCTTCTTGAGAATATTCTCTATTTCTAGAGTGGATGTGAGCTCAAAAGTGTTGAGTAGTGTTAGTGAAGTGTTAGGTTGTTTGACATTTGGGTGCGATGGTTGTTGATCTGTTGGGAGTGGTGGTTGAGCGGTTGAATGAGGTGTTTGTTGAGCGGGTGATTGCGAAGATTGGGGGGTGAGGTTGATTACGTGTTTTGGATGTGTAGATGGTCCCTTGAGGGGAGCTAGAAGTGAAGTGATTTTGTTGTCGAAAAAGTCTGCTAGTTCGTTCGCTTTAGTGAGTGCTTGATCGTCTGGAATGGTCGGTGCCGGGGGTTTTGTGAGGGTTGATACATAGGAGAAAAGAGCTCTTGAATCAAAGATGAGGTGGTGGATTTTTTTGGAGAAGAATATTCTCTTTGTTGTGTTGATGTTGTTTCTGTATGAGTTAAGGCATGATTTGTAGATGAGGAGGGTGGTTGTAGATGGGTTTTTTCGCCAATTTTGTTCCTTGCATCTCAACTCGTGTTTATGATTTTTTAGCTCCGGTGTGAACCAGGGTCTCCTGTTGTCTTTGTTTGGATTGATAGATTTAGTTGTCATGGGGCAAATTTGATCTGCAACCTTTTTAGTGATGTTGGTCCATGATGAAGTTGCTGAGTTTACGTCGGATAGGTCTAGGTGCTCAAGTTCCTTGGCTAGGTGTTCACCGAGTTGGTCTCCTGAGCACTGTTTCCTAAGTGATATAGTTATAGGTTGTGTAGATTGTGGTGGAAGTTCTTTTATTTTTAAAACCGATGATATAATTCGATGGTCTGACCAAGGTATTGGAGTGCAAGTTGGAGTGGTGTGGGTTGTGATACCTTCATTTATGAAGATAAGGTCCAGCGTATGGCCTGCTTTGTGGGTTGGTTCAGTCACTATTTGTCTGAAACCCATATTGTTGAGAGAGGAGAGAAAAGTTTTACAGTTGGTAGAATGAGGTTGGATATCTACATGTAGATTAAAATCTCCCATGAGGATGGTAGGTTTCGTGGAATTTAGGTGTTTTGCTGTAAGTTCTATGATGGAAGATGGGTCAGCTTCCAGTATTCCGGGGGGAGCATAGATTAGGCCGATAGTCAGATGTTTTGAGTTGAATAGGGCAAATTCAATCTTTGATATGTTATTGGAAGTCTGCAAAGTCAGACCCAGCGTTTTTTTGGCTGCGAGGAGAAGTCCACCTCCTCTTTTTTTAGGTCTGGGAATAGAGAGAACATCATAATCCTGTATGGGTAACTGATTTATTAGTGCAGTGTCGGTGGGTTTTAACCAGGTTTCTGTGATAGCACAGACAAATTGGTGGAACTTTGGGAAGCAGATCTACAGCTGGATATAGGGCCGAAGATGTGTTAGCAGCATTTGGGGGCGATATATCAGAATTTGAAAGCAGTTAATCTTGAAGTTCAATTTAGGGTTTGGCATTGAACTTATCTTACTTGGGCAAGGGGGTGAGGATGGGTCTGTGGGACTTGTTTCTCAGATATTCAGAAAACAAATCTGTGTCACACCTTCAGATTGTCCAATTGAGTCCTTTTGGGTGCAAATTTTAGAATTTCTGGAAAGAATCATGGGAGTTCATCTTGATTGCTCTGGTAAAATGATAAACCTTCATCTGTTGGTTAGCCAAGTGGGAACAGCAAGTTTGAGTGTCGTTTTCACTATGGCAAAAAAAAGTGATTCTTTCATCATGGAAGGAGGAGGAAGCACCAATGGCAAGTAGTGTAGGAGTTTGATGGCTTCCCATTCCCTGATGGTGTTATGGAAGGAGGACATCACTGATCTAAAGCCCAGCGGGCTGTGAAAGGATATTTCTCATACTATATTGTATTGTTTCACTTTTTCTATTATGTGCTTACAAATTATGTAAACCGATGTGATGGTTCTCGAATGACGGTATATAAAATCATTAAATAAAGTCAGCTATCCTGAATACATGGATGAGATATCTCTAGTGGCATTTCACTGGAATATGGTGAGAGTGTGTGGATGAATGGGGTGAATGATGTGACTGGGTTTGTATGGTGATGGAAGGGGGATATAATATGTATGCAGTGAGAAGATATGTAATACACTTATCTAGCTTTGTATTAAGTATTTGCAGTTTTATGATAAATAGTTTTGGTTTTCATTGCCAGATGTTCTATGTTAATGTCTCACTGTAATAAAGAGATTGTTTTTTCTTCCAGAAGTTTTTTTTTAAATTTGGAGTGATGAGACCAAAATTTAATTTTATGGTCACAACCATAAACGCTATGAAGAGAAGCTCACCGGCCCTACCATGAAGCAAGGAGGTGGATCTCAGCTGTTTTAGGGGGGTGTGAGCTACAGCGGCATAGGGAATTTAGTCAAAATTGATGGCAAGATGAATGCAGCAGTTTATCAGAAAATAATGGAGGATAATTTACATTCATTAGTCAGGAAGCTACACATGGGGCACCCTTGGCCTTTCCATCATGATAATGATCCAAAACAGAAGGCCAAGTTGACCTTTCAGTGGCTGCAGCTGAAGAAAAGTGAAGGTTCTGGAGTGGCCATTACAGTTTCCTGAACTCAACATCATTCAGCCATTTTGGGGAAAACTCGAACATGCAGTTCATGCCAGACAACCAAAGAGTGTTCAGGATCTGTAGGCTTTTTTGCCAAGAGGAATGGGCAGCTTTACCCCATGAGAAAATAAAGGGCCTTACTCACAACTATCGCAACCTTCATTGATGTAAAAGGGGACAATACACAACATTACGAACTAAGGGTATGCAAACTTTTGAACAGGACCATTTTATTATTTCCCTTATTGCTATGGCTTATTTAATGATTGTGCTATTCTGTGATGCATAATTGTTTAATTTGAAACACACAAAAAAATAACAGATGTGTTTTGTCTGATTACTCATGTTTTCTTAATGCTACACATATTACAAATTCTGCCAGAGGTTTGTAAACTTATAAGCACAACTATATTATTTCTTAAAATTGTAAGAGTTTGGGTGGGGAAGAGTTCTTGAGGGAAGGGGGGTATGGATGTGGGGCTGAGCTGAGGTTAAGTGGGTGGGAATGGGGACTGCCTTGATTCGGATGTTCCCATCAGAGAGTGTTGAGGTGACTGAGGCATCTTGGCTAAAGCCTCATGGAGGTGCTGGGGTGGATTCTTTGAAAGGTTGGGTAGTTACCCTGTTATGTGTGTGTTTGATGGATTAGCATGGGGCATTCAGGGATGGGAAAGGTTCACTGTTTTGTGGGGAATTAGGGGGTTGGGTAAAAGGCATACCCCAAAGTTATTACTGACAACGGTTCAGCAATGCAGGCATGTGAGCACAATAATTGCTACTTTTTTGGCTATGGATGTGTGGCTGTACCCCTCAGTCTGCCACTAAATGCCCTTAGTTCCATTCTAGACAGGACCGGTGCAACCCACTGTGCAAGCCGTGCACTTGCACAGGGAGGTGGCCTGGACAGGACTATGGCCTCAGGGCCGTGACCAAGTTGAGGAGCTGCTGGCACTGCCGCCCTGCAAAGAAAAGGAGCTGCAGGCCAAAGCGGTAAAGAGGAGGAAGTTGCAGGGCCCTGTGGCGGTTCCCAACCCATCATGCAGTGAAGATGAGGCAGCAGTGGAGGACCGCGTGGCGGAACAGCTCCTCCTCCTCTTTGCTGCGTGGGGAAGAAGAACCCTAGGGCCCACGTGGCAGTTCACAGCAGCCGAGCGGCAAAAATGAGATTTTCAGGGCTGTGCGGCAAAGCAGAAAAGGAGCCATAGCACCGTGAGGTGAACAAGAGGAGAGCCCTAGGGCTGCGCGGCAGTTCCCAACCTGCTGCGCTGTGAAGAAAAGGAGGAGCCCTAGGGTTGCACGGCAAAGAGTTGCAGAGCTGCAAGGTCAAGATGAGCTGCAGGCCCACGTGTTAGGTGGCCAGAAGGAACCAAACAAACCACCAGGCAGCTCCTATTCTGCTCTGCTGGGAGAGGCCTTGGTTCCTCAGTGTATGTATGAGCAGGAAGAAATGTGTGTGTGTGTCTGAGCATAAGTGGAGTGTCTGTGGGTGTCAGAGCATGTGGGTGGGTGAGTGAGTGGGTGGGTGTATCTGAGCATAAGTGGAGTGTGGGTGTCTGAGCATATGTGTGGGTGTCAGCATGTGACAGAGGGATCTTGTGTGTGTGTGTAAGAGGGAATGTTAGTTAACATGTATATGTAGGAGGAAGCATATGAGCATGTGTGTGTGAGAGAGGAAGCGTGCGTGTGAGCACGTGTGTAAGAGGGCACGTGCACGTATGAGGGAGAGAGCATATGTATATATGTGTACGTATGGCTATATATCTATGAGAGGAGAAAGTTTATGCATCTCTCACTAATCCACAACAATCTGAGTGACTAGAAATCAAAAGTTTCTAGGTATGGAGAGTGTGAATTATTTTATCCTTATTAGTTGTAATTTTTGGATGCTGTTTGATGTGTCTGCTGTTTTGAAATATTTTATTGGTGTTTGAGAAATTTAAAACAAATTGTTTGAGTTTTTAATTATTGGATCTTCCGTTCACCAGCTGTTTTGAAATATTCTTTTTATTAATATGATTATACTATTATGATATTTTTTTTAATTTTTAATTTATATTTTAACTATAGACAAGTATCCACTTGTTTTGTAATTGAAAGTACAGAAAAATTTATAAAGTAGTAAATGTAATTGTAACACTTCTAATTGTCATACTGTACTTAAAATAAAAGAAATACCTTGGGCTTTCCCATAACAGAGCGTTATAACTTCAATAAGTAATATTACAATCATTATATGTAAAGGTGGCCTGAGCAGATTCAACACCTTCTTTCCTACCTTACCAAACAAAGAGTGGAACAATTTGGAGCGAGAATCTAAGAAAGCCCGAAGCTGTGATGGTTCAAGAAACACATCATTTTGATCCTGATAGATTATACTACGTTTACAGGGAAATTGCAGTTAAACCACGCTCCCTTTTGCAATGCTTCCAATATCATATTGAGAAAAAATTTTCTGATTTGAGTACATTTTACCAAATCCGGGTAACACCATATTTTACGACTGAAAAACATAGCTTGATTGTTCCTGAAGTAATGCTTAAATACATTATTGTTGTCCATCAGACATAAGCAGTGGTCTCCTTTGCGCTACAATCATCTCCTGTGAAGATTCAGGTAATGAAGTCACATCAGGCAATATTTGTTCCTCAAAATTTTCACAATTAGCTTCAACATAATGGAGATCGTAGGCTTTAGTTACTTCTGGCTTTGTCTCGTCTGGGATCTTTAGAAACTGTGATATATATAGCCTGAACAAATCTAAAGGAGAAATATTCCTCAAGACAGGGAAGTTCAGGAATCTTAAATTGTGTGCTCTCAAAGAATTTTCAATATTCTCGAGCCTCTTATTAACCTCAATTTCACTTTGTATTAAGTTAGTCTGCACCTTCTCCACTTCTTTCAGTCGTCCTTCCATTGTTTCCAATTTTACATTTTGTTGTGCTATTCCATTGGCATTCAGGAGTTGATTTTTTATGTCTATAACTTCTTTGGTAAGTACCAGAATTGATTTTTCCAACGACTGCAACGCTGTCCATATAGTACAAAGTGCTATTTCTGTTGTAGGTAGCGAAATTGTTTCCATCTTAGGGAATTCCTTCCCCTTGCTGCCTCCTCCCACTGTTGCACAGCACCATTTCCCAGGCCCGAGATTCCCAGCATATCGGCAGTGCACAGTCCCGTACCACCATTACCCCTCAGGGGCTGTACCTTTGCCGTTTGCTCCGAGATGGTGAGTCCAACAGATGTTATGCCTTGCTAAGCCGCTCCTTCCCTTCCTCGGGATTCCCCGGAGGGGTCTGTGGTCTCCGACTGCCTATGAAAAGGTGACTCTGCAAAATTCCACTAGGCCCTAAAACACCAGTGGGGTACATATTGAAAAGCCATTTAGACAGATAATAGGAAAGTTATCCATCTAAATAGCTTAGCTGCATTTTTTTAATGCTTACCTGGCTAAATTCTAGTCTGATAATTTGGATAATTAAGTTGATTTAGCTGCTAACTGTAACGTATCTGGGTAAATTCAGTGGCGCAACTGTGCTGCCAAATATCCCGGTTAAATTAGCCGGATATGGGTATCTAACTTAACTAGCCTCTTAGTGGCTGAATATTTACCCCCAATATACCTCCTTTTAGGAAAATTGAACAAACCAAGCCTCTATAGATCCCTACATAGAAATGACACAATAGCAGAATACTTAACCTCAATTACACAAGCAGAACACAGACAAAACCTCACCAATTACAGAATAAAGGATCACAAATTAGAACCAGCAATATGCAGATAAAAATTGAAATGGAAATCCCAAGAAACCAGACTCTATGATTACAATGGAAAAACAGAAATATTCCTCATAATACAAATAAGAATCAATTATAATAGTAAAAACATACTAATAAAAGAATATTTTAAAACTACTTCTATTAATTGAAGTCATATACATTTAAAATTTCCCAAGCACCAATAAAATATTTCAAAATGACACACATATCAAATAATTAAAACTAAGGATTTTTTTTAAAAAAGCCACTGCTGTTCATATCTGGAACTCTTGATTTCCAGTTACCCTGAGATTGCTGAGGATTAGAGGGATACACAAATTATATCCTCTCTCTCTCACACACGCTTGCATACATACTAAAGAGGTTAGGAATGTTCAGCTTGGAGAAGAGACGGCTGAGGGAGGATATGATAGAGATGTTTAAAATCATGAGAGGTCTTGAACGGGTAGATGTGAATCGGTTATTTACACTTTTGGATAATAGGATTAGGGGGCCCTCCATGAAGTTAGCATGTGGCACATTTAAAACTAATCGGAGAAAGTTCTTTTTCACTCAACGCACAATTAAACTCTGGAATTTGTTGCCAGAGGATGTGGTTAGTGCAGTTAGTGTAGCTGTGTTTAAAAAAGGATTGGATACGTTCTTGGAGGAGAAGTCCATTACCTGCTATTAATTAAGTTGACTTAGAAAATAGCCACTGCTATTACTAGCATCAGTAGCATGGGATAGACTTAGTTTTTGGGTACTTGCCAGGTTCTTATGGCCTGGATTGGCCACTGTTGGAAACAGGATGCTGGGCTTGATGGACTCTTGGTCTGACTCATTATAGCATGTTCTTATAGAAACATAGAAATGACGGCAGAAGAAGACCAAACGGCCCATCCAGTCTGCCCAGCAAGCATTCAGACTTATTTTTCTCATACTTATCTGTTACTCTGACCGCTGAGGTCAGGGCCCTTATTGGTAACTTTTTGGTTCTAATTTCCTTCCACCCCCACCATTGATGTAGAGAGCAGTGCTGGAGCTGCATCAAAGTGAAGTATCAAGCCTAATTGGTTGAGAGTAGTAACCGCCGCAAGAAGCAAGCTACTCCCAGGCTTATTTGTGAATGCAAATCCTTTTTCCCACATTTCCTCTTGCTGTTGAAGCATAGAGCAATGTTGGAGTCGCATTAACCGTGTGCATGTTTATTGATTAAGTGTATTAATCACCAGGTAGTAGCCAACATTCCCGCAAGCCACCCCCATGCCTCTTCTCTTCATTCACATTCTCAAGACTTTATGGATCCATAGTGTTTATCCCATGCCCCTTTGAAATCCTTCACAGTTTTGGTCTTCACCACTTCCTCCGGAAGGGCGTTCCAGGCATCCACCACCCTCTCCGTGAAGAAATACTTCCTGACATTGGTTCGGAGTCTTCCTCTATGGAGCTTTAAATCGTGACCCCTAGTTCTCCCGATTTTTTCCAACAGAAAAGGTTTGTCATTGACTTTGGATCATTAAAACCTTTCAAGTATCTGAAAGTCTGTATCATATCACCCCTGCTCCTCCTTTTCTCCAGGGTATACATATTTAAGTTCTTCAATCTCTCCTCATAAATCATTTGATGATGACCATCCACCTTTTTGGTCGCTCTTCTCTGGACCACCTCCATATGCTTCTGTCCCTTCGGAGATATGGTCTCCAGAACTGAAAACAGTATTCCAGGTGAGGCCTCACCAAGGACCTGTACAAGGAGATAATCACTTCCCTTTTCTTACTCGATATTCCTCTCTCTATGCAGCCAAGCATTCTTCTTGCTTTAGCTATCGCCTTGTCACATTGTTTCACCGACTTCAGATCGTTAGACACTATCACCCCAAGGTGTCTCTCCTGCTCCGTGCACATCAACCTTTCACCCCCCATGGAATACATTTTTTTCGGATTTCCACACCCTATATACATGAGTCTGCACTTCTTGGCATTGAATCTCAGCTGCCATATCTTCGACCAGTCTTCCAGCTTCCTTAAATCCCGTCTCATTCTCTCCACTCCTTCCAGCGTGTCCACTCTGTTGCAGATTTTAGTATCATCTGTAAATAGACAAACCTTACCTTCTATCCTATCCGCAATATCGCTCACGAAGATATTGAACAGGACCGGTCCCAACACCGACCCTTGCGGCACTCCGCTCATCACTGCACTTTCTTCCAAATAAGTTCCATTTACCATCACACATTCTCTTCTGTCCTTCAACCAGTTTGCTATCCAGGTCACCACCTTGGCACTCACTCCCAAGCTTCTCGTTTTATTCACAAGCCTCCTATGTGGGACCCTATCAAAAGCTTTGCTGAAATCTAAGTAGATGACATTGAGCGCTCTTCCTCGATCTAATTCCCTAGTCACCCAATCAAAAAAGTCTATCAGATTTGTCTGACAGGACCTTCCCTTGGTGAAACCATGCTGCCTCTCATCCAGAAATTCTGCTGCTTGTAGATAGTTCACTATTCTTTCCTTCAGCAGCGACTCCAATACTTTTCCCACCACCGAAGTGAAGCTAACCGGCCTGTAGTTTCCAGCCTCCTCTCTGCTCCCACTCTTGTGAAGAGGGACCACCGCCGCTTTTCTTCAATCACTCGGCACCACTCCCGTTTCCAGGGATCTATTGAACAGGTCACGCAGCAGAGCCGCCAGCACATCTCTGAGCTCCCTCAGTATCCTGGGATGAATCTCATCAGGCCCCATGGCTTTGTCCACTTTCAGTTTTCCTAGCTCTTCCCATACGTTCTCTTCCGTAAACGGAGTTTCATCCATTCCACTACCCTCCAGTTTCTTGTTAACTAGTGACTTTCCTTCTCCGGGGTCTTCTTTAGTGAACAGCGAACTGAAGTATTCATTTAATATTTCTGCCATTTCTTCATCTGTCTCCACCCATTGATCCTTTTCAACTTTGAATTTCACTATACCAATTTGGACTTTTCTCCTTTCACTGATGTATCTGAAAAATGTTGTCACCTCGCTTTACCTCTTTGGCAATCCTTTTTTCCGCTTGACTTTTCGCTTTCTTGATTACTTTCTTCGTCTCCCTCAGTTTTACCAGATATTCTTCATTGTAATCCTCCCTTTGAGATCTTTTATATTTCTTAAATGCTGTTCTTTTATCTTTTATTTTATCAGCCACCTCCTTTGTGAACTAAATAGGTTTCATTCTTTTCTTGCTTTTCTTTACTTTTCTTACATGTATATTAGTCGCTTCAGTAATTGCTCCTTTTAGTTTGGCCCACTGTTGTTCCACATCTCTCATTTTCTCCCATCCTTCTAGTTCTTCCTCCAGGTATTTCCCCATTTCAACAAAGTCCATGTTTTTGAAACACAAAACCCTGGTCTTTGTGCGACTTCTCCGTATTGTATTAGTGATATGAAACCATACCGTTTGATGATCACTGGTGCTGAGGTGGGCACACGCCTATTCATTCAAAGGCTCTAAGACCCTCTCACCCCACCTTTCCCCCCCCCCCCCCCCCCACACACACACAAAAGCTTTTACTCTTCCAGACTCCTTAATACACAGGCTCTCACACATACAGACCCCCAGGCAGACACCCATTCATTCTCACACACGGACAGACACCCCCCCCCCCAAGGCAGGCATGCCTTCTCTCTCTCTTATATATACACCCCCCCCCCCTCCAGGCAGGCACCCATTCTCTCTCACAGACACACCCCCAGGCAGGCATCTATTCTCTCTCACATACATACACACACAGACAGTTCCCCATTCTCTCTCACACACACAGACACACTCTACCACCCCCCCCACACCCTACCACCCCCCCCACCCCCCACACTCTACCACCCCCCCACACACACACCCATTCATCTCTCACACTGACAGACCCCCAGGCAGGCATGCATTCTCTCTCTCTCACACACATAACTCCAGGCAGACACCTATTCTCTCAGACACACACACACACACACTCCCAGTCAGGCACCCATTCATCTCTCACACTGACAGAACCCCAGGCAGGAACCCATTCTCTCACACTGACAGACCCCCAGGCAGGCACCCATTCTTTCTCACACACATATTCACAGACTCTCAGGAAGGCACCAATTCATTCACATACACACACACAAGCTCCCATTCATATGCATACACACACTGAAGTCAGGCCCCCTCTCTTTGTTTTGCCGGCAGCCTCAGAGCTTCTCTCTTCTCTACTGCTGCTGCTGTTGCTGTTGGGGAGGAGCCGATCATTCATCGCTCCTTCTGCTTCCTCTGTGCAGGCCCCACCATATTAAAAATATGTGGGGCAAACACTTCCTCCATGCTGATCTCGTGCATTGCGAGATCAGCATAAGAACGTGCTACTCGCACATTCTTATCCTGTGGGCCAGCACCATTTTTCAGCCACTGGTGGGATCGAGTCCACCAGTGGCTGCATGTACCTTCCCCCGTGGTATAGAAAGTCCCGGGTCACTGCTACAGACAGCCCTCTGGACGCTTGTTCGCAGCGTCCCGTCCCCCCCCCCCCCCTGCCTGTCAGGCGTCCACATGCCTCCTCCTCCTCTTCTGCTGCCGGATGGGATGGGCTTCCCCTGCAGCCACGGGCCTCCCCTTTTCCCAGATGGGAGGGGATCCCTTGCCCCTGGGCTCCCCCCCCCCCCCCTCGCTACTCCACTGTCCACTGGGTGTTTTGACCCGGACTGGCCACTGTTGGAGATTGCTGGGCTTGATGGACCTTGGTCTGACCCAGCCTGGCATTTATTATGTTCTTATTTGCTATCTGCTGCTGCCTCAGGGACTTGTAGCAAAAGGAAAAAAAGAATCACAAGGACCTGGGACACATCCATTCAATCTCTTGGAGGATGGGTCTCAGTTTCAGAAAAGCCTTCCACTAGAAAATCTTGTGCACTGAAGAAGAGGAGGTTTTCTGTGTGCTGTGAGCAAAAGGCCTTAGATCCTTTTGCTTGTTCTCCACAAAACCTGCTTGACAACCTTCTGCAACTTTTGTAAGCTGGTCTGAAGACCAAATCTGATAGGGTTCACCTGAGTGCAATCGGTGATTATTACCTTAGTGTAGAGAGTAAGCCCATCTCTGTGCAGCCCATAGTTGTACGGTTCATGCAAGGTTTGCTTCAGTTAAAGCTTCCCCTAAGGCCTCCTGCTGTGTCTTGGGACCTCAGTGTGGTTGTAGCTCAGCTGATGAAAGCTCCTTTGAGAATCTGTGCTCCTGTGACATGAAGAATCTGACCTGGAAGGTCGTATTTTTAGTGGCAGTCACTTTAGCACGCAGAGTCAGCGAGCTCCAGGCCTTAGTGACTTATCTACTTTACAATAAGTTTTTCCATGACAGGGTGGTCTTGTGTACGCACCCTAAGTTCCTGCCTAAGGTAGTGTCAGACTGCCATCTTAACCAGTCCATTGTCCTGCCAACATTTTTTGCCAGGCTCTATTCGCACCAATGCAAACGAGCTCTGCATAGTTTGAAGTGCAAAAGAGCCTTCTCCTTCTATCTGGAGCAGACAGAAGCCCATAGACAGTCCACCCAACTTTTTGTTTCTTTTGATCAGAACAGGTTGGGGATCGCCATTGTCAAGCATATGTTTTCCAATTGGCTAGCAGACTGCATCTTCTTCTGTTACGCTCAGGCTGGATTTCATCTTGGAGGTCATGTCAAGGTTCACTCTGTTCAAGCCATGGCAGCGTCAGAGGCCCACTTGTGAGCAGTCCCCATGGAGGAGATCTGCAGAGTTGCGATGTGGAGTTCTAGCCACTAATTTGCATCACATTACTGTTTGGCTAGGGATGACCGATGCAACAGCGGGTTTGGCCAATCTGTTCTTCAGAACTTGTTTGAGGTTTAGAACCCAACTCTGTTCCTGACTTGGGCCCATTCTTTCTGTTCAGGCTGTGCCCCCCCCCCTCCACCCCCCCCCCCCCCATTACTAACAAAATGCTGCTGTGGTTGTGCCCATTGGCTCCTGTTTTGTGGGTCCCCTTTTTTGTTAGGCAGGTGGTCTGTAGCTAGGGATTCACCCATTTGTGAGGACTGCCATCTTGCTTATCCTTGTAGAAAGCAGAATTAGTTACCTGTAACAGGAGATCTCAGAGGAGAGCAGGATGTTAGTCTTACAAAACCCACCTGCCACCCTGTAGAGCTGGTTTTCACCTCTTGGGTTTTCTTCTTTTATTAATTTATCTAGAATTCTATGATATAAGACTGAGGGTATCCTGTGTGGTATATTGCATGCCGGGCATGCCCAGAGAGGCTCAGTCAAAGTTGTAGAAACTTTGACTTGTTTTCCGTGCCGGGCTCCATTGGATGATGTCACCCAGGGTGTGAGGACTGCCATCCTGTTGTCCTCTGAGAACCCCCGTTACAGGTAAGCAACTCTGCTTTGCTGTCTACCTGTGCACTATTATGAAGTACACATTTGAGGAGCTCTTCAGGTTTTTTTGACCAGTAGTATTAATGGAACTGAGGCGCACTGAATGCAAGAAACCCCAGGAGAAGCACAGGGTGTCCCTCGTTTTGAAGAAGTGAGGGGAAAACGAGATCAGTGAGTCTAAGGCATTGCACCAGGAATAAAAATGAGAAAACTGGATGGGCTTTCTGGTCCTTATCTGTTGATATATTCTATGGTTAAAAAGTAGGACCTACATGTTCCTGCATTCAGAGGGCAGGGGTGGAGCATGAAAAGGGACAGTTAAAAAAAAAATGGGACTGGATCAGCTTGTTTGAATAATATAAACAATGTAAAGGAACTGGTTGGGAAGCCTGAGGAAACCTGATTCAGGTCCCAGGCCCTGCTGGTTTACACTGGGACTGAGAAGGTTAGGGAAGAGCCTAATGCTAAGGCAGATACATTGGCCCTCAGTTAAGCTGTTTATGCAAAGCGTTGGCACACTGTCGCATGTGGTTTTTATCCTACTTTCCAAAGGGAAGGAAGACTTATGAGATCGCTCTGTGTGTGTTTCTAATAACTTTTCTATTTGATGTCTTATCAACATGAAATTTTGAGACTATATCAATGGGACCATGAGAATTGTGATTGGGCAGTGGTGGGTGTTTTTTGGAAGCCATACGTATGTGTGGATGCGAGCGCGTATCCCAGAAAGTTGGCTTGATTAGCGCTGGCTGTAATTCTCGTTGGCCGTGCAGATCGCATGCCTTTGCCTTCATGCTCATGCAGTGCAGCACACATGCAGGCCATTTACAGAACTCTGGAGGCCGTGCAGATGCTCTTCTTGGTAACAATCAGGGAAAGGATCTGGTGTGAAACTGCAGATGGATAAGGGAAGTGAGAAGTTCCTCATAGCTCTAAACTTGTAAACAACCAAAGTGACTATGTTCAGGCATTCTTCTTGTGGCCAAAAAAAAACAGAAAAGTAGAACACTTCAAAGACAAATATGAAAATGGAATTATTAATAAGGAATGAACACTACTATAAATGAAGCAGGTATCAATAAAATCAAACTAAAACATGTAGTGTAATAAATTTTAATCACATTGTATAAAATCCACAACGGCATAGTAATAAGTACAACAGTCAATAAACAAAAATAAAAATACAAAATCCTGACATGGTCATGTTTTGGCAATACCTTCTTCTGGGGATTTCAGAATTCAACATCAGTTACAGTAGTGATGAGGAGTGCGACATCTCTGCTAGGTGAAAAGAAGGAGAGCCCCACACAGACAAATCTCTTCCGGTGACAAACTGCTGTCTGGTAAGAGTAGCCCAAGCAGCCTCACGTTAGTAGAAATTTAAAAGGAGTTCCTCGTTTCTCCAGAGATTGATGAAACATCTCTGGTGGAAACCAATGATGGAGCTAATCAAATCCTGCTACGGGGGGGGAATGTTGGTCAGTAAGTGATCACCTTCTCTCCTGTAATGGAATTATTTCTGACTACCCTGGCTGAGGAAGTATTTAGAGGATTCAGAGTTCTCACCCAGACACAGATTAGTTTGAAGGCCACATGCCAACCTCTAAGTGAACTCATACTTCCTGTTTTCCAATGTGAAATGCTTGCGAATAGGCAAAAATCTGTTTATTAGTCAGGCCTGGATTTGTCACTAGGCACCAGCAGCTGAGAAGGAGGAAGCGGCCAGAAGTACTGCAAGGCCACAATCTTCTGATATGTTAGGATCAGGCAGAGTGAGTGAAGGGAGTGTGACAGCACCAGGGAGAGGGGAATGTGATGGAAAGGACATGACTATACCACTTGCCACCAATGAGATTGCTCCTTCTGTTGCCAGTGGGAATTTCGGGGGAGCCATGGCCCCTGTGACCCCCTTCTCCGTTCCGTTCCAATGCCTGTGCCTGGAGGCATGATCGTACACTGAAAAATCTTCTCTACCCCCTGATCTAACCTTACACGGGGATGCCCCAATGCTCTGTGAAGGGGTACCAAGGCTCTTACAAGGAAAGTCTCCAAAAAATAGTTTAAAAAGTAAACACAGACAAATTAGATAAGTCTAAACAGGCTGTCAGCAAAATCCCTCTCCAATAAGTTAACAAAATTAACAGACAGAAGACAGAGAGCGCCTGCCTTCAAAAAATCAAACTAAAAATCCCACACCCTAAAATGGTTCATGGTGGTTAAAAAGGGTAAGGCAACCCCATCTCGGACTCCTACATGGGGAAGCAAACTCCATCCCCTTGTCACTAAATCTCTTTGCACCTTCTCAGCTAGGTAGTATGCTCCTTCTGGGAAGGAAACCATGGGTCCTTACATTTATTTTTAATGTTTGACTGTTGTATTTATTACTACGCATTTCTATATTTTGAGCTGCCAGCGCTGACCCACCTGGGTCCAAGGTCCAAGGCCTGCTCCGACCGCCCATCTCGGACCGACCGCCTCGAACTGACCTGCACCTCGCCGCACCCGGATGGAAGTTCCGCCCACCCAATCGCGTATCAACGCGAGCAGAAAAGTCCTTTAAAGGGCGAAGAGCAACGCTGGTGTCGCGCGCATAAGGAGCGCAACAAAGGGGCCTGCCCCTTGGTGCGCCCCTTAGTGCAGCCCCCAACAGACCCACTTAAGTCAAAAAATCTACAACAGATTGACGTCAACGAAGTGAAACTCAGCTGGTTCAACAGCCCAACAAAAAATCAAGGATCCCTCACCAGCTCTACATCATAACCGTAGCCCTCCCTCCATTCCAAACCCACGCCATGTGCTCATTTGACAGCCAACATCTCAATCCCAGACTACAAGAAGGTGACATCAACTAAACCACCTTAAAAGCCTCCCATAACTATTACCGATCTCACAAAAGTCACACAATATGCCTCCACTAATTCATAATAAAACACCCTCCTCAACCATCCACCCCTCCCCCCCAACAGATTTAGGCATCTGTTATATATCCCAACCAAAGACACACTGAAAAAACTTTCTTTTCTCATCTTCCTGCTCATCAATGCCCAATCTCTGACAAAAAAATTTATGCTGATCTCCGACTTACTACATGATCAAAAACCAGACTTCATAGCGATCACTGAAACCTGGCTTAAGAAAACAGACTCTGTAATAACTAACCAAATACCCAATAACCAATATGATCTCTTCTCAATTCCCAGAACACAACAACAAGGAGGAGGAATAATGCTAATTATAAAAAAGAAATTCACTATGAAGTTAATCCTACACACACTACTACCCCAATATGAAGTAGCCCTCTTCAATTCAACTGACCTACAAATCTGCCTAATATATTGCCCCCCAGGAATACTAGAAAACAATATATCCCTACTAATAGAATTTTTCGTTACAAACATTAATTACAAGAAACCCACTATAATCCTTGGTCTCAATCTCCACCCTGATGAGACTCAGCTATCACATTCATGCCAAACACTCATAGACGTACTTTCCACTCTGAACTTCTCGCTAGAAGTTAAAGAACCAACGTACAAAGCCGGACACTCACTAGACCTCGTCTTCATCAACGACACCTACCTATGCAACACTTCAGTTTCCTGCGCACCAGTTCCCTGGTCAGACCACTTCCTCCTAACCTGCCAAACTGGAATCCTCCCTAAAAATGAGATAAATGAAAGCAACACCACCACCTTCAAATACAGACCTCCTTTCCCGACAGAGACACTACAACAAGAACTCGAAAAATAGCTTCCCAATATCAACCTCTCAAATAGTAACATCGCCACCCATTCATGGATAAAAATAACGTCAGAAATCACTAACACCATCAACCCAGAAAAAACCAAGCGGCTCAATGTCAACCGAATAAACTCCAACCCCTGGTACAATAAAGAACTGAAGAATACCAAAGGCACCCTGAGAAAAAAAGAAAGAGAATGGCGCAAAAAGAAATGCCAGATTACCCTATCCAACTACTGCGTTTACCTAGCATACTATAAAAACATACTAAATAAGGCCAAACGAGAATACTACAGCAAAAAATTCAAAATTTTTCCCATAATCCCAAAATACTATTTGATATCGTGAACAAGCTAATCATGGATACCAACTCAACTTCTACCTTCTCAAGCTCCAACTTGTGCCAAGAACTAGCCAACTTCTTCAAACAAAAAATCAGCAAAATAACAGAGAACCTAAACATCATAGTGCAAAAAAACTTCTCAGCCATCATCAAAAACACTGCACTTAGGGGTAGATTTTCAAACCGTGCGATTTGGCCTACTTTTGCTGGCGCATCAGGCGCAAGCAAAAGTACGCTGGATTTTAGTAGATACGCGCGGAGCCGCGCGTATCCGCTAAAATCCGGGATCGGCGCGCGCAAGGCTATGGATTCTGTATAGCCGGCACGCGCCGAGCCGCGCAGCCTACCTCCGTTCCCTCCGAGGCCGCTCCGAAATCGGAGCGGCCTCAGAGGGAACTTTCTTTTGCCCTCCCCTCACCTTCCCCACCCTTCCCCTACCTAACCCACCCGCCCGGCCCTGTCTAAACCCCATCCTTACCTTTGTTGGGGGATTTACGCCTCCCAGAGGGCCGCTAGCGCACCGGGACGCAACCTGGGGGCGGGTACGGAGGGCGCGGCCACGCCCCCGGACCGCCCCGGGCCGTAACCACGCCCCGGACCCGCCCCCAAAACGCTGCCGACACGCCCCCTAAACGCCGCGACGACTGGGCCTGCCCCCGACACGCCCCCCTCGGAGAACCCCGGGACTTACGCGAGTCCCGGGGTCTGCGCGCGCCGGTGAGCCTATGTAAAATAGGCTCACCGGCGCGCAGGGCCCTGCTCGCCTAAATCCGCCCGGATTTGGCTGGATTTAGGCGAGCAGGGCTCTTAAAATCCGCCCCTTAGTCTACATTTGAAATTATCCTCTGTATTGAAGTGGAGAACCAAAGAGGTTTGGATGAGTTCTTGGAGGAGAAGTCCATTAACGGCTATTAATCAAGTTTACTTAGGGAATAGCCACTGCTATTAATTGCATCAGTATAAGAACATAACAACATTTTTCCCTATATGCATCACCTTGCACTTATCCACATTAAATTTCATCTGCCATTTGGATGCCCAATTTTCCAGTCTCACAAGGTCTTCCTGCAATTTTATCACAATCTGCTTGTGATTTAACTACACTAAATAATTTTGTATCATCCTCATATTTTATTACCTCACTCGTCATATTTCTTTCCAGATCATTTATAAATATATTGAAAAATGCAGGTCCCAATGTAGATCCCTGAGGCACTCCACCGCCCACTCCCTTCCACTGAGAAAATTGTCCATTTAATCCTACTCTCTGTTTCCTGTCTTTTAGCCAGTTTGTAATCCACGAAAGGACATCGCCACCTATCCCATGACTTTTTACTTTTCCTAGAAGCCTCTCATGAGGAACTTTGTCAAACACCTTCTGAAAATCCAAATACACTACATCTACCGGTTCACCTTTATCTACATTTTATTAACTCCTTCAAAAAAGTGAAGCAGATTTGTGAGGCAAGACTTACCTTGGGTAAAGATATGCTGTGTTCCATTAACCCATGTCTTTCTATATGTTCTTTGATTTTGATATTTAGAACACTTTCCACTATTTTTCCTGGCACTGAAGTCAGGCTAACTGGTCTGTAGTTTCCCGGTTCGCCCCTGGAGCCCTTTTTAAATATTGGGGTTAAATTAGCCACCCTCCAGTCTTCAGATACAATGGATGATTTTAATGATAGGTTATAAATTTTTACTAATAGGTCTGAAATTTCATTTTTTAGTTCCTTCAGAACCCTGGGGTGTATACCATCCGGTCCAGGTGCTTTACTACTTTTCAGTTTGTCAATCAGGCGTACCACATCTTCTAGGTTCACCATGATTTGGTTCAGTCCATCTGAATCATTATCCATGAAAACCTTCTCCGGTACAGGTATCTCCCCAACATCCTCTTCAATAATCACAGAAGCAAAGAAATCGTTTAATCTTTCCGCGATGGCCTTATCTTCTTTCAGTGCCCCTTTAACCCCTCGATCATCTAATGGTTCAACTAACTCCCTCACTGGCTTTCTGTTTCAGATATATTTTAAAAAGATTTTACTGTGAGTTTTTGCCTCTACAGCCAACTTCTTTTCAAATTCTCCCTTAGCCTGTCTTATCAATGTCTTACATTTAACTTGCTAACTGCTTATGCATTATCCTATTTTCTTCTGTTGGATCCTTCTTCCAATTTTTGAATGAAGATCTTTTGGCTAAAATAGCTTCTTTCACCTCACCTTTTAACCATGCCGGTAATAGTTTTGCCTTCCTTGCACCTTTTTTAATGTATGGAATACATCTGGACTGTGCTTCTAGGATGGTATTTTTTTAACAATGAATACGCCTCTTGCACACTTTTTACTTTTGTAGCTGCTCCTTTCAGTTTTTTTCTATTTTTCTCATTTTATCAAAGTTTCCCTTTTGAAAGTTTAGCACGAGAGCCGTGGATTTGCTTACTGTCCCCTTTTCAGTCATTAATTCAAATTTAATCATAATATGATCACTATTGCCAAGCGGCCCTACCACCGTTACCTCTTTCACCAAATCCTGTGCTCCACTGAGAATTAGATCTAAAATTGCTCCCTCTCTCGTCTGTTCCTGAACCAATTGCTCCATAAAACTGTCATTTATTCCATCCAAGAACTTTATTTCTTTAGCATGTCCTGATGATACATTTACCCAGTCAATATTGGGGTAATTGAAATCTACCATTATTACCGGCACTACCAATTTGGATAGCTTCCCTAATTTCTCTTAGCATTTCACTGTCCGTCTCACCATCTTGGCCAGGTGGACGGTAGTGTACTCCTATCACTATAGTCTTCCCCAACATATAGAAACATAGAAATGACGGCAGAAGAAGACCAAATGGCCCATCCAGTCTGCCTAGCAAGCTTTCACACTTTTTATTTTCTCATACTTATCTGTTACTCTTGGCCCTTATTAGTAACTTTTTGGTTCTAGTTACCTTCCACCCCTGCCATTGATGTAGCGAGCAGTGCTGGAGCTGCATCTAAGTGAAGTATCACGCTTAATTGGTTAGGGGTAGTAACTGCTGCAATAAGTACGCTACTCCCACGCTTATTTGTTTACCCAGCCTGTGCAATTCAGTCTTTGTTGGTTGTTGTCTGAATATAAATCATCTTTTCTTCATTCCCCCCTGCTGTTGAAGCAGTGAGCTGCGCTGGATATGTATTCCAAGCCCATCTCACCAAGGCTTGAAGAAAGAGGTGGCCCGATGAGGCCACAGCCTGAAGAAAGAGGGGGCTGCGACCAAGCCGATTCCAATGTAGCGTAAAGAAAGAGAAGGGCCGCAGCATGAAGAAAGAGGAGGCCTGGTAGGGGAAGGCTCTGTGAGTGTATGAATGATCCCCATGCCTGGATGAAAGCCTGTGTGTGTTTGAGTGAGAATAAGAACCTGTATGTATGTAAGGAATAGAGAGCCTGTGTATAAATGAGAAGAAGCGTAGGTGAGAGCATAGTCATGTTTGAGAGAGTGTGTGAGAGATGTAACGAGTGATGTGTGTGTGAGAGAAAAGAGAAGGTTTGGGCGGCCCCACCTCCCCCAGTCCAGGACAATCTCAGGATGACTGGAACTCAAAAGATGTCAGGTGTGGAGAGTAGGAAATGTTTAAATCCTTATGTTTTAATTACTGAATGTTATTTGATGTTTCTGCTGTTTTAAAATATTTTATTGGTATTTTGGGAATTTTATAACATTTTTGTAATGATTGGATGTTTTGAAATATTATTTTTATTAGTATGGTTTTGCTATTGTAATTCATGATTTATATTTCTTTATTTTATTATTTCTGGGTCTATATTCAGTAGGCCATTTAGTGCATAAGTTATCCAGCTAAAAGTAGCCGGAAAACTTGCCCGTCTATTCAGTGGGAGAACCATCCCATTGAATATACTTGTTTAAAGTCATGCAGCTACCTATAGTCGGATAACTTTAATGCTAACTGGCCAGTAGTTGAATATGGTGGGTTAGATCTAAAGTTATCCAGCCTCATGTGGCCGAATAACTACCGGTAGCTACTTATCCGGCAGGGGCGATTCTACAATGAGCCAGGGTGAGGCAGCTGCTTCAGGCGGCAGAATTTTGAGGAGGCAAAAAATGCTGCCCCTTCAAAAAAAAAACGCCCCTGCAGGGAGTTCCTCGTTATCAGAGCGGCATAGGTTTCAAAACAGAGGTGCAGCATGAGCGTCCCACGGCACTGCGACGCCCAAGCGCATCGCTTTGTTCTGCTTCGTGCTGTACCGCTTCATTTAGCAGCCGGCAAGGCTGAAGCCAAGGTGCGATTGGTGTCCCCTTTCCTTGCTAGTTCGTCTTGCCCTACTGAAATTGTGCGGCTACCGTTTGCACCCTGTACTGTGTGCTAGCGCTGCGCTGCCCTACTGCCTGTCCCCACGAGATAGAAGGACAAAAAAAACAAACTGGTTAAGCTGACAGCTTGATTATTATTTTTAAAAAGTTGTTGAGCAGCTTGGGCATTTCCTTGGTCAGTGCACGGCTCGGTGGGGGCCTGAGGAAAAGGAAGAGGACAGAGGGGGAGGCGGGACCATGGCCATAGAACTGGAGGATTGGGAGAGCCGCACACAGGGATCGGAGGGCGGGGCAGCGCTATACCCGGAGGGGAGCGAACAGCCGCAGGAGACCCGCTATAAGAAGCACGGCTTTGATTTGCAGGCCCCGCTGTTCTGTAGCAGCACTGGGGAGAGCTGGTGATAAACTCCTCCTGGTCTGAATTGACCAAACGGCACTCTAGCTCCTCCCCGCTTCTGTAGAGGAGAGGGAGAAAGAGGTAGGTTTGGGGAGGGAAGGGAGTGGAGTGGATTAACAATAACTGAGAAGAGAGAGACTGATATGGGGCAGGGGATGACAAGTAACTGAAGAGGGTGACAGTGGCTGGTGAGTCAGAAAGAAACTGATCTGGGGGGAGGGAGTGACAATGACTGGTGAGAACAAGAGAAAGACTGATCTGCGGGGAGGGGGTGACAATGGTGAGAGGCGGATCTGCAGGGAAGGGTTGACAGTGACTGGAGAGAGACTGATCTGGGGAGAGGGATGACAGTGTCTGGTGAGAGCAAGAGAATGATCTGGGAGAGAGAGGTGACAGAGACTGAGAGCAAGAGAGAGACTGATCTGCAGGGAAGGGGTAATAGTGACTGGTGAGAGAGAGAGACTGATCTGGGGGGAGGCGGTGACTGACAGGTGAGAGAGAGACATCTGGGGGGAGGGGGTAACAGTGACTGGTGTGAGAGAGAGACTAATCTGGGGGAAGGAGTGACAGTGACAAATGAGAGAGAGAAATCTGGGGAGAGGGGGTGACAGTGACTGCAAGAGAGACAGTGATATGTGGGGAGTGGGTGACTGGTGAAAGCAAGAGAGTGATCTGGGGGCAAGGGGTGACAGTGACTGGTGAGAGAGAGAGTCTGATCTGGGAGGAGGGGATGACAGTGACTGGTGAGAGCAGGAGAGACTGATCTGGAGAGGGGGTAAGGGATGACAGTGACTGGTGAGAGCAGGAGAGACTGATCTGGAGAGGGGGTAAGGGATGACAGTGACTGGGGAGAGCAGGAGAGAGTGATCTGGGAGGAGGGGGTGACAGTGATTGGTGAGTGAGCAGTGTTGACCTTTGGGTAGGACATGCTGAGCGGTGGGTCGCTCTGTGCAGCACTAGTATCACATATCCTGCTGCAGCCCGAAAAGAAGCCTGGTGGGGCTGCAGCAGACCCCATCCCAACGTGGCTCGAAGATATGGTTAAGCTCTTAGAGCGTGTGTGTATGCGCACACATTGGTGAGAGAGCGAGAGCCTGTGTGTGTGTATGAAAGAATGAACATATGTAAATGAATGCGTATGTGTGTGGGAGGCTGTGTCATATATGCACACATATGAGTATGGAGTATATGTGTGACAGCGTGAGAACAGAGTTTGTGTATGTGAGAGAGAGGGACCTTGTGTGAGTGTGGTTGCGTGTTTGAGGAGTGTGTGAGAGATTCAGCATTTATAAGTGTATGTGAGAGACAGAATGACGTTTGTGCATACCACCACCCCACCTTTCCCCTAATCCAACAACAATCTCAGAGTGACTGGAAATGAAACCATCCCAGGTATGGAGAGAGATTTTAAATCCTTATTAGTGTTAATTATTGGGTGGTGTTTGTTTCTGGAATATTGTATTGGTGTTTGGGAAATGTATACATTTTCCAATTATATTGGATATTCTGTTCAACAGAGGTTTTTAAATAATTGTTCTTTTTATTAGCATGGTTTTACTTTTATGATTCATGATTTATATTTCTTGATTTTATTGTTTGATGTTTTATAAGGAAAGTAATTTTGCACTGCATACAGTGGCGGTTGCATTCTTGGTGGCCTGCCCATGGGGTTCCCATCCTCCTGAGGGCAAAAGGAAAGAAAGGTAGCAGTGGCACGCTTTTGGGAGGAAGGAGAGAGAGTGAGTGAAGGGAGGTGGGGGCTGAGCTGACTGAAAGGGAAATTCTCACTCACCCTTCTCTTCCCCTCCTTCACATAGCTCTGCTTCCCTTACTTTCTCATCTCAGAAAGAAGGGAAGAAGAGGGAGTGAGTGAGCAGAAAGAGAAAGGAGTGGAGTTGGGAGAGAGAGGGATGGGAAGGGAGGAGGTATGAGTGAGGAGAGGAGTGAGGGAGGCAGAAGGTGTGAGTGAAGAGAGGGAGGTATGAGGGAGGAGAAGGGGAGGGAAGGGAGAAGGTGTAGGGGAGATGGAGGGGAAGAGAGGAGGTGTGAGATAATGGAGAGGGAGGGGAGAGAAGTGGGTGGAGGAGCAGGGGAAGGGAGGAGGTGTAGGGGAGACAGAGGGAAATGGGGAGGAAAAGGGGTGAGGGAGAGGAAGGGAGAAGGTGTGAGGGAAGCAAGAGAAGAGAAAGCAAGGAGGGAGAAGGGAAGGAAAAGGAAGGGGATTAAGTGAGAGGGAAGACTGCAGCTTGTGTGTTAGAGGGGGAAAATGTGTATGTGTGACGTGTGTGAGAGAGAATGAATGTGTGTTAGTGTGTGTATATGAGAGAGTGAGGACAAAGTTTTATGTGTAGCGCCCCTCCTCCCACTAACCCACAACAATCTCAGTAGGAAAGCAAAAGTTCCAAGGTATGACGAGTGATGAATTTCTTTTAACCTTGCTAGTTTTAATTAGTGCGTGTTATATGATGTGTCTGCTTATTTTTAAATATTTTATTGAGTTTGGGGAATTGTTTTAAATTTTTTATAAGTTTAATTATTGAATGTTCTGTTTGTCAGCTGTTTTAAAATATTCTTTGTTTAGTGTGTTTTTACTATTATGATTGCTTTTTTAGATTTCTTGATTGTATTGTTTGTTTTATGAGGAATGGTGATGTTTCTGTTTTTCCATTGTTGCACTGCATACAGTCTGGCTTGTTACGGTTTCCAGTTCAGATTTTCTCTGCATATTTCTGTGTGTGCTTTATGGTCTCTTTATACTGTATTTGGTGAGGTTCTGTCTATGTTCTGTATGTGTGACTGAGATGAGGAGTTACTGTGTGTACTGTGTGTACTGTGTTACTGTGAAGGAGTCTAAAGCTGCCTGGCTTGTTCTGTTTTCCTAATAGGAGGTGTGTATTGGGGTTTTAGGACCTGGTGTAATATTTGCTTTTGAAGGCCACAGGCCAACCTCCAAGTGAACTCATATTTACTGTTTTGCACTATGAAATGCTTATGAACAGGCAGGAATATGTTTATTGTAGTTATGCCAGTAGTTCTATGGTGAGAAAGTAGCAATTAACTAGTACTAAAGGCCGCACAGCTGGGCCTAAAATTGATAAGAAGACAGAAAGTGGGGACACTGCTGCCCTCCCAAGCATATAGAAGTAGATTTTAAAAGTGTTGGTTAAAAATCTGGGCCGCGCACAAATTTTAAGAAGCTGGGAAGAATGCGCATTCAGAATAAGGGGGCGGAAAAGGGGCAGGGCGTGAGCATTCTGGGGGCAGGCCAAGACTTACAGCTAAATCTGCTTCTGGTCCTTATGAGGCACAGGAGTCCTGAACATGGGGGGGGGGGGGGGGGGGGGGAGGGAGAGCGAGCACCTCTGTATAGACTCAGTCTATATAGGTACCACTGCACTTTGAATCGAGGTGGGTTGGGGGTGGGGGAGGTGGTGTTTCAGACATAGTCAGAGGTATTCATTGTAAAACTGACATCACTAAAGAACTGTAGTCCTTATAAGCAATGACAAGGAGTTGATTTGTACAATGCAGCTAGCAGATACTGCAGAGTACAAATTAACTCCTCTTGTTAGACTTTTCATCGCTTATAAAGACTACAGTTCTTTAGTGATGTCAATTTTACAATGAATACCTCTGACTGTGTCTGTAACACCACCTCCCCTAACCTGAACCCACCCCGATTCAAAGTGCCCCTCTACAGTGGTACTTACAGAGTGTCAGACTGACCCTATACAAAGTCTGACTCTCTCTCTCGCTTACTCTTTCTCTGTCTCTCGTGTGAGCATGTAAAGGCTGTTGGCATATGTGCGCCATGAGTAATTTAAATGCTATGCGCATACTTTATAAAATGAGGCGTATTGTGTTTCTTTTAAAATTTACCAGTTAGTGTATAAGGAGAAATAGCAGCTAGAGAGGAAGAGAGCACTTCTGGACGTGATAGCACAGGCGGATCCTTTGGAAGCCTGTAAGCTTTATATGTAAGTAGCAATTATCTGCAACTAATTTTTCTGTATGATCTGATTTTATTTGTTCTACCCTCTTATTGCTCAAATAAACTTACTTTCCTAAATACCTGAAACCATGAGGTACTAAATCAGTGTGACTATTTGTGTGGGGAATAAGTTCCTGGGTACAAGCCCCCAGGAATGATCCCAGTAGTGATTGTTTACATTGGGAAAGCCCCCGAGGCAGTCCTGTGTGTATGCAGATGATGAGCCCCCGGGCAGAATGGCAGTGTGCCTGGTCTAAACCCAGAACAAGGCCCGGGCTAGAGGCACTCATCTTTTGGACATTTTACATTGTTGGGTTTTTTTAAGATTGGGGCACATTTTTTAGTTGGGGGTGGGGGTTGAGACGTGGTGGAGGATGGGCATCGGGCCAGATAAGTAGCTAGTTATCCCGCCCCGTGAGGCTAGATAACTTTAGATCAGCTTCCGAGCAGGTCTAAAGTTATGTGGCTAATTAAGCCGGATATACCTGATATGTGGCTAAGTTAGCCAGATAACCGGACCCCTCCCCAGAATGCCCCTTTTATATCTGGCTAAACTATAGCTGAATAAGAGGCTGAATATGCCGTATAAGCCATTTAGACGGATAACGTGAGTTATCCGTCTAAATGGCTTTTGAATATTTACTCCATGTTTTATGAGGAATGGTAATATTGCACTGCATACATCTTCTGGCTTTGATGAGATTTCCAGTTTAGTTTTTGTCTGCACATTTCTATTTATGCTTTATAGTATCTGTTCTGTATTTGTCTCCAACAGTTACACTTTGGGTATATTTTGTTTAATCTATGAAGTATTGAATATCATTTGAATAAGATCCATTTTCTAAAATTGTCTATACAAAGCTGTTAAATGGAGTTTTCTTGTAATGTCTTATAGCCAAATTGCCAGGTACAGTTAATAGCAGGCCAAGATGTGCATAGTCTAGGGGCGTGCTCTACTTTTTATTTATTTATTTATTTATATCCTGCTTTTTGGCACCTCGAAGTTGATTACATTCAACTCCTGTAGGTATTTCCCTGACCCCAGAGGGCTTACAGTCTAAGGCCTAGATTTATCAAAATGCTATAAATATAGAGGAAATACAATAAAATATAAATATAGAGGCCTATGATAAAAAAAAAGGGGGGGGGGGGGGGGGCGTGATTAGGCTAATTTCCCTGTTCCTACATTGCATAGACAATTTCCACAAATTTCTTGCACCTGAGAGAGAGCACCTCTGTATAGGGTCAGTCTGACCCTCTCTATATGGGTACCAGTGTAGAGGGGCGTGTCGCGGCCAGCGCGTCATCGGGGGCAGGCCGCGGCCTCCGGACCGGACCGGACCATGGCGCGCCGACAGCTGGCCCAATGCGCGCAAGTTACGCTTGCCTTGGGCAGGCATAACCTTCGTGATAAAGGTAGGAGGGGGGTTTAGATAGGGCCGGGGGGGGGGTGGGTTAGTTAGGGGAAGGGAGGGGAAGGTGTGGGGGGGGGGGTGGAAGGAAAGTTCCCTCCGAGGCCGCTCCGATTTCGGCTACGCGCGTATCTATTAAAATCCGGCGTACTTTTGTTTGCGCCTGGTACGCGAACAAAAGTACGCGCGGGTGTACTTTTATAAAATCTACCCCTTATTGCATAGGGTGCCATTTGCCCTTGAGCTCAGCAGTTTCAGCTGTCCTGGAGAACTGGGTGAATAGAGTTTATTTTATGAATGTGTGCCCCTGGGCACAGTTACCAAGGTTTACACACCCAGGGGTTACAGTAATATCCAGCATCGGTCAATGTACAATCACAAATTACTATGCAAAAATGTTGTTGTTACTGGATTTAAGATTGTGATACTTAATGAATGGGAAGCGTCTGAGTTTGTCAGGTTGGTTTTATTTTTTTGTTAAGATGTGGCAGGGGATTGGCCATGTTGTCCATATGTCTTCTCATTGGGGTAGATTTTAAAAATTTGCGCAATCATGTACTTTTGTTCGCGCACCAGGCGCGAACAAAAGTACGCTGGATTTTATAATAGGATTTTATAAATGTGCAACCTGCACGCGCCGAGCCCAGCGCGCGCTGCCTGTTCCCTCCGAGGCCGCTTCGAAATCGGAGCGGCCTTGGAGGGAACTTTCCTTCGCCCTCCCCCGCACCTTCCCTTCCCTTCCCCTACCTAACCCACCCCCCCGGCCCTATCTAAACCCCCCCCTAACTTTGCGCGCGGTGGCCGGCAGCCCCGCTCCGTGTTCCGGTCCCGGGGGCTGGTCCGGAGGCCACGCCCCCGGAACACCCCCAGGCCGAAACCACGCCCACGTCGCCGCCCCCAAAATGCTGCGTCACGCGCGACACGCCCCCAAAATGCCGCGTCTCTCCGGGCACGCCCCCGACACGCCCTTTTTACAAAGCCCCGGGACATACGCGCGTCCTGGGGCTCTGCGCGCGCCAGCGACCTATGCAAAATAGGCGTGCCGGCGCGCGCAGGGCATTTAAAATCCGCCCCAATGTTTGCTATTTTGTTTTGTTTTTTACCTTTAGTAAAAGCCTTGCAATTACATTCTGGCCTTCTTATCTCTGATTTCTAATCTTGGAGCATTATAGGTTGTCACCATATTGTTTCCTTCCTACTGATTTTTTTAAATTGCTAATAATGATGGCATGGGACTGAGTGTAAAAGCCAGGCCCAGCATGACTCTTATATCAGAGATTATGACCCTAGGCCACAGGTAGGCAGGGCTGCTCCTCAAGAGCTACAAACTGGTCTTTTTTTTTTTTAAACTAAGGAATAGGCATGGCCTAGTAGGTGAGAGCAGTTGTCTGTAAATCAGGAGGTGACCTGGGGGTCATGAATTTGTGATTTCCCTTGGCCTTTGATACTCTCGCTGACCTTTGGGCCTTGTCACTGTCTCTCCTTGTGCCTCTAGGAATCTGTTGAAAATGAATCCTTTGCCACCTTTAGGCAATCCTGGCCAACAGAATTAGTTTTTTTTGTAATTTAAATTTTTATTAAGTAGACCACAGACATAGATTACATAAAACAAACGATAACGTTGAAATACTTTGAATCACATGTCTACTATAATAATAAAACAGAAAAAGTACAATCTCATGCAAATTCTGCTATATATTATCCTCCAACACCCCCCTCCCCCCATAAAGCAACAACATAGCAGGTTTACTCTCGAGTGCGGGCGGTAAATACAAGATATATCTCTGGAGGTGAGTGCTTAAGAGGCAATCACAGATATAAATAAATCATGCCAGGCCAAGTACATTATTTCCCTACCACTGCCATGGAGGGTACTACCAGTGATTTTGCCTAATGAGCGGGGAGCCTCACAAAACATGATCGTTACTATATCTACTCTGTAATATCAGCAGTTAGCAATCATAAGAGGTTGGCTGACTTCCATTGAGTATAATGGCACCATACTTTCTCAAATTTGGGCAACTTAGACAATATAGTAAACCAACAGAGGAGGCAGTAGTGAGCTGGAAGCACCCGGCTGGGCTGTAGTCCCTCAGGTTCTGGAACATTGATCCTAAGGTGGCTGAGCTGTAGAGAAACTAAGAAAGTGAGTAGGCAAAGCATGCGGCATTCAGGAACAAGTCCTTGATGTTAATACTCCTACAATAGTCTCTTAAGGCAGCCCAGGAGCTGGTATGCATTAGGCCCTTGAGGAGCGAGTACCTGGTTCCAGGGAAAGCTCTGAGAGATAGATATAGACTCACTGATGTTAAGCAACAAAGACTTCTTAGAAGCAATATATTAAACCACCAAAGTTGGCAGTAGTGAGCTGGAAGCACCTGGCTGGGCTGTAGTCCCTCAGGTATTGGAACACCGATCCCAGGGTGGCTGAGCTGTAGAGAAACTAAGAAAGTGAGTAGGCAGTATATGCAGAGTTCTGGAACAAGTCCTTGATGGTAACACTCAACAATAGTTTCTTGAGGCAGCCCAGGAGATGGTATACATTAGGCCCTCGAGGAGCGAGTACCTGGACCCAGGGAAAGCTCTGAGAGATAGATGGAAACTCACTAATGTTGTAAGCAGTGATGACTTCTTAGCAGAAGTGGTATTCAGGAGCAAGTCCGGGACGTGGGCCCTCGAGGAGCGAGTACCGGTTCCGGACTGCGACCTGAAAAGAAAAAGAGAGAGAGCGAGGCTCCCGAGGAGCGGTTACCTCTAGTGAAGTCCGAGGAGGCAGAGTAGCTGAGTTTGCGGAGAGCGAATCCTATCCGCAGCAACCAGGAGGAAGCGAACCATTGCTAACTCATCTTGTTAGCGAAAACTGAGACCTTAAATATCTGGAGCTGGTGACATCATCTCAGGGGGATGCCCCTGAGGTTCGCGCCAACGCTGGCACATTAGTCGGGTCGCGCGTGCGTGCCCGCCCCTAGGCATCTGGTCAACATGGCGGCTTGCAGCAGCGAGCTGGTCCGGCAACGCCGGAGGAGGACAGCCTGGAGATGCCGCAGCAGCTAGCCTTCCATCAACCCCGAAGGGAGTCGCCAACAAGGTAAGGTGGGCGGAGCAGAGACATCGGACAGCGACGGACACAACACTCCGACAGGAAGGGCAACTCCACATTGTGAAGATACATATTTATTTATTTATTTATTTATTTAAAACTTTTATATACCGGTATTAGTATGCAAACATTATACCGGTTTACATTGTAACTAAAAGATTGAAAAAGAATTAACAGGGCAGGGAAGAGGAGAGAGTAAATACATAGTGCAGTAAGTGTAGAAGCCTCAACTTTGAAAGGTAACAGATAGGTTAATTACAAGGGACTATATACAATATAGATACAGGAGACTATAGACTATATACAATTTAGATGTCGCCTTTGAGAGGATTGGTGATAAAGGTTGAAGGGGAGAAGGTAGAGGGAGACACCTATTCTGGGTATGCCTGTCGGAAGAGCCAGGTCTTTAGTTTTTTTTTGAACTTGGAGTAGCATGGCTCAAGTCTGAGTGTAGTCGGGAGGGAGTTCCAATGTTTGGGGCCTGCAATAGAGAGTGCGCGGTCCCTTGTGGCGGAGAGGTGGGATTTTTTGATGGGGGGTATTGATAGGGTCCCTTTGTTGACAGACCGCATGGGTCGGTCAGTGCGTATGGGGCAAAAAGGTTCATCAAGCCAGTTGGAGTTGTAGGAGTAAATGGATTTGTGAATTATGGTTAAAGTTTTAAAGAGGATGCGGGATGTTATGGGGAGCCAGTGGAGGTCTTTGAGTATGGGAGTGATGTGGTCGGATTTCCGTGAGTTGGCAATAATCCTGGCTATGGCATTTTGGAACATTTGTAGGGGTTTCGTGGTAGAGGAGGGTAGTCCGAGGAGAAGGGCATTACAGTAGTCTAGCTTTGAAGAAAGGGTAGCTTGGATGACAGTGCGGAAATCATGATAATGGAGGAGGGGTATGAGTTTCTTTACGACACTGAGCTTGAAGAAACCTTCTTTGAGGATAGAATTGATCTGTTTTTTTAGGTTGAGCTGTTGGTCTAGAATTACTCCAAGGTCTCGAACGCAGAGTTGGGATGAAATGGTGTTGAAAGCTGGGTCATTGGAGATCAGGGGTTTGGGGGGTTGGTGTTGAGAGAGAAGGAGCAGTTCCGTTTTGGTGGAGTTTAAGGCAAGGTGGATGTTGGTGAGGAAATCATTTATAGAGGCAAGGGTTGTGTTCCAAAAAGCAAGGGCATCAGTGAGAGAGTTGTGGATGGGGATGAGGATTTGCACATCGTCTGCGTAGAGGTAGAATTTGAGGCCAAGGTCTGAGAGGAACTGACAGAGGGGTGTGAGGTAAATATTGAATAAGGTAGAGGAGAGAGAAGAGCCTTGGGGGACACCTTGGGACAGGGGGTAGAGCGCTGATTTGGCATTTCCTATTTTAACGGCGAACTTTCTGTTGGATAAGTAGGATTTAAACATATCTATATCTGAGTCCCTCACTGAGTCATTCTGTGTGTATAACTCCTCATAAAAGGCCAGAAATCATTTACATATATCCCCTGATTCATACAAGAAGGACCCAGAAATATCCTTAATTTTAGTGATATGGGATTGTGCTATCTGTTCTTTCAACCTCCTGGCTAGTTTCCGGCCTGCTCTGTTGCTAAATTCAAAATATCTTTGAGCACATCCAATTGGAATGCAGTTTTAGCTTGTAGCTCCCATCACGTCACCCTCAATGCCTCCAAAGTTCCAGGATCTAAGGTTCTCTTATGACTTGAGGCCAGTTAAGTGATACTCTGCATAAGGCGTAGTCTGTCAGTATTCCTCTTCTGCTTGATAAACGTCGCTCTAGCGATAAACTTCTCCCGCACTACTGCTTTTAAGCATTCCCATATCGTACTCACTGAGACTTCCCCAGACTTATTAAGAACCAGGTACTCCTCGATCTCTTTAGAGAGGGAGTCTGTAAAAGACTTGTCATACAACAAACTATCGTTAAGGTGCCAGTAGCGTTGACCGTGTCTCCCTCCCTGCAGGGTTAGTATTAACCGGATGGGGGCATAATCTGACCAGGTTGCATTGCCTACCTCCGCATCAATGACCTTGATACAAGCAACCTGTCAATGAGAAAAAAAGTCTATGCGGGAGAAGGACTGGTGTGAATGTGAAAAATAAGTATAATTACGCAATGTAGGATTATACAAGCTCCTTTATTGGCGCAGGAGCAGCCGGTTGTCAAAGCACGGAGCTCTACAAACCGTGGTTTCAGCGGCGCAGTCCACAAGTTTGATGAATGACAGCGGCCACTGTACAATAATCTACATTCCACGAGTCTCTCTCCAAATAACCAGCCCCTGATGAAGGAGCCAGCCTCCGAAACACCTAGTTGTCGGCTGTGACAGACTGGATTCAAGATAAGTAACAGCAATGGCACTTCTGTTGCCACCATCATTATAAAAAATTTGGATGTGGACTTTTTAAAGAGCATCACTGAGGTACCTAATGATTAGAAGCCTTACATTTAGGCTCACAGTCACGATAGCTTGATCAATTATCAGCATCGTATGAAGGTACACTCAGCATCACATATTTCCAATTAGACATCTATGTAACAGGTCTTATATAATTCAGGTTGAGATTACATGTTATATTATTAAGGGTTTCATATTTTACGGATTATACAAGCGCCAGATGTTGATTATTTATGTATTTATCGAGTTTTATATACCGTCATTCAGTTTCGCCATCATAACGGTTTACAAGTTTCGATCGGTGTAGGACAATTTACATATGAAGTACATCGATCATAAATAGCATTAGTTATTTATTTTTTTTATTTATTTGTTGACTTTTATATACCGACATTTGTGGGTACATCATGCCGGTTTACAATGTAGCTGTTAAAAAAGGAGTGAAATACAAATAACAGGAAGGGGGAGCGGGAGCAGAGGAAAAGAGAGAGGTGAGAGCAGCAGTAGGAAAGATAGGGAAAGTAGGAAACTGATAGGAACAGAACTGGGGGCTGGAGATGCTATAGCAGTGGACCATTGTCGGTGGCCCAGGGTACATCGCTGAGACTACAGGATAAATTCAAACTATATACAGGATATACAAAACAATATAAGTACATGTTATAAAGATAGTTACATGTGAGAACCATAATTGGCTGATAAACAACAGATGGAGTAAAGGGGGGGAGCAAAAACAGCGATGGAGGATTAATAACAATTGAAAAAAGCAGCAGGGGGGGGGGGGAGATAGAAAAGGTGAATTGAGCGGCAGTACTAGGGGTGACATGGGGTACAATAAAGATAAACTGAGTAGAGCGACTAAGATTTATACATCATACTTTATACATTGTAAGAAAGACAAGGGAAAAAACATCCGGGGGAGGTGTCCAATGATTTAGGTCTAAGCTATGTTTGGTCCACGTCTGTGTAGGCCATTTTAAAGAGCCATGTCTTGATACCTTTTTTAAATTTGCGTAGGCAAGACTCTAAGCGGAGATCTGTCGGCAAGGTATTCCAGAGGGAGGGGCCGGTGATAGAGAAAGCTCTTTCTCTGGTGGAAGTAAGGTGTGCGGTTTTGAGAGTGGGGGTGTAAAGAGTTCCTGCAAGGTTTGATCTGGATAGACGGCTGGATGAGCGAAAGTGTGGTGCATCTTCAAGCCAGGCGTGATTGTGGTTGTACAGTAAATTATGGAGTATGGTGAGGGTTTTGTATCTTATGCGGTAGGAAATAGGTAACCAATGAAGGTCCTTTAGGATAGGGGTAATGTGGTCAGCTTTACGGGTGTTTGTAAGAATTCTAGCCATGGCATTCTGCAGCATTTGTAGAGGTTTAATTGTAGAGAAAGGGAGGCCCAGTAGTAAGGAATTGCAATAATCCAGTTTAGATAATATAGTCGTCTATAGGACTGTGGGGAAATCTTGGGTATACAGTAGCGGTTTAAGTTTTTTGAAGATGTGGAGTTTGTAGAAACCTCCTTTTATGGTATTGTTGATATGATGTTTGAAATTTAGTTGTTGGTCTAGAGAAACACCGAGATCTCTCACGCCGTAAGAGAGTGCATCTAGGCAAGGGGGAGAGTTACTTAATGTTGGGAGCGTACGGACTGTGGGATAAGAAATAGTGAGGAGTTCTGTTTTAGTTGCATTTAGAGCGAGGTGTAGGTTGGAGAGAAGTGTATTGATGGAGGCTAGACATGATTCCCAGAAGTGTAGGGGAGGGATTCCCAGAAGTGTAGGGGAGGGATTCTTGGATAGGGATGAGGATTTGAACGTCGTCAGCATACAAGAAAAACTTTAGTCCTAGGTCAGAGAGGAGGTAGCAGAGTGGCAATAAGTAAATATTGAAGAGTGTTGAAGAGAGGGAGGAGCCTTGAGGTACGCCTTGGGTGAGGGGAATGTATGAGGATTCACAGTTAGCGATTCTTACGGTATATTCTCTATTGTTGAGATAGGAAGAGAACCAATGGAGGGCTGTGCCTGAGATACCAATCTTGGTAAAGCGAGTAAGGAGGATATTATGGTTGACTGTGTCGAAAGCCGCTGAGATGTCAAGGAGGGAAATCCCATTCAAACTCTACTCCTCCAACAGACCTACCAGAGATACTCTCAAAGGCACTCTGAAATTCCCTCCTACTAAAGCCTCACGCATCTCAATGACAAAGGACAGAGCTTTTTCAATAGCTGGCCCATCTATTTGGAATAGCATCCCATCAAGCCTCAGAGTAGAGCCTTGCCTGTTAACTTTCAGAAAACGACTTAAAACCTGGCTCTTTCACCAAGCCTTCGCCAACCCACCAGACAATCACTAGTTGTCCTTCACGCTTGCCTGTCTCGGTGTTTATTCTCACGAACGGACTCTGACTCCTCTAGATTAAAGCACCATTAAGCTTTAACCCGTACGCACTATGTTATCACTTTGTATGTATTTATTTCCTGCCTTCTCTTCCTTCCAGCTTCATGCAAGCTTCCAAGTTCACTTACCCTGTTGATTGTAACTTTTTTGACTCATTCCTACCTATTGTTTACCTTTCGTTTATTTGAATTGCTACCCCAGTTATTCTTGTTTATTGTAAACCGATCTGATATGGTTATTTACTATGAAGGTCGGTATATAAAACTGTTAAATAAATAAATAAATAAATATGATTGACCGTGGTCCATGCTCTTGAGTATGATGTCAGTGAGTGTGAGAAGGAGGCTTTCGGTGTTGCGAGCTTTGCGAAAGCCGAGTTGGGAGGGGTGTAGTATGTTGTGGTCTTCCAGGAAGTCGGTGAGCTGTGCGTTCACTACCTTTTCCATAATTTTTGATAGGAAGGGCAGGTTAGAAATGGGACGGTAGTAAGCTGGATTGCTGGGATCGAAGTTGGGTTTTTTGAGGAGGGGTTTGACTACTGCACGTTTGAGGGAGTCAGGAACTTTTCCATGAGAAAGGAAGCAGTTGATTATATCGGCCAGTGGTTTTGCAATAGTTGCAGGGATGGTAAGGAGTGTTTTTGTGGGGATGGTGTCGGATGAGTGAGTGGCAGGTTTGTTTTTTTTTTTTTTTTACACGTTCAGTTAGTTACACGTTCAGTTAATGGTATCAGTACAGTGGGGGGAGGGATTGCAGATTAGTCTGCAATCAGCAATTAGATGCTTAAGATCCTGTCTATGGCAACTGGTATTACTCTGACTTGATCCAGAATTGTCCAAATAAGGATACCTTGTTAAGTTAAAATGCCCCCCCCCCCCCCCCCACACACACTATAACATGACTTTCCGCCCAGTCTTGTTTCAAAGCTGAAACCCGTTCGAAAAACGGGCCTTGCTTAATGTTAGGACCATAGATAGTAAGAAAGGTGAAAGGCTTTAATGGGGTACTAACTTTAAGGGCTATATATCTCCCCTCAGGATCTCGAAGGGCATCCTTTATGTTCACTACTAAGGTGCTCCCAAACAAAATCCCAACTCCGCAGTACCTATTTTTGATTGTGGGAAGGACCTGTCCCACAAAAGCCTCTCATTACATTTAAACAAATGGGTTTCTTGGCATAGGATAACATTTGCCTCACAGGTCTTCGCTTCTTGGAATAATTGTTTCCTCTTAACTGGTAAATTTAGACCTTTTAACATTAAGCGATATAATATGTAATTCCGCCATCATAAGAGGGTTACCTCGAAATATAACTTGCTTAATCTGCTCTCACCCTCTGGCACCACATCCCAATCATTGAGAGTAACCAACCGTATCACACAAGCATAGTGAAAATCATAAAACCCTACCTCCCACTCCTCCCCATATTCCCTCTCACCATCCCCCAGCGAATATCCATCTTCCTTCTAGGTGGATCTACTCCATGAGGAGTGAGATCACCCCCCTCCCGGCCTTTCCTTCCCCATCCCCACAGACATAGTAAAATTTAACCAAAAGGTTGCATAAAGGAACATCTCTGGTGCATTCCCACCTTTAGCAGCAGGTGTGTGTATTGCACGGCAAAGCGAATGGTGCAAGAACTCCCCATTGTAATATTTATAAAAGTAAACTTTAACTCAGAACCAGATAATAATTCAAGGAAAGTTCTCCTGGGATGGCCGTGAGCCGCCCGAGTGTTTCCTCAATCGCCTGCCTCCTTTATCCACTCGCTGCCAGCGTGGGGTATCAGCGCGGACTCCTCCTCCGGGGGCTGGTGTCATGTGAGCCGTTGATGACACAATTAGCCCTGCTTCTTGGAGGGCCTCCATCGCCTCAGAAACCGTGGTCACTCTGAACGACACTCCTGCTATGCTGAAGCTCAGTCCGAATGGGAAAAGCCATTTATACTTGATGATATTTCGCATAGTGTTGGAATCACCTCCCGGAATTCCCTCCTTTTCCGGATAGTGGTAGCAGCGAAGTCCTGGTAAATTTCCACCTTACCATCTTCCGCGCTGCTGTAGCTATCTCTTCCTTTACGGAAAAATTATGGAAGCAGACAACAATGTCGTGTGGCTGGTTGCTCCGCGCCGCCCCCAGTGTTCTATGCGTCCTCTCTAACTTCACCACCATGGTCTCCGAGGTTCCCCCACAAGATTGAAGGACCTGCTCGCAGATATTAATGACCACACGTTTACAATCCATAAATTCAGGGCCTTCTGGTATCCCACGAAATCTTAAATTTACTCTTCAAGACCTGTTTTCCAGGTCCTCTATTCTGGTGAGGAGTTCCTGGTTGCTCTGCAGTAATTTGTCCTATGATATTTTGCAGCTTTCTAGGGTTGAGGCCTGATCTTCTAAGTGGGCCTCTGTGTCCTCAACCCACCTCCCCAGCTCTGCAATGTCTGCTTTTATCTAAGGACGACCTGCAGCTCAGAATGCAAGCCTGCCACTTCGGCCCTCGGTTCCCCGAACCAGCTCATAATATCTGCTCTAGTTGGGGCAGGCATGTCTGCCTTTCCCTCTCCTATTCCGCTTACTTCTAGCAGCCACATGATCCACCATAGAGTCCTCATCAGGGCCAGCCTCCGACACCTCCGCCAAGCTAGCAAAGGAGAACTTCTGGAGGTCAATTCTTTTCTTTTGGGCTGCCTTCCAGGCGTTTTTCTGCAGCACTGGTGATATTTATAGATAAATTGCGAGCACCAGAGAGCGGGGATGGAGGAGGATTAAGCCGTCAACGAGGAGCTAAGGTCTCAAGTGGCCATTCCAAGCAGTGACGCCCATTTTCTACAAAGAATTACTAATATATGTGTGTATTTATTTAACCAACTCCAAGATCAACTGGACAGTCTGAAACCCAGACCCCTTTTCTCGCTCTCCGAGGACTGGAGTTGCTCATCTCTGCCTTCAGCCAGAGGAAATTTATCTGAATGAAAACAGGTCAGAACAGTGAGGCCATAGGAGCCAACTTTTGAAAATGATTGGGGGGGTACTGAACCAAACATAAATTGTGGCACTCCCCTCCCCAGCAAAAAAGGTAAAAGAATATACAGTGGGACGTAGACATGACTGATCAGCCTGTATTTAAATATGCAGAGAGGAGCAAGGGAGAGCCATGAGGTCAAAACAAAAGCTATGGAAGTATTCAAAGTTCCACCAGTCATTCCAACCCAACCCATCCTCTCCAATCTCCTTCCCCTTCCCTCCCCCCCACCTCCCGCAGCCCATCCACACCACAGTCTCTGCCCCCTTCTCTTACCTGTCCACACCAGTACTCTCTCACCTCCCCCTTTCTCCCCCTTTCTCTCTCATTCTCCTAATCTCTACTTCCTCTTCTCTGCATCTTCTCCTCTATTCTGCTTCCTCTCTTTACTCCCTCTGCATTGTTTTGTTATTTGTCTCTCTTATACATGAGCAATACTTTCGGGCACGCGTTAAAGGGGCACTCATGATTGAGCACCCGCTCCCTTAATGTACACCGATCCCACCTCTCTGGGGTGCCCAATGCTACATGCAAATGAGCTGCCGCGTTAAAAAGGAGGCGCTAGGGGAAACTGCGAGCTCCTAGCGCCTCCTCGGCAGCAGGCGCCCAGAAGATGTGGCTGTCAGTCACTTAGGAAAACGGACGCTCAATTTTAGAGTGTCCGTTTTCCTAATCTGACCGCTGGCACACTTTAAAAAAATTTTTTTTAGGGGGGGCATTTCTAGCTTTTGTTGTTTTTTTTTTTCCTCCAATTTAATATCACCACGATATTAAGTTAGAGGAAGCACAAAAAAGAAGTATTTTCTGCTTTTCTGTACACTTTTTGGGCTTCTCAAGACTTATCACCAGCTCCAGAGCTGATGTTAATTTTTGAGAGCAAGAATGTGCCTCAAAGGCGCACTTTTTTTTTTTTTTTGCATGGAGGAGGAATCGATTTGCATGCCATGAGCGCTATTACCTACGCGCACGATACAACGCACATTTTGGATGTGCTAACTCCCATTTTGCATCGGGGGATATGGATGTGCCTCCAGTCGCGGATTAACCGTGTGCTGCAGCCAGTGCACGGTATAGCATTGGCCCGCATTACTTTTAGGTTTAGAGGAGAAGGGTTTAATACCCATTTACCTGCTTCTCTCCATTCACCCCCTCATCCTGCCCTTCTTCCCATTTCCCTTCCATCCAGCGTTTTCTGTTCTCCAAGTTTTTCTTCCCATCTCTTACTATTAGGCCTCCCTGACTCCACCATCAAACCACTTCAAATGCTGCAAAATGCCGCAGCTAGAATACTAACTGACTCCTGCAAATCTGATCACATCACCCCTATCCTCAAAGAACTCCACTGGCTCCCGATGTCCTCCCGTATCCGCTACAAAAATCTCTCTGTCATGCACAAAACTATACACAACTGCAATATACACTGGCTTGGCAAGTCCCTACACTTCCACTCCTCCAACCGCCCCACTAGAACAGCACACAAAGGCCCCCTTCACACCCCCTCCCCCAAGACCTACCGCCTACTCTCCACGCAAGAGCGCGCCCCTTCTATTGCAGGACCCACGCTCTGGAATTCCATGCTGCCAGACCTTCGGCTAGAGCCATGTACTCAAAAATTCAAAAAAAAATCTAAAGACATGGCTTTTTAAACAGGCCTTCCCCGAATAAGCGCCACTCCCCACCTTCCCTAAATAATGGCCCCCCTCCCCCCATCTCCCTTAAGATCGTGAACACCTACCCCTTAGCAGAGTTATATTTGTAAGATGCCATACGCTCTGGGGCGGATTTTAAAAGAGTTACGTGCATAAGGTACGTGCGTAACCCTTTTAAAAGGCCCCTGCACATGCCGAGCCTATATTACATAGGCTTCCGGTGTGCGCAAAGCCCCGGGACGTGCGTAAGTCCCGGGGCTTTCTTGGGGTGGGCGTATCGGGGGGCGTGACGTGATCGGCGCGTCATCCGGGGGCGGTGCCGCGGGCGTGATTTCGGCCCGGGGGCGTTCCGTGGGCGTGGCCGCGGCCTCCAGACCAGCCCCCGGACCGGAACATGGCGCGCGGCAGCCGGCCCAGTGCACGCAAAGTTACGCCTGCCTCAAGCAGGCGTAACTTGTGCGACAGAGGTGGGGGGGGGGGTTTAGATAGGGCCAGGGGGGTGGGTTAGGTAGGGGAAGGTGGGGGGAGGTGGAGGGAACGGGCAGCGCGCGCAGGGCTCGGCGCACGCAAGTTGCACAAATGTGCACCCCCTTGCGCGCGCGCCGACCCCAGATTTTATAAGATACGCGCGGCTACGCGCGTATCTTATAAAATCCGGCGTACTTTTGTTCACGCCTGGTGCGCGAACAAAAGTACGCGTGCGCACTGTGTTTTAAAATGTACCCCTATATTTGTAAGACGCCATGCAAACTTTGTTTCCCTCTCCTAGTTTAATGCCCCCTGTGCAATTACTGTCACCTTATTCAACATATAATCTAGTTATATCTCAATGTTCCTATCTTACTTTTCTTTCCTCCTCCCAGTTTTATTGCACCCTGTTCTATGTACTATTGTTTGCAAGTTCCATGCAAAACCGATATGATGTTCTCACGAATACCGGTCTATAAAAGCTTTTAAATAAATAAATAGATAAAATAAATCTCTGCTCAGTCAGCTCCTGTCCTCTGCATGCTTGGTTCACCCACTCCTTTCACTGCTGTCCACCCCTTACCCCTCCTCGGTACATTAGGCTTCCCTTCATTAGCAGGCTTAGCCAGGACTGGTTCTTCCATTAGGTGAACTAGGCAGCATAAAAAAACAAACCAGGAAGCCTTCAGATGCTGCCTACCCAATTTAAGGCGCAGCACTTAAAGAGAAAACGGAATGGATGCTGGGGACATGCAGAGGCAGAGGAACATGGGTGGGCAGGGGGAGTTATGGAGGAAGGGTGCTGGGTGGGTAGAGTGGAGATGCTGGGCAGGAGAGGGTGGATTCTGGGCATGTAGGGGTTGCAGAGGGAAGATGGACACTGCAGATAAGGGACAAAGATTGGGGTGGTGATGGTGTGCTGAACAGGGAGTGAAGGGGAAAAAATGGAAGATGCTGGGGGAAGAATAGAGGAATGATGCCGGACAGAGGGATAGAGAGAAACTGGGTACCACCTACAGAATACTGAATCAAATGTGGTTTGCCCTGTGGGGGTGTCTATACTAAAGCTTCACCCAGACCACTGTGAGCCTTTTCCGATTCCACATTCTGCTCACGCTCAGTAATTTCTTTCATGGTTATAGTAAGCTTTGTAATTCTGTAACAAGAATACGTTTACGTTTATAGTATACTTGGATTTTCAGAAGGCGTTTGACAAAGTTTCTCATGAGAGGCTTCTAGGAAAAGTAAAAAGTCATGGGATAGGTGGCGATGTCCTTTCGTGGATTGCAAACTGGCTAAAAGACAGCACGCAGGTCAGCAAGCTCCAGGCCTTAGTGACTTATCCACCTTACACTGTGGGGTAGATCTTTAAAAAATATGCGATCGCGTACTTTTGTTCGCGCAACAGGCGCGAACAAAAATATGCTGGATTTTATAAGATACGCGTGTAGCCGCGCGTATCTTATAAAATCCGGGGTCGGCACGTGCAAGGGGGTGCACATTTGTGCAACCTGTGTGCGCCGAGCCCAGCGCGCGCTGCCTGTTCCCTCCCCCCCCCCCCACCTTTGTCGGCAAAGTTACGCCTGCTGAAAGCAGGCGTAACTTTGTGTGCGCCGGCCGTAAGCCCCGCTCCGTCCTCTGGTCCCGGGGGCTGGTCCGGAGGCCTCGACCACGCCCCCGGGCCCGCCCCCAAAACTCTGCGTCATTTCGGGAACGCCCCGGACACGCCCCCTCCCGCCCCTTTTCGAAAGGTCCAGGACTTACGCGTGTCCCGGGGCTTTACGCACGCCGGCAGCCTATGCAAAATAGGCGCGCCGGCGTGCGAGGGCCCTGCACACGTAAATCCAGAAGGATTTACGCACGCAGGCCTTTTAAAATCCGCCCCTAAGTTTTTTAATGACAGGGTGGTCTTGCATAAGCACCCTAAGTTCCTGCCTAAGGTGGTGACGAATTTTGATCTTAACCAGTCAATCGTCCTTCTAACATTCTTTCACAGGCCCCATTCGCACCAAGGTAAACGAGCAATGCACAGTTTGGACTGCAAGAGAGCCTTAGTCTTCTATATGGAGTGAACAGAAGCCCATAGACAGTCCACTCAACTTTTTATTTCTTTTGATAGGAATAGATTAGGAGTTGTTGTTGCCATACAAACATTATCCAATTGGCAATTGGCTAGCAGATTGCATCTCCTTCTGTTATGCCCAGGCGGGGCTGCATCTTGGAGGTCATATCAAGCCTCTTTCTGACAGAGCCATGGAAACGTCGGTGGCCCTCTTGCCATCCTGTGGAGATCTACAAGGCTGCGATATGGAGTTCTCTCCATACATTTGCATCCCATTACTGTCTGGATGGGGATGGCTGACGTGACAGTAGGGTCAGCCAGTCTGTCCTCAGGAATCTCTTTGAGGTGTAGAACCCAACTCTCCCTGCTAGGGCCCATTGTTTTGGTTCAGGCCGTCTCTCCCTCTGTTACCAACAGCAGTGTGATTGTTGTGCCTGTTGGCACCTGGTTGGTGCCTGTTGGTCCCCTTTTGTATTGGGGAGCAACCTGTAGCTAGGGATTCACCCATGTGTGAGGTCTATCATCCTGCTTGTCCCAGGAGAAAGCAGAGTTGCTTATCTGTAACAGGTGTTCTCCTAGGACAGCAGGATGTTAGTCCTCATGAAACCCGCCACCCCGCATAGTTGGGTTTCTCCTATTTTTTATTATAGCGTAATTCCATATTGTGAGACTGAAGAGGGACCCCGAGTGGACGCATGGTATAGGGCATGCTGTGCATGCTCAGTGTACCTAGTCAAAGTTCCAGAAATTTTGACATAGGTTTTCCTTGCCAGGCTCCATCCGATGATGTCACCCATGTGTGAGGACTAACATCCTGCTGTCCTAGGAGAACACCTGTTACAGGTAAACAACTCTGCTTTATTCCAGTACTGGATCACCTATCAACAAGATGATCTGGCTGGGCAAGAGAACATAAGATTTGCCATACTGGTAAGACCAAAGGTCTATCAAGCCCCGCATCCTGTCTCCAACAGCAGCCAAGCCAGGTCGTCAGAGGGTAGATAGATTAAAGCCGCTTATCCCAAGAATAAGCAGTGGGTTTCTGCAACTCTACCTTAATAATAGTCAATGAACTTATCCTCCAGAAACTTATCCAAACCTTTTTTTAAACACAGCTACACTAATAGCTTTTACCACATCCTCTGGCAATAAATTCCAAAGCTTAACTGCGTTATAAAAATATTTTCTCTGAGGACAAGCAGGATGGTAGTCCCCACACATGAGTTACATCATTAGATGGAGCCAGATACAGAAAATTTATAAAAGCCCAGCATGCCCTATACCATGTATCCATGCTGGATCCTTATTCCATATCTTTTTTTTTTCCACAGAGCTGTGAACCTCATAGTTTGATTGAGCACTAAATCTTTGCTTTTTGCCTTCTGGAAAACTTTTTTTTTTTCCATGGTTTTTCATGATCTTTTTCTTCAGTCCATCACTGGGTCCTTCTAGGTGCCTCCCCTAGTGTCACCAGTTAGGGTTTTTGGCGTTTCAGGTACGTTTCTTTTCATGGTTGGTTCCCCCACCCCCCCCCCACCCCGTGGTGGCAGTGCCTCAGTTTAGTGGGTAGGAAAATCGGTGATTATTTTGTCATAAATGACATCACACTTCTATACTTATAAATAAGTCTGAGAATAAGCCATAAAACATACACGATTCGAGTTTGCATTAAAGAATATATACAAAAATACTTCCCCTCACAGTTCCCAATGTGAGTCTGGTATACCTTTGGAAATCTGGGAACACAATGCCGGGAAACAAGCAACAACTCATCGGCACTTCTTTAACCACTTCTAATGTCCAAAAGTTTTTCTTCTGAGCTATCATTTCTCTGATTTCAAACATTTAGCTTGAAGTAGGTCTTTTTTTGTTGATTTTGCTGACCTTTGTCCTAGTTTCACTTTTTCTCTGGGTTACTCCCATGTGTACTTGTGGCCCCAACTGTCTGTTCTTATCACATCAGCAAGCAGTTAGGTGTGGCCAAGTAGCTACTGTCCTGTTTTCCTCTGATATCTGCACAGTTAGCCTCCTGAGTAACTGCACTTTAATATATCTGATCTCATGACTTGTTTTTTGTTACAAGCAAGCTAAGAAAAATAGCATATTTATTCTCAGAATTGATAGGTCTTATATCAAATAATTACACTAATAATATCAGTGATTCTCTGCTTCAGTACTTTCTATTGTGGTACAATATTCTTCATGAAAGCTAGCTAGCTGCTTAAAGTAATTTCCCACACTCGGTGCCCGCCGGCCATTGATGCCCATCACCATCATTCCATCCTTCTACCCTTTTGTTTCGCTCCATCATTGCCATGTCTGGCTTTTGCCGATGCCCCCAGTGCCCGAGGACCATGTTGATCACTGATTCTCATGAAGTTTGCATCCTCTGCCTGGGGGGCATCGCATGACGTCTGGGGTTGCTGCTTGTGCGCCCAAATGACCCTGAAGGGATGTTGGCTTTGACTCGACAAGATGGATCAGCTCTTTGGGTCGAAGAAGTCTGAGCCATCAGCATAAGCATCAGAGGCATCGACACTGAAGAACCTGTTACGCGGTCCTCCTCCAGAGGGGAGGAGTTAGCAATCTGTTATCGCTCACCCCACCAGGAGGGCGGAGTTAGCAATCTGTTCTGCTTTTCTCCTGAAAGGGGGAGGAGTAGCAATCTGTCATGATCTGCTCCTCCAGAGGGAAGGAGTTAGCTATCTGTAGACCTGTTAGCGAACTGCTGTTAGATGCTCCTGTAAGGAAAGGAGGTAGCAATCTGTTATGGATCAACTCTCTCAGGGAAGAGGGGTTGGCAATCTGTTCAATGATACTATTCTGAGGAGAGGAGCTAACAATAGATATATTGTATTTTGCTACTGAGATAGCAATCTATCATGCTTCCGCTACGGAGTAGCAATCTGTTATATATAGGCTGCTGGCAAGTCCCATAGAAAGAGAAGTTAGCTATCTATATAATACTTCCGTAAGCGGTGTTAGTGGTGAGTAGTGGTTGGCTCCCACAGAGTGACAGTAGTGTAAGGAATGACCACTTGGAGGAAATGGTGAATCCCTGGGCCGATGGCAGATGACAGCGCCCCTAGGAGGAAATCCTGATAGGAACCACCAGCTAGGCTAGAATATGAAATAAACACAAATAATTCTTTATTAGACTGGAAGCTGGACCACCAGTGGTGGCAGTAATGAGTCGATGTGTCCGGCAAGACTGAAGTCCTTCTGATACTGGAATATAATCTCTGGGTTGCTGAGCTGTAGAGAGAGACTAGAAGTAGTGAGTAGACAGGGTATACTGGATACAAGATGATACACTCACAATAGTAGATGTCTGCAATGGTCTCTGTGCCACAGAGTCTTCAGTACATTCAGGAACAGGAGCCGTAGGCGAGCACTGGTTTCAATAAACAGTCTGTAATAAGAACTCACAATTGTTGTATATGAAATGGCTTCTAGAGCAGAAGAGAGTCTGTAAAGGATTCTAGGAACATGGGCCCTCGTGGAGTGAGCACCGGTTCCTATCTGCAATCTTGCCAATGTAACTCTCGATCTCCGTACCTGCGATAACGTCTTGGACGGAAGGGAGTCTTCAGAGCTATAGGAATGTAGGCCCTCGAGGAGCGAGTACCGATTCCTATGTATAATAGAACTCACTGAGGAGTCTTCTGAGTATTCAGGGACGTAGGCCCTCGAGGAGCGAGTACCAGATCCCGTCTTGGCAATCTGAAATCAAGAAGAGAGAGCAGAGCCCCCGTGGAGCGGGTACTCCTGGTAAGTTTGAAAAGGCTGAGCAGTGGAGAAGGATTCCCCTGGCTGACTCGGATCGTTGTTGCAAGTAGCGTGGACTGCCGAAGCAAGTCCTGTTGGAGTTCCTTGCTAACTTGTTAAAGGTGTTAAGCGCCATGCCATTTTTTAGGACACTTATGGCCAGGGAGACAAGAATACTTAGATTTTCAGTGTAAACCATAATCTTTTATTGAACAATATAAGTATTCCCGGGAGATACTGATGCCATGCCTCTGACAACCTGTCCACCAGCATCTCATCTTATACAGGAAGTGATCCTTCTTTTATAGATAACATACAATATTGTGGAAGCTTCTAGACTTGCGTGACTGCCAAAGAATCATTTACATAGGTTGTCTTGTCAACAGCATGATGTGACTATCTCTGAACTGCCCCGATTAGTTTTCCCAGGCGTGGCCCATTTGCCCTCACTCTCGAGATAGTCCTTTGTTCTGTTAAAATCTTACTGGTCAAGATAATTAACACATCTGTGGTGGTGTTGATAAAAACTCCTGAGAATAGTGCCTGAAGCTCCCGCCGTTGGTTTCTTCTTTGTGACCCAATGAATAGGCCTCACCTTTCTGGTGCCAGCTTGTCTGCCTTTATAGATATCCAGGGAAATTCTGCAAGTCATGCTCAGAGAGTCACTTAGAGTTCATTCAGCCCAGGCAGGCTAAAGAAAAGCAGAGGATTCTGGGGATTTCCTTCTCCATGTTGGTTTTCTGTTCAGGCCCACTCATCAGAGGTTAGCAAACAAAGACCTTTTAAAGTGAAAATGGATGACGTCACTACGGGGGGACGCCCCCAAGGTTCGCGCCCTTGCTGGTACAAAGTCTGGAGCGCGCACACGCCCTTACATCATCAGGAACATGGTGGATCCGTAGCGTCAAGCCAGCCCGGGGGCACTGGGACCAAGAGGCAGGGAGAAGCCACGGCTGCATCTGTCCTTCAGAGCCGAAGGGAGTCACTCCCAAGGTATTTATTTATTTATTTATTTATTTATTTATTTATTTATTTATAAACTTTTATATACCGGTATTTGTGGGGACATCATACCGGTTCACATAATAACTGCAGGCTTGGAAAGTACATTTCAACAGGGAGAGAAAACTGGGCGATGGGGTAACCAAAAGGCAGTAAGAAAGATAGAAGAGGGTGGAGCGAGGGGCGAGAAGAGGCACAAACGCAACAGAACCTCAGAGCTGGGTTGGGTTGGGTTTGTGCAGGACATCCATCTAGTGCCTTACTAATGCTATGCTTCAGGAGGATGCAACAAGGAAGAGTAACCATCTGAAAAATGAATGCTGTTTCTCTACCCAGGTTTTGGAGGAACCTCCTTCAAAATTTCTTTCTGTTGTTGGAGCTGAGTGAGTCATCTGTTCTCCCCTTACGGAGTAATTAGAGTAAAGAGCATGAGGTTTGCTTTTGTTTTACATTACAGGATGGTGAGAACATCCTCCAGCACATTAATGGTGGTTGGAGTACCCTCATCAACCATCCGTGGCAGGGCTGGCCTGTTTTAAGTCAGTCCAATTTTACATTATCCATCCATATCTGGTAGAAGCTATGAGTGTACTGTGTTTTAACATTTATTTATTTTATTTATTTTTGGATTTTCTATACCAACAGTTCCTGTATAATATACATATCACTCCGGTTTACAAGGAAATAACTATCGCCTAGTTGGCGGTTTACATTGAACAGATAAGCAATTAACAATTAACATTCATTTGTAGGATGGAGCAGCATGTCATGCAAGACAGTGCCTATACCAGGTGTAGAGCCTGCATGGGCCTTGGATCCAGCCCAGACAGAAATGGGTGCCTAGCTCTCTGGTGTCTTAAGTTGTATGTTCATGGTGGTATGTGTTTTGCAATGCAATATTGGTGTATTGTTCAGTTTATGTAAAATTTGTGCATGCGTTTCAACACCCATACCCATACCCATATTTTGGAACACAATGCCTCCAGAGATCAGATTACAAAGTGATCTCAAGACATTTAAGAAAAGTTTAAAAACATGGCTTTTTAAACAGGCATTTTACAAGGAGACGGGAGAATAGAAATTATTCAGGAATAAGCAGATAAGCACCGACACACAGTACTTAGGACAATACAGTAGAGTAGTCTATGAACCCCACATCACAACTAGCATATTGATAACACTATGTATGATAAATTTACCCGTAAAAGTACTTTCAGTACACTCGGTCATGACCCACTTCTCTAAAAATTATTTTGTCTAATGATATATTGTAACCGAACCTTTGACGGCACCTGTTAGAATGTACTATAGTACACTTTGACCTACATTAAATATGTGCCTACATGTAAACCGTTGCTATGGTATATAACTTGGCGACGGTATAGAAAAGATTTTAAATAAATAAAAAAAAATAAAAAAGTGGGAGGGGATGTAATGGCCTTTTCTGGCGCATTTCATTAGTGCCCTGGGTTAACTCATTTAGCTAGGGACAGTAGAGGTTGGACTGGTGAGGGGAGGTTCCATTTGGTACAGTCCCTCCCATTGAGGATGCTGGAATGACTGAGGCTTTATAAGCAGTTCTCTTCTGAGATTTCTGGGGGCAATGTAGTTGGTTTTTTGAGTTATTGGAGGTGTTTAGGAGCCTTTGCCTGAGTTAGAGTTTTGGGCCTTCTCTTAGGATTCAAGCAAACTGCTTGGAGTCTGTGAGACAAGTCGGGGATCTGCCCTGCTTAAACACTCTCTAGTGGATTGTGTTTTGGGATTTTGGAAAAGACTTTTATTTGTAAGAAGCTTGGTGTGACCCCTGGACACTGCTTGGGGAGAAGGCATGGGGAACCCCCTCTCTGGGAGTCCCAGCCTAGGGAAGATCTGCCCCTTTGCCACCGCAGTGAGGGCAAAGGATTGGAGGTAACCCGTTGCCAGGACCTTCTGATGGTTTGCCTCTGTTTAGGGAAGAATTTTGTTGAGAAGGTCCGGGAGGAATTTTTGGCTGCCCCTTTTCCTACCCTATCAAGGAACATCTGAAACTGCTTTCTCCTGAGATGATCCCTCCCATCAGGGATTTGACCACTGCTAAACCAAAATGACTTCAGAACCATACTTCAATCTCTGATCTTTACAAGCTTCGACTGCTGTAACTCCCTGATTTAAGGCTTACCCAAATCAACTACACGACCCCTCCAAATCTTACAGAACACGGCAGCTAGAATCCTAACTGGTCATAAAAAAACAGAACACATCACCCCAGTACTAAAAAGCACTTCACTGGCTTCCCATCGACAAACGGATAGAGTTCAAAGTACTATCCTTGCTTCACAAATCAATATATGGGAAGGAAATCGAATGGCTAAATAATATAATCCAGCTACAAACACCAGGGCGGAAAACGAGATCAGCTAATTAGGCCTTATTAACCATCCCCAAAGTCGCAACAGCCAAACTCAATATGGTATGGGAGAGAGCGATCTCACTGGCCGGCCCAAAGCTATGGAATACACTCCCCGAACCCCTAAGACTCCAGAGCAATGTAAAACTATTTTAAAAACACCTCAAAACCTGGCTCTTCCAACAAACCTAAAGAGATGGCATAGGCTAAACAACACCAACACAATTTCTTCCCATCACACTCTCCAGCTTCAGTCCTTCATACTAACTAAGCCGCTATTGTATATTGTAAATAAGTTCTAAAGTTCTTAGTGATCTGTTGTCTCTTTTCCTTTCCTCTTACTAAACAGAAAAAAACAGATTAATCTAATCCCCCCCTTTATCCCGCTCTCACATGACCCTCACTAATACATTCAAACCGATCCCATTTATTTTCATTCCATAAGATTTTACATGATCTTAGTATTATTATTTAGTGTCTGTTTTACTGTACAATTTGATCCCATTTATTGTCATTCCATAAGATTTTACATGACCTTAGTATTATTATTTAGTGTCTGTTTTACTGTACAGTTTGAATTCTTCAAGATACATTTGTTGTAACCCTCTGAACTGACCACAGATTGTATCCCTCCATATGTTCTCTCGTTATACATAAAAATGTTATATGTATTGCTGTTATACTTGTAAACTGTTGTGAACTGACCACAGATTGATTCTCTCCATATGTTCTCTCGTTATTCATAAAAATGTTATATGTATTGCTGTTATACTTGTAAACCGTTGTGAAGGCCAGCACCAAACAACGGTATATAAAAATATCCAAATTAAAAAAAAAAAGTGAGAAAAAAAAAGAACAAACAACAACTAACTGTGAATAAGAACCTTTGAGACCATTGAGGCCACCCATTCTGGAGTCTTCATCCTGGGGGAGAGAGAGGATTGTGACTGCCCTGTGCAGAGATCGTGATTTAACAATGTTACCAGTTACTGAGAGGATTGTTTTCCTGCCCCTCTGGGAACTTCACTTCCAAGCCCTGGAGGGCTATGTTTCCCTTACCCTGGTAATGGAGACACTTACACAGATAGAAGAAAAGAACTGTAACAAGAGAGAAAATTGGTGGTGCTGAGGATTAAGTTTAATGTGCCACATTTCATCTGATTACCCATCAGTAAAGATTTTAATTTTGGAAACTTAACCAGTGGCTCCTGTGTATTTTTTGGGCACATGCAGCACACACAATGAGGACAGGTACACCTCTCCCAGGGAAAAGAGAGCTATAAGAAGTCACCCTTAGCACTCTGGTCCTTGAAAAAACCTTCATTCCCCCACCCAACAAAGGATCCACACCCTGGGGGTAAGAGACATTGTAGCAGTGAGCCATACGTGGTTCCAGCCCCAAAGAGACACTAAATTATTTTATGGCCCCATCGGAGTGCAGTCTGTACCTGGGGATGGGGTTACATGTAGAATTGTAGCTCCAATTTCTTTATGAAAATCAGGGCAACAAGTCCCGTAGATGCAGTAGGAGGTAAAACCAGGACTAAATTAGCCACTTTGTATGACAAAGCCATGAAGACAATTGGCATTCCTAGCCTAGAGGTTTATGTAGCAGCAGGAGCAAACCTGTCATTGTTTTCTGCTACCTCCTCAGCTACAACGGTCTCATCCCCTCATTGGTAGAGGGTAAATGCTTGCAGAATAAAGGTCTTTATCCCTTTTGTGCCCAGGGATCCCCATTCAGTCTGGCAATTTGTTTCACTCCCAACCCAAAGCAGCCAGGGGCTTTACTCTCTTACAGGCCGATACAGTAAAGCGCGGCCGCAGTTACCCCGTTTCTAACCCGCTGTGTACGCACAATTTGGCCGCGTAAGTCTAACCCGCGATTCACTATCTGTTTTTACCGATCCTTACCACTTCTTTAACTCGACGCGTATCCCTTTCCACCCGCGGCATGTATATGATATGTAAACGATCCAATTAGCTATTCCCTCCCATACAGTAACGTGCGCCCCGACTATCTCCTTTTTAACCTATCTTGCTGCGACTTTTACCTGCTAATTTACCGCCTACCCTGACCCTGGCATTAGGGTGGTGAACTTAGCCGCCCAGTCCCAAACCAAACCAACCCAATCCAAGCAAACCCCAGCAGCGAGAGATGAAATTTCACAGTCCCAAACCAAACCAACCCAATCCAAGCCCCAGCAGAGAGAGACGAAATTTCACAGTCCCAAACCAAACCAAACCAACCCAATCCAAGCCCTAGCAGAGAGAGACGTCATTTGAAATGACGTTTGAAATGACAGGTTCCAGTTCACCCAGGATACTGTATAGGCGCTAAGCGCCTATATAGTAAAACGGATTGCGCTTCATGGACGCTTCTTGGACGTGCTTTGGACGCGGCTTGCATTTGCATGCCATTTAAATACTGTATAGAGCGATATGTGATCCGAACTGTGCATGCGGCAAACGAGGATGCGCCTGGCACTGCCGCATTTTTTCTTACGTGCCCTTACTGTATCGGCCTGTTATTGTCTCTGCAGAAGGTTTTAGCATGGCCAAAATATATTTGAGTTCCTGAAGATTTTCTAGTCCCCAGCCAGGCTCCCATTGTATGTCCAAAGGTAAGGCTAATGCACCCAGTGTAGACACCGGACCCTAGGGTTGCTACCTGGCTCCATGTATGACAGATTCAGGTTCAAGTAAAGTGTTCAAATGCCAAAAGCCAAAATACCAATATAGTGGTTTCAGTTTACCCCAAATACATGCCAAATAAATTGCACAACAGATGTATGCCAAGTCCAATAAGGCTCCCAGATTCAGTCCTAATGAGCGACCTTATCCTTCTGGAGATAAGTCATCTGTTCCATGGAGGCGACTTCCGCCAGCCCATTGACTCTTTCTTCAGGTTGCGTTTCAGCGTGCGTTGAAAGTGTTTGAAGTGTGGTCATCCAACAATCCTCGTTGTCCATTGTTTCCTCATGCAGTTATTTAACACATCCGCGAGCTCTGTGGTGTGAGCCTCCTGTCATTTCTGGCCTGTGCTTCCAGAAATGTACATTCTCCCCACTTCGCTCCCCCCAGCCCCATGTGGCTTTCTTCTGTTGGTCAGAGAAGGCAGACAGAACCTCTTTCAGATTCCTGATTCTTTATCCTCCAGAAACCGTTCAAAGATTAGACGCCCTGATGGTGAAAGTAAAGGAAATGAGATTTGTCTTTAAGATAAGCAGCTGGTCAGATGTTGCCCTACCAGTCCCAAAGTCCCAGAAGCTGTGGCAACATCTTATCAGTTCTCAAATGTTATTAGAAAATACCCCAGTGGCCGTTGCAGTGAAACAGTCCAGTTATAATGAAGAGGGGCTTCCCACACTAGTCCTGGTCACCTCCCACAGCTAGTCTGGTTCTCAGGATATTCAAAGGGAATATTTGTTCATTTTACTTTATTTCATCATCACATTTCTATCACACTTTTCCAGTTTGTAGCGTGCTACAGCAGATCTGGTGTTTAGTATCAGTAGTGCGTTTCCTTTAAAAAACATTGGTGAGGGACTCAGGAGTTATATCAGATAGTCATCGGGGGCAGGCTGGGCCAGTCATGATTTTGTCCTCACACTACAGCAGGGGACTTGAAGGTCCTTGTCAAGGGTTCTTGTTCCCTCCAGCTCTGCTCTACCAGCCGGGATAATCAAGTTATTCTAGACCTTGATAGTATTGCACTAAATTTGCCTGTGCTGCTGCTTCTTTTGGGTCTTATTCCTAACTTCCTTTTTTTCTCCACAATATATTTTATGATTATTTTTGATGGAAAAGGAAACAAATGTGGGCCTGTGTGTGTGAAGATGTTCCTTTGGGTGCAGTTCCTATCTCGTGTCACTAGTTGGGGCTTATTATAAGGGGCAGCTTTCACGTTCCACTGGAGATGTGGGAGGTTGCAGCTGCCCTCAGATTTCTCATACAGCAAACATAGGATGTACTTAAGGTTTTGCAGAATTATTAGGAAAGCAACTCATACTGTGAGAGGGGGATTTCCAGTCCAGTGAGGGAGTGACCAGCTGGAGCTCCAGAAAGAAGCATTCTAGCCCAATGCAAGTTTTACAGAGAGCCAGGACAAAATGGCAGCCCCATGCGAGGGTTGCTTTCGGTGCCCCCCTTCCTTTTCATACTCACAGCCTCACAGACTGACTCGAAAGGGTGGGGTGGTGTTCCTTTCCTCCAAGCTTAGCACCCCAGGGTGGTTTCCCTTCTTGCCCACCTTTGCAGTGGCCCTGAGACGAGCATACGTGTGTAAACTTGAGAGACTGAGATCGTGCCCAAAATAACCTGAACTTAAGAGTGAGCGTCATTCCTGTCACTGTATGCACAAAACAGATCCATTTTGAGGCACTGAACCCCCGAGGGAGAAATGAGCTGAGTCCCTCCTGCAATACCAGCCCCTGTTATAGAAATGAAGAGCTTCGGGTGACTCGCCTGCGACCTGTCCAATCGGTTTCTCTGGTTAAAAAACAAAAATAAAAATTGCAGCATTGCAGTTTGGTGGAAAGAGCAACTGAAGCTCTGGATGTGTTCACCCTGGAGCTGATGTCGCTGGTCATGGCAAAGAATAGGCTACATTTCAAGCTTTGTATTCCATGTCTCCTGTGCAGTTTGAGGTGAGCAACAGGAAAGTCTCAGTTTTGCACAAACTTTAGTTGTCAGAGGACCTTTTTTTCTTCATCTGTTTTTTTTTCTTGCCCCATTTTTATACCGCATCTCTCCACAGCTGGAGCTGTTACATTACTAAACAGACTGGTTCTGGTCTGGTTACATCACCAAATAGACTGATACTGTATGGTTTTGCCATATTCCATGCAGGGAGTTGTAGTTTTGATTTTCTGAGGGAAATCACTTCTACTTAACATTTCTAAAGCATGCACTGGGGCAAAACCAAGCTTGGATCAGGTTATTCATGTAAGGTAGTAATCCTAGTCCTGAGCCAGGAGCCACAACCTGGCTTTAGAACCGGGTCCACATGCACTCTAAACCTGGCCAGTAGGTATCAATGCTGTGTGACGGCTGGGGATCTCTTCTAGGAGGCTGTGAGCGCTTCCTCTGCGGCGTCCCAGGCCTTAGTCAGGAGCTCTAGGAGAAGCCAGGCTTGGGAACACTTTATGGCCATTGTAAGGCACTGCCACTGGGCCACTGGCATGGTGCACAAAAAAGGATCATTGGCACATTTTACTTTAAGAGAGCACCTGTTGGCTAGTTCTACATGATTAAATTTGGGGCCAGGCAACCGAAATAACTCCCTTCAGAAAACAGGAAATTACAGCTCTCTGCTGCTGCTTTTTTTTTTTTTTCGGGGGGGGGGGGGGGGGGGTGTGATTGTAATGTATCTTTTGTTTGACTCTTGGTGAAAGTTAAAGGAGTTGCTGCCGCTGTAACTCAAGACGATCAGGGAAGCAGGGGCAGGAACAAGGCTGTGTGTGGGCAGGGAAGAAGGCGGGCCCGGGGGAGAGAACTGGCTGCCTTCTATCTTCCTTCCTCCTGACTTTCACATTTGCTGCCTTGACTTCCAGCTGCCACCATGAGGACTTTTCTGCCCCTGTTGGCACTGCTTGTTGCCCCTTGGACTGCGGGTGGCACCTCTCAGCTGCCCTGTAACTACCCCCCGGAGCAGTGGTGCAGCTCTCGAGAAATAGCAGCTGCCTGCCAGGTAAGTGAGCCAGGGCCGCGCCTGCCTCTCTCTGGCCAGAGGGGTGAATGCCCCGGTAGCGACCCCCGGGATGCGCTCTCGGCGACGGCTTCCGTGGGCCCCCAAGGCTTGCCTGTACTTTCATAGCTGGCTAGGCTGAAAGTACCCAGAGAGCCAGCAGGTTCAGCCTTTTTTTTTTTGTGTCCCTTCCCCCACCTCTTCCTTGCCGGTTTCCCCAGAAACAGGATTTCCTCTCCTACTTTCCAACTCCCATCCTAAGCATCTGGGGAAAGCCACAGGCGAGAAGGGGGAAGGACGCGGTTTTATAGTGACGGCAAAGCTCACGGCTCATCCCTGGCTGAGAGAGAAACTTCAGGGTCCAAGCTGCAGGTTTTAAATTCCCCCACCCCTAAGCACAGCACGCTGGGCTCTGTAGTGCTGCCTCTGCTTAATATCCCATCATGCACAGAGCTGGCAGGACTCTGTCTGCCTGACTGTGTCCGTCTATCTCTGTCTAGATGATTCATTTCTGCACATCCAGCCCTGCTTTTACCCTGCTGCACGCATCGATTAGCGATGTGTACTGTGTTTCCCTGCCCTGGTTGCCCCGCACTTCATACAAGGTGAATGTTTGACCCCGAAGGGGCGCCATCAGCCTGTGTCATTTTTAGCCTGCTTTCAGGCTTGTGAAATCACCATGCCTGTGGGTGTCCATGTGTCCCGGTCACCGCAGTAATGTTTGTGTTTGCTGTCCTGTCCACACCAAATTTTCAGAACATGCGACGATGTCCGAGAGGATCCTGAGCAGGGTAATTACGGGCGGCGTGGGGATTCACTTATTCCTGCAGTTGTGTTCGGTGTGGGACTTCCTGTTGCTATTACAGACCAACAGGGTGACCCCTCGGGAAGTGACAGTGATCCTGGATTGCTAATTTTCCTGGTGGGGAGAAGTGATGGCATTTGAAATGGGAGCCCATGAAGAACGTACAACAAAAATCCCTAAAATTGAGACTGGATACAAATGTTTGGCATGTGTATCCAGGACAGTGCCTGACTTACCACTTGGTTTTTTCGAGGTGTGCCTATTACTGTCGCCTGCTCCCAACGTCCCTCTTTCAGGCCTGGGAAGGAAAAGTGGCAGATTTTGGATCCATGCTAGAGAGTTTGGAGTTGCTGCCGTCATGTTTTTACTACAGGGATATCCATGTTCAGTGGCGTTTAGCTAGATAACTCACCAGTTAGCAGGCTAAATGCTGACTTTTGAATGCTTTGGGCACTGGCTATACTTTAGCTGGATATCTCATAAGTGGGGGATTGCTGGGGGGCGTTACATCAGCCAGCTAAGTGATCCAGCTAACTCCCACATTCAGCTAGCCGGATAAGTTATCTGGCTAACTTTGGTCATGCCAAAGAGCCGTCCTAAAGTTAGCCAGATAAAGCGACCCGGTTAACTTTATAATCCAGCCAGTGACTGAATATTACTCCAACAGTTACTCGGATTTAATGCTTTGGTTTCCAAGTCAAAAAAAAAATTCTTAAGATGGATTCACCTGATGCTTCTGAGAAATTGAAAGAATGCTGATACTTCATATCTGTACAGCCCATGTGTTATTTTACTGGTAACCTGGTGGTTTAATAATTCACTCTCCTGGTTAGAAAGAGGTTTATTATGTATGTCTAAGGAAGAGATGAAAGTTAATAATACTTATTGCAGCAATTAACAGCTTGTCTCTTTGCCCTGACCTTTTGTTTTGATACTTGCTAATATTAAGGTGAACCCCAGCTCTCCCCGCCCCCAGTGTCTTTGAGAAAAGAAGGTTTTGGAAAGGAATGGGGCAAGAATGCCTGCAGAAAACTTTTCTGGGTTAGGACGGGAAGGAGGAGGGGAGGAAGGATAACCCTCCCCAAACCATAGAAATAATTACAAAGATCATTAGTCAGAGAGGGGCACGTGACTTCATTCTATCCTCCCTGCCCCTGCAAGCATGCATGCCATGGGGCAGTGCGCCACGTGTCCAGCCTGGTTATTAGGCAGCATGAGTGTGTACATATATTACTCTTTGGAAATGAGAGGCTAGCAATGTTCGGGGTGCAGGGCAGGGGTGAATGGGCACACACGCTGCTGTCTTACCTCAGGGAGTCTCGGGATCATCTTTGTGGCCTGTTCCTCACCCCCATGTACGATTGCCATCTGCCTCCATGTCATAAAGAACAGGCTCAGCCAATCCTGGTCCTGCCCCACTGCATGCTTGGACTTGTAGTTCTCATTTTTTTTTGTAACTTAAGTCAACGTTATCAGCTAAAACGAGACTGCAGCTTCCGTGTTCTGTCTGGCAACAATTCTTCAGTCATGTTTGCCCCATCTCCAAGGGGTGCAAGAGACTTGGGTACTGTCTTCACTGGGCTGAAGGCCCTTCAAAAGAAGTCAGGGGAATGAAAAGACTTATTTTTACTAATCAAGGCTGGTGTCATTACGAAAGCAGAAAAAGGAACAGGAAAGTCCCTGTGACTCTTGCCACCAGTTCTGCAGAAGCTGTCTCTGCTTCACTTCCCCCTCTTAGAAGAGAAGCTTGGCAACCTTTCCTTGGAGGGAAATTACCCTGCTGGACTAAAAGGCCGATTGTTTTCCATGCAGGAAGTTACTGTACCTTTCTTTCTCTTTTGTTTTTGCTGTTTATTATCCCCCTTGCCTGCAGGTCGAGGAGCAGTGTGTGGAATTCCAGGCCCGCAAAGCTGGGCAGCCTGTAGCCATCCAGCTGTTTTATGAGGGGCTCTGTGGGGGCTGTCGCGAGTTCCTCGTCCTGGAGCTTTTCCCCACCTGGCTCATGCTCGGAGAAATCATGAACGTCAGCCTGGTCCCTTATGGAAATGCAGAGGTGAGGGGGTCTCATTTTCTGCTGTGCATGAGGTGAGCTGCCTGGATCAGGTCAGAAGGACATATAAGCCACCTCTGGTTCTGCTGACTCCCATGAGTGAGGGGAAGGGGAGGCTTCAGTTTGAGAAGCTTCCAGAATTTAAATGAGGAACTGGCTCACTGGTCCCTCATGACCTGAAACCAGGTGCCAAGCGCAGAGCTGCCCAGAGACCCTGTCCCTGATGGGGGACGCTTTAGGGCAGTCCTGGCTTTTTGACTCTTCCCCCTTCCTGTTGCATTGTTTCCTGTAGTGCTTGAAAGGAACTGGGACTATAAATCCCAGAATGCACTGGGCTATAAATTCACAAAACCAGGACTGGCCAAAAAGCCTTTGACTGAAAAATGGACTGACCTTGTTAGCAGCTGTTTAACTGCACTGGACTGTGCAAAATGGGTTTTTCTTCTTGTCTTAACTGCACTTTATTTCTTTTCCACATCTCTGCTTTTAAATCTTAACCTCTGATTCTCCCACGGTTTTAACCGTTTTCTTAATAAATGAAATTCTCCAAAGTCTGTTTTATTCTGTATGTGTGTCTTGATTAGAGTGTAAGATCAACGAAAAAGGATCTGTCCCTTATGTGCCTTTGTACAGTGCTGTGTACATTGCGTAGTGCTGTAGTGGTATCTTCATTGTTTCCAAGTGATGGTGTAAGAAGAGGGCGGAGTAATGATATAACTTGTGGAACAATTTCTTGATTTTGTCTGGCAGGAAAAAAATGTCAGTGGTAAATGGGAGTTCACGTGCCAGCATGGACCTGATGAATGTTTGGTGAACTTGATAGAGGTGAGTTCAGTTTAAAGGATGGAGATATTTACAATTCAGAAGAAGCTGACTAGGCATGTGCATAGCTCTAGGAGCCCTCAAGTGGGGATGGGGAGTGGTTAGAAACTGGTTTCATCTTGCCTCACCTGTTCGGTTCTGGAGACCGTATCTCAAAAGGGACAGAGACAGGATGGAGGAGGCCGACCAAAATAGTGGGAGGGGGGTTGGTGTCTCCATCAAATGACTTATGAGGAGACTAGAGGTCGGAGGTCCTGAATATGTTTACCCTGGAGGAGAGGAGGTGCAGGGGAGATAGGATACAGACCTTCAGATACCTGAAAGGTTTTAATGATGTAGAAACATCAAACCTTTTCAGTTGGGAAGAAATCAGTAGAACTAGGGGTCATGAAATGAAACTTCAGGAAGGACATCTCATAGCCAACGTCTGAAATATTTCTTCACCGAGAGGGTGGTGGATGCCTGGATTGCCCTTCCGGAAGAAGTGGAGACAAAAACATTGAAGGATTTCAAAGGGGCATGGGATAAACACTGTGGATCCCTAAAGGTTAGAGGATGAAACAAGAGAGGAATGCATGGGTGTAACTTGCTGGTGTGGCGGTTACTACCCTTAACCAATAAGCCTTCATACTGTTGATGCAACTCATTATTACTCTGTGCTTTAACAGCAGGGGGAAAAGAGGAAAAGGGAATTAGATTCGGACAACAACCAATAAGGACACTGAATTTTACAGTCTGGGAAAATAAATAAGCTTGGGAGTAACTTGCTGATGCAGCTGTTACTAGCCTTAGACTTGTGATGCAACTCCTACATTGCTCTCTGCTTCAGCAGCAAGAGGTAAAGGGGAATTGGATTCAGACAGCAATCAACAAGGGCCCTTACTTTTACAGTGTGGGTAACTTGTAAGGCACAGCAGTTGCCATCCCCTGATGATACCTTTATGGGGGAGACCTGTATGGCACGGCTGGTGTTAGCATAACCTTGCTGGGCAGACTAGATGGACCATTTGGTCCTTTTCTGTGCCTGGACAGGCTGACTCCACTCCTGCTTTTACCCTCATTTTGTACTTGCTGCCTCTGTAGACCCTGGAATCACAAGCCCCTTGATGCAATGGGGTAAAACCAGGACTGGCTCAGCCTGTCCAGATAGCATGAAACAGGGGCAAACCTTGGGGCAAAATTATTTTTCAATGTAATCTGAAATATGGGATTTGCCAATTCCACAAGAATATTTTGTCCTTGCCCGATAGGTCCTAGAGAGGGCAACTGGAAGCATGGCACTTGAGGAGCACTGGGCTGGGGGAAGCCCCAGATATATGAAAGATCTTATTTTAGTGTTAAAAGAAAAGGTTTGCATCCGACTCCATGGATGCACAGTGCTGTGTGCATTTTTTTAATGCTTAAAATACATTGCAGCCTAAATGAAAAGTATATGTAATCCCCTCTTTGGGGGCACACTGTTGACCCCGGGTCCACTTGTACTGCTAGGTCTCTCTGTCCTCACACAAACACATTCCACTTGCCCCGGGGTACTGAGGTTCATTCTGGCAGGGAGGAGGATTTAACCTTCGGGGCCCTAGGCTTGCAGGGTTGGATCCCAACACACAGTCTCTGTCTTCCTTTGGTTGTGCTCTCATGGCCCTTGCTTGACTCTTCAGAAAAATGCTGGGCACTCTGATGGGATGTTCAATAAAAAAATGTACTGCTACCAAAAATATTTGAAATGCAATCCATAACAAAAATTCTCCAATTTATCTTCATACAAAAAATTAAACAGTGCGAGGGTTACCTCTTTCCTCAGATTTGTCAGCTGAGTCAATGTCCTTCAGGGATGGCAGGCACTAGGTAAAGACCCAACTCTCCTGAGCGAGAGAGAGCGAGCTGTTAGTGGGGCTGTGATCTCCTCTCTCTTTCTCTGATGCTGTAAGCTGGACCCCTGATGGTAAAAGTCCCAAAAAATGTTCAAAATCTTTCCTCCTCCTCAGTGGACAGGAACTGGTGGCAAAAGAATTCTTCCCAAAATAACAGGAACAAAACTCTCTGCAAAGTTCTTCTTCTCTGACACATTGCTGCTGTCTCTCCTTAGCTGGGTGCAAAGATTCACAGCGCCTTATCCTGACCTCCCAAGGCAGGAGCAGGCTCAAAGGGAAAAAGAAAAAGAACGGCTCTCTCCAAAACCTCCTCTTCCACGCCTCCCAGACAATCCGTTCCAGACGGTGGGGTGCTGGCCCCCTGCTTTCAGGCTGAGGGTCCAGCATGGGAAATCTCTCCAGCTACTCTCAACAAAAAATGCCACTTTCCCTGTGTCAGGCTGTGGGGCCCAGTATATGGGGAACACTCCAACAAATTCTCCTGCTTCTCAAAACGCCAAAAGTCAACTCCGAATGCCACCCTTCTCCATGTGCACACCCTGCTTTTATAGTGCACTGCTTATCAATCCGGACAAACCTCGATGGAGGTGCGGACAGACAGCAAAATACTTTCTCTCCCTGCAAAAAAATCCTAACCTAAGCTCAGCTAGGGAAAATGGCCACTGGAGACCTAGGGGTCTCCATATATATCAATACGTCTGAATTTAAATATTTTAAAATTCAGACAAGAACAGCATTAAACTCTGCTTAGTGAAATTTTGGTGGTCAGTACACCTGGAGGAGTAGTGCATTTTCAGATGCAGCCAGTTGGCAATGATGTGAAGGCATTTGGCCAATCAGAAAGCTAGAATTGTGCCCGAGAGTCTGTGAAACTAGTTCCATTGGCAGACTGCATAGTGGAACATAACCCATATTTACATAGGCTAACCTGTGCCTTCTGATGGGCAAGAGCATTGTAGCTGTTGCCCCTGATGAAGATCCAATAAAAACCTGAAATGTTGATAGCATTTGTCAGCTGTACTTTATATTGGATTTTTTATATTGTGCTTGGTCAGCCACAAAACTGGTAATTGAACCCCCAATATAAATTATCACACGACTTATATTCTTATCTTTTTTTTATTGAAACGTTTCTTGAATACGATTCCAAAAGCAGATCTGTGCACTCTTCATCTACCTCTCATTCATACATCTTTTCAATCATACCCAAACCATAAAGCCATATCAATTTATATGGATAATACAAATTATACACATTAACATTACTGATAATACATTAACAGCCTCATTTTCAGAAGCCTGCGCATATAAAGTTTGGGGGTTAAGCACGTCCTGTGCGCATTTTGGAAAGGGCCTGGCCACGTGTATAACTCCCGATATGCGTAGAAGTGCTGGGCCTAAAGAAAGGGGGCAGGCCGGGACAGCGCCATTAGACGCTGTCCTGGGGACGTGAGCTCCAGCAGTCGGCTGGAACACAGTTTACTTCTGCTCCTGAGGAGCAGTAAGTAGAAAAAGAAAAAATGGGGATGGGTAGTGTTAGTTTAGGGGTTGGGGAGCAGAGGGGAAGAGGGAGAAAGGATAGGGTTATGGGTAGGGAATTAAAGGAGTGAACTGGGGAAGGTTCTGTTGCGTCACCGCACTTTTTTTTTCTAATATTCCCCTCCCATTGCGTGCGTTAGAGGAAACCTGCCCGCAAATACGTGCGCGGATTTTTAAATGCGGGAACTGTATTTTATAACATGCGCGTGCTAATGTGCGCATGTTATAAAATAGCCATGTCCATGTGTACGCGCACTTTTTAAAATCTACCCTAATATGAATATTCACAACGTAAACAAACATTATTTTGACCTCCTTATTTCTCAAAAGAAACACAGCACCCATGCACTATCCTTTTTTCAAATGGCTCTGCCCAAGTCCACAGAACCTTATTTCATAAAGTGAGAGTCAAAAAATCAATATGTAGTACGGCATCTTTTACCAAGTGTAAAATATTACTTCTCTTATATCCACAATGATAGAGAACTTGTTTGCTCAGCTTTGTGCAAGACTCTTCATAATGCTCTCTTTGTCTCCGTTTTGTGCTGGACGCAAGTCTCTTGATAACACCCCGACAAAGGCCCTTGCTTCACCCTCTGTTAGGCAGGGCCGGTGCAAGGGTCTGTGATGCCCTAGGCAGGCCAATGTAACGCTGCCCCCCCCCCCCCCCCCCAACTCGCCCTGAATTTAATGTGCCCTCTGTCAGTGGTAGATTTATATAGAGTTAGGGTCTCCCTCTTACAGTTCTCTCTGTCTGATGTCACACAAACCTAGTGAGTGCTCTGCGATTGCTGTCGCCCTCCTTTCACATTTTGAAGATGGTGTCCTGCCGGCCCTGCTGCTAGGGCTTCTTCAGGGGAAGTTTTAAATTCTGTGTGTTAGTGCACATGTAGCATTGGCCTCCTCTTCTCAAACAATGGCGCTATATCAATTGTTTTATGGTCTAAGGCTTCAAACCTATCTGTGTATCTTCCTCCGCTTTTATCACTCATATGAAGGCTACTACCTGGAGATAATACTCTTATTCAATATTCATACACACGGTTAATGCGACTCCAACATTGCTCTAAGCTTCAACGGTAAGAGGAAATGTGGGAAAAAAAAAAAGGATTTGCATTCACAAAAAAGCAGGGTGTAGCTTGCTTGTTACAGTGGTTACTTCCCCCAAACCAAATAAGCCTGATACTTTACTTTCAACGCATATCTAGCATAGCTCTCTGCTTCAACGGCAGGGGAGAAAGTCTGATACTTCACTTTCAACGCATAGCCAGCATAGCTCTCTGCTTCAACGGCAGGGGCAATGTAGAAAAGAGGATCTATATATAGACAACAACCAACAAGGACTGAATTACATAGTCGAGTAAACAAAAGCATGGGTGTAGCTTGCTTATTGAGGCGGTTACTACCCATAACTAAGCTACATATTCAATTAGATGCAGTTCCAACACTGCTCTCTACATTAATGGTGGGGTAGAAGGGAAAAAGAACTAAAAGGTACTAAGAGCCAAGCTTAACAAGTTAAGAGGAAAAAAAAAAGTGCATAGCTTGCTGGGCAGACTGGATGGGCCATTTGGTCTTCTTCTGCCGTCATTTCTATATATATGTCTTGCTTTGCTTCTCTTAGATCTCAGCAAATGCTACTATTCTCACTTCCAGATCTTTAAATGCTGTGCGGACATTCTTTCCAGATGTCAGCAAACACCAAAACGTTGTGTTCATCAGTTCAATCACTCTCAACAAAACAAATAACAATGTTTTATAATATCTTTAGCAGAAATGATATAAATTTAAACCTAACAAAAATCTCTTCTCAAATATTTATAACCCCTAATACTGACCCAGAGAATATACCTGTTCTTGCAAATCGTCAACGTGCAGTGCCATTCAGAATGCTGAGGTACAGTTACCATTCCAACCACAAGATTTTATCTCCAGCTACTCCCTCCCTTTTCAACCAAAAAAACTTAATAAAAAAAACAACAACTTTCCATTCAGTAACTCTGTTCAAACCATCGCCAACTGCTCCTGCCCCTTCCCATTTGATGGCTCTATTCAAACCTTTGGGATAAACAGTTTGCCACCTAAAAATAACTGTTCCCTCTCTTTTTGTTGTAATAATAACATTAGGAGATTACCCCCTGAAGTAAGTGTCACCTGGTATATGACACAAAACTAACTGATCTATATCATGACTGAAAGCCAACCAAAGTTTTACTAGAGGAGCATACAGCTTTTTAGTTCTGATACAGGATTTATGCTGAATAATGCACGTCTTTACCTCTAATAAAGTATGCCCAATATATATTTTCTTGCAAGGGCAAGAAATTACATACACTACTTGTTTTGTGCAAATAAAATGATCTTTTAAAACATACTTGATAAGACAAAAAAGGAGGCGGAAAAATATGAATCTGCTTCACATTTCTACAGACCACACAGGATTTGCATGCAAATTGTCCCTACTCTGTCATCTGTAGATGTCTCGCTCAGCCCTCTGGTGTGTACCAGCTTGTCTCTGAGGTTTCACCCTCTAGTAGTTTTTGCAAATATCCTTAAAAACCTCATGTTGCGTCTGTCGGTCTCAGACGCCTTCGACCTCTGTGCCTCACCTTTCTTCCTTCTCTCTCCTCAAACCTTGGGAAGATGGCTGCTGCCACGTCTTCATGCCGCTCTCTCTGGCGTCCCCGGATCGGCAACGGCGACGGTGTTCGCCGTGATTTTCCTGAGGGCCTCCTAGGGTGTGCGCACGCCACTCACGTCTTTATCCACCTCATGGCGGGAACCTCAGGGGCGTCCCCTCCGAGTGACATCATCACATCCTGGTATTTAGCCTGCCCTTTGTTTGCTAACAAACTGAGTTAGCAAGGATTGGATTGGACTGCCTCCGGTCTAAGCTGCTCTGCCACTTCCTAGCTGCCGTAGGAAGCTCTCTCTGTCCTTCAGGGTAATTCTCCTAACCTGGGTACCCGCTCCTCGGGGGCCCTTCTGCTCTATTTCAGGTACCTATCTTGGGATACCGGGTACTCGCTCCTCGAGGACCTGCTCTTTGCCACTGAACCACTTCTGCCTGCCAGGACCTTCAACTATACAGCTTCTGCTTCAGTGAGTACTAACCCTCTCAGTCTGTCTCATCTCCAGCTTCAGCGCTCCTTGCCTACATCTGGGACATGTCCCTGCTACGCCGCACTGCCTATCACCTACTCGAGCGTGAGACTGGTCTCCTCTGCTGAGGACCCCTGGACTACTTCTCTGGGTTACCTCCACTGCTGCCCGCTCCCTGGGCAGTACCATCGACCTGTATAATAAATACAAACTTCTCTGTGTCTGCGTGTAAAGAGCCTAGCCTAGTACTGCGGTTCCTCACGGGGCTCCTCCCCGTGGGAGTGGCCATCACCGCAGTACCCAAGAATCCACTCCAACACCTCATAACCATAACACCTCATAGAGTGACAACACATTCCGATGTTTTGAGATGATTTCTTGTATTTCCTGTGTACGGGTGGTATATGGGAGAACAGGTGTAGTACGCTGAGGAGACTGCCTGTCTAATGGTTGTAGTAATACATCTCTATTTGCATAAAGGGCTTGTTTGTAATTCCGCTTTATGCAGGATTGGGAGTATCCCCACTGAGTAAAGCGTTCCTTCATGCGATTTTTCTGAGCTCTATATTCATTCACATCCGTTCATAGGCGCCTTATTCTAAGAAAAGAAATTGACCTATGGGGATGTTTTCTTTCATCCACGTGGATGATGACTAGTAAAATGTAATAACATATTCTGATCTGTTGGTTTATGAGGTGTAGTTGCATCCCTGTTTATAGCTAACTGTATCTAAAAAAGAAACCTTATGAGTGTCTGTGACAAAACTAAACTGTAGTTCCAGTGTGTACCCAGGTCAGTCCAGACTCCTGGGTTTTGTACCCCTGCCCGCAGATGGAGACAGATAAAGTTTTACTGACACTGCTGTATAACCTAGTGTGCCACTTGCAGTCCCTCAGTATTTTTCTGTCTTCAGTAGATGGTGCAAAACCTGCAGTCTTTGTAGCTTTGCCTACAAGCCTTGGAAGGAGCAGGAAAGTATCCTTGTTAAAGTTATTAAAAAAAAAAAAAAAAAAGAGGGAGGCTCCTTATTCTCTCTTTGTAGCGCAGAGTGCTCAGGCTGGGGCTGGTGCCCGGGAGGTTTTTTCGCAGCACGGCAGCATTTCCCCAGGTGGCCCTCAGCACTCCGGTCGGGTGCAGAAGTGTATGATGCTAAGCACACGGTTGGGGCTATGCCACGCGGCGCTTCTTGTTGGGCCTGCAGGGAGTTGGGTTCACACCTTAACTGCCAGGATCTCTGCTCCAGATGCGCAGCTGAGGGGGAGAACGTGTCAACGAGTGCTCCTTGTCGAGTGAGAGAGAGGTCAGTGGCGCACTGGCCCAGGCCTTCACCCGGGGCTCCCTTCGGCAGCCCGGCTGCGGTGGCCATTTTGGAACCTGCCACTTGGTTGTTCCCTGTCTGTGCATCTGGCTGTCATACGCTTTCTTCGCGGAGCAAAGAATTTGCGGCTGCTGGTGCGGAAGGCATGTCCATCTTGGAATCTCAATCTGGTGCTTACGGCTTTGTGCATTGCTCCTTTTTTTTTTTTTTTTTTTTTTTTTAAACACTTTATTCATTTTTAAATCTGTTAATGAGTTACTACAACTTGACAAGAAATGATACAGTAGAGATGAGATTAAATAAAATAAAGAAATAACAATAGGAAATAAAAGATCTCAACAGTACACTGTCAGAGCACAAACAAGGTGAGATCCAAATGCAAATAAGAGGAGAAAAAAAGAAAAATGCCAGGAAAAAAGCCAAGCATTGCTAAGGGCAAGAATCTTCAAGTGTAAAGAGCACCAGAAAATCACAGGAGTTACGAGCTAGAAATTGAGGGTACGATATCCTGTCTGATTTTATCACGGAGGAAAACATTTAGTTGTAAAAGATCAAAGAAAACATATTTAACCCCCTGGAACTTGACAACACATTTACAAGGAAAGGAAAGCAAAAAAAAAAAGCCCCCAAATTCAAGACAGCAGGACACACCAGCAGAAATAGTTTTCTCTTAGACTGGATTACTTTGGATACATCTGGGAACATATGAATCTTAAGCCCTAAAAAAGCAATATCTCGCTTGCGAAAGAATTTCAAAATAAAGTCCCGGTCAGAGGCCAGGGCAAAAGTGACAAGGTAGAAGGCACAACAGCTTCGTCCATTGAACTTTCAAGAAAAGAAGAAAGATGAGAAGAATCAACCAGGCCAGCATGAGCAGGAGTATCACTCGACTGAGAAACTTTCAAATTCGCAGGGAGATTATAGGCTTTGGAAATAGATGGAAGCAGACTTTCCTTAATAGACAAAGTTTCCATAAAATGTCTGTGTAACATTTCCACAGGAGAAATAAGCCTTTTTTTTTTTTTTTAGAAAAATTGATTATCCTTATATTTTAACGACGTACGTTTCCAGATTTTTCCAGCTTATTCTGCAGAAACACATGGCCAGCCGAGATAGTATCAACAGAATTTTACAATTTACGACTCCCAAGAGTCCACTTTTGATTTAAATTCAAGTAACCGAGACGGAGAAACTTGGATTGAATTGGACAACTCATGCTATTGTAAAACAAACTGTGAAACCTGGTTAGAGAAATTAGCTATAGCTTCCCAGATTATGTCCAGTGTGATGTTGGGGGGGTTTAACCAAGGAGAAAAAAATTACCTCTGTGGAACCAGTCCCAGTCATTGAAAAAGCAGAGGAAGAAGAAACAGGCAGGAATTCAGCTCCCCCAGCAGACTGGATACCAGCTCCTTGACTTGCCTCCTCCATACAGGCTCTCCCAGACGCCGAAGCAGTTGGCAGTGTGAAATCATCAAAGCGAGACTGGAGCAAAGTATTCGCATCGGCGCCATCCATGGGGGGGCCAGGTTGAGGAGGGACTTGGTGCTGCTCCAGAGTTAAAGATTATTTGAAGTCTGGGGCTGCCAGCAACAGACCACTTCTTGACAATCTGCCCAAAGACGCTTCAACGGAGCAAGGAAGAAGATGTTGGCTCCGGGAAAACATGTTTATCCATTGGGCCGGCTGAAGACGGACCATCTGATGCATATGGGAACGCTCTAGCCTTGCCCTTCCTCTTACCCATAATGAAAAGAGGAAAGAGTTTTATTAGGCAAAGTATTGGAGGCAAGAGGGGAATCGATGGAGCGATGACCCTTAGCATGCGGCCATCTTGGATCTTAATTGGTGGTTAGTTACCGTGTGCAGCTCTGTTTGAGCATCTGAGGAGAGCAACTGAAGGATTTGACGCTTAAGGTGGCTTTTATGTTGGCTATTTGTTCGGCGAGGAGAATTTCAGAGCTTCAGGCTTTGTCTTGCCGAGATCCCTTCCAGAAGATTTCAGAGTCAGGAGTTTCATTGCGCACGGTGCCCTCTTTCCTCCTGAAGGTGGTCTTGGGGTTCCATGTTAGACAGTGGAGCTTCCGGCTTTTCCGGACTTGGATTCCTCTGCTTTTCATGCGAAGGAGCTGAGGCTTTTGGACGTCCGGTGGGCTTGTTGAGATATCTGAAGGTCACTAATGAATTTCGTGTGTATCATCTTTTCATCCTCTGGAATGGTTCAAGGAAGGGATGTCAAGCTTCCAAAGCCTCCATTGCAAGTTGGCTCAAATAGGTGATCGGTTCAGAGTATATCTCTAAGGGCCCGCCGGTTCCAGAAATTTTGAGAGCTCATTCGACTTGCTTGCTGGCAGCTTCTTGGGCCGAGGTGCAGCAGGTATTGCTGCAGGAGATTTGCAGAGCAGCAATTTGGAAGTTGCTGCACACTTTTGCCAGGCATTATCATTTGGATGTTGAGGCTCTCGCTGCAGCATATTTTAGAGAGGGTGTTCTGTGAGCAGGACTCTCCAGTTCCCACCCAGTTTAGTGGACTTAGGTACATCCCAGGAGTCTGGACTGATCTGGGTACGTACTGGAAAGGAAATTGGTTCTTACCTGCTACTTTTCATTCCTGTAGTACCACAGATCCGTCCACACACCCACCGAGGAAAAGAAGGTGGGAGAGTTGGCCGCTTGTTCTATGGTCCGTATGTAGTGCAGAGTTAACAGTTCGCTAAGCTGTTTCATTTGGTTTATATATGTTCCAGAACAGAATTTTTTGTTTACAGTAGGTTACAGCATCATCATCCTCCTGTTCGTTGGGGAGGGGGGTGGGCTGTTAAGTTTGCTATAGTTTTTTCTCGTGGCTTGGATACAAGTCAGTATTGAGGGACTGCAGGTGGCCACTTGGTTATACAGCAGTGTCAGTAAAACTTTGACTCCATCAGCTGGCAGGGGTACAAAACCCAGGAGTCTGGCATGATCTGTGTACTACAGGAATGAAACTTAGCAGGTAAGAAACAGTTTTACTGTTAACATCCCTCAACTTGAGCCATATGAAAAACTTGAGCAGCATCTTAGCGGCTGTCCATATACAAAAAACATCCGTCTAGGAATCTGAGCCAGTAGTTTGACAGGCTCCAGAGGGAGCAGTGTAAACAAATTGTTATCAGAGTTGGTGACATACAGGCAGCATCGAGGAGGCCATGGTGGCCCCCATGGCTATAGCTTTAATTTGTTGATAATATTGGTCACAAACCTAACAACTTTTTGGTTAAAGCTATTTGTGCCAAATCCACTATGAAATTCGGATGAACTTGTGATATTCACTTTGAGGTCAAGGTGTTTTCTAGAATGGACCAGTACTGCCATATGGGGGGACATTAGTAATATAGAGCCTGAATATCACCTGTTAATAATATCCAAGACCGATCACTATAGTTTATTGTATTTAATATCTGTATTAAATGTGCAGAATGAGATAGATCTACTTTGCAAGACCCATGGTCTTAAAAAAAGAGTTGATGTATTTAAAGAGAGGTGTCCCGGAGCGATTTATGATAGACTATGTGGCCTAGGTACTAGATAGAACATAGGCACCACTGGATACTTTTCAATTAGAAAATAAAATTCTTTGTGTTATCAACCACTCTCTCCTCCCAGCTTCTATGCATATCTCTATTTCTTAATGCATCCGTGGGATCTTGTACAAGAGGTGTATAAAACTCAGCATCTATAAGCTGCCTATATACTTCCAGATTGTGTTTCTCTCGATATAACATTACCACCCCTCCTCCTTTATCTGCCAGTCTCATCTTTCTATAGTGCTTCAAATGCTAACCTTTCCTGTCTATTCAAGTTATTTTGAATTGGAAACTTTGTGCTTTCCATAGTCTGGATATCATTGCACACCAGTTTCTTAAAAGTTGCTATGTGAGGATCTATTGGGCCCAGTTGGCTCCATTTAGATTTCCTTCTGAATATTTCTTCTTGTAATATGGTTGGTTGATCAGAAAAATGCAAAGGTAACCTCAATCTTCGCATAAATCTCTGTAATACATCCTAATTGTGAAAGGGTCATGATGGGTGGTGGGAACAAACGATGAACCACGCTGTAGGATTTTACCTGTGTAGATGACAAATGTTTCCTAGATAAATTAAAGACATTCATCTTATTGTTTAGCAAGACCTGATTACTCTCCTTTAAGGAGGAAATAAGATTAAAAGACTGGATATTAGTTAGTTAAGACCTCATTATTCTCCTTGGCTGATCCATCTGAGTGGGAAAACCCCATGCATCCCAGGGAGTCTCTCCACTCAAACCGTGCCAAGTTATTGCACGTAGGTCTAAAACAGATTCAGTGTTACCATTGTTTCTGGGATAGGCATTTGGCAGAGTAAATCCCCAATCTAGTTCTTACTGATGTTACATCTTCATCTGAGGAGTCACTAGACGATGGATCAAATGATTTAGACAGGCACCCGCTTATGAGTATTCATCCAAGGATAGATGAAACCCTGGGTGTAATCTCCTTCATCCTGTTTAAATCTTTTAATCTTTAGCCGTTTCAAATCATTGCAAACTGATCAATATCAATTTATGCTAGAGATAATTTTTGTGTATATACATCCAAAACCATTGTAGGTTTTATACTTTCTAAAAGAGTTTGGATATCAGTTCGCATTGTTGTTATTTCCATGATCAATAACATCATGTTGTAGGAACACTTGTTTAACATCGCATTCCATCTGGTGACAAATCTTTCATTTGTTAGATGCAAAAAGGTTCCTTATTTATTCTAAGACCTCTCGGTATTCTTCTAACTCGGCAGTACTTATTAAGAGCTGCAGATGAAGTTCTGGTCTAAGACAAGACATTTTTGGTTTTTAACATAATAGTGATCCAATCAGTTTCTACAATATTTTCTGTGGAACTGGATTTGAATAGTCTAATGCCTGATAAGAGTGTAGCTGCTTCCTGATCTGAATAACTATAAAAGGGCTGGGTCTGGGGTATTTGCATAATGCCTAAATATGAAGAAACTAAACAGTATATACACAGTGTGTGTGTGTATATATACATATATAATTTGGAGCTCTGCTGTATGCTGGATATTTATAAAGTATCCATCATGTTCTGCCTTTTGTGTTTTTAAATTTTTTTTTTTTGTAATTAAATTGTTTATTGACTGATGCACAATAACAAACCAACAAAATAGAACAGGAAGCAATCAGTCTAGTTATCCCACCAACATCCACCCACCCCCTCCAACCCACCAAGCAATAACAGCTATGTGTATACATGGTAGTAGATAATATGTGGTCTCAGAATAACTGACAAGCAATGTCTTGATGAAGGGACACGTAAAACAACAATTGCAATAAGGTAAAATATTAGCTCTGATAAACATTTTGATAAGGGATAACACCCATGGAGAAACAAATCAAACTTGACAATATGTAAAAAAAAAAAAAAGTGCCCTCAGGGTGTAGGATATTAGGACGGCCGCCATATCTTCTGAAAGGAGGGCAGTTGGTGGCGACGGGTAGCCATAATATAAGCCATGCGATAGTTAAAATGCAATCGAGATAGAACTGTCTGTGGGGAAGGGACAGTGGTTTGTTGCCAATACACAGCCAGTTCACTATGGGCTGCAACATAAACTCAACCCTAACTCCCAATACAGCAGATACTCACCCTAGAAATCTGTTGCCAGAATGCCACAACCAACCCACAGGTCCACCCTATGTGAAAAAAAGAGCCACGTTGACCACATAGCTGCCAGCAAGTGTCCTCTATAGAGGAGTACATGTAGTATAATCAAATACTACCGGTACAGATTCTTATAGCAGTTTTCTTGTAAAGATGCAGAAACAGAACACCTACTGGCACACAAAAATGCTAAGGCCCAGTCAGATTCACTCAAAGTTTCCTCAAGATCTCCCTCCCAGGCACGCATGTGTGTGAAAGGTGCAGTTATTTCTTTAATTAAGTAATCAGAAAAGCTTGGATACAGAACCCCGCAGCTTATCTGCTTGGTCACAATAATGTTCAAATATAGTTTTGCCCTTCTCCCACAAAGAAACAGACTTCTGAGAAAGAATAAAGTGTCGTATCTGTGCATAAGCTAGAAAATCTGATGAGCAGAAATTATATTTTTCAGTTAACTCTCCCAGTGAAATGAACTGACCCTGTGATAGTAGATGCTCAATCCAAAGAGTGCCCTGCTTCTTCCGAAGGTCAAAAGCTCTCCCAGGCAAGCAGGCTGGAAAGGAGACACTATGAAAAAGATGCGTTAAATCAAAATACTTCCCTTGCCCCACCATTGATCCCACACTTTCAGAGTAGAACTTAAGGAAGGTGGGAAGTTAACCAATGGTCGCCAAGTAGCCCTAGGCTGCCAAGACAAGGCGGAAAGTGGCATAGATCCTACTAACATTTGCTCAATCTTAACCCATTGTTTCCCCGTACAGGTACGATGAAAATCAAGCAGAGCTCTAAGTTGACAGGCTGCGTAGTACCAGAGTAAATTGGGAGTTTCCAGCCCTCCCCACTCTTTGGGTTGAATCAAAGCTAACCAGGACCCCCTTGGGGGTCGGCGTTTCCAAATGAACTCAAATACGTTTTTCAATATTTTTTTCAGACCTGCGTGATGCATTATCTGGGTGAGATCAAGGACTATTTTCCAGTGATTTTCTGCATCGAATCATCCAGATTTGTGACAAACAGTACAGAATCTGTAAGTAGAGACAACCTAGACTCTATGTATGGCAGAAATGAATGGTAAAAAAAAAAAAAAAAAAAAAAAATATATATATATATATATATATATATATATACACCGTGGTTATTGTGGTGTATCAAACCCCAGTTTTGGGGACTTTAAAGAAAAAGTATTTTATTTTACTGATTTATTAAAAAAAATAAATAAATCTGTAGCTGGCACTATCTGCAATTCTAGATGGGCAACATAATTATAAAACATATTAAAACAATACGCATATATTAAAAAAAAAATACCCACAAATAACATAAAAACATCATTTAAAAAACTGGCTGCTCACTAAAGCCACATCCATATCATAACTAAGTCAAATTACTTTAGCAACTTACTAGTTTGACTAGAATGCCTCTTTTGGTTTTATTCCCACGTCTCCTATCTCCTATCTTTTTTGCCCCTTTTACCTTTTTGCCCTTTTTAGACTTTCTTATTTTAATAAAAGGTGTGTGTTTTTAATTCTGACCACACCCAGTTATTTTCAAAAGGCCCGGCGGCGCGCATAAAGCCCCAGGATGCGCGTATGTCCCGGGGCTTTTCTGAATGGGCAGGCAGGGGGCGGGGCAGACGGTCCGGGGGGCGGTCTGGGAGGCGTGGCTGAGGACTCCGGAACAGCAGCCAGAGGCATCGGAATGGGGTGAACAACCCAGGACCTGGCCCCATCATGTTTTCTAACTGCCAGACTGCTGAGGACATTCAGCGTTTTGGTCGGGCTCACAAACCACTAATGCTGGCACAGTTAATTTCTTTTTTGGGATTTGTATTAATGTGACTTTTTGTAACCTTAAGCATTAATATAAGAAGGATGGAGGTGGGGAAGGGGCGTGAGGGAGGTGCACCAGTGCATTGATGCCGGAGACCCTCGCTATGCCACAGGTTTGGTGAGTGCTCTGCGAACATGTCTTTTGAGTGCCCACCCAGTTTAGGTACATCTTAATTGTCTGAACTGATCTGGGGGATGATAAGGATTTCCTTTCCTTGAGTCCCACAGATCAGTTCAGAGTCCCACCTTGCAATTTTGAAGATCCCTCTTGACTTCTGATATATATCGATCTGCTATTTGGTTGATGATCCTCTTGTTGGACTTGGTTTGTTAGTTTTTACCTGCTCAAGATTAGGAGGGGCAGGTTCTTTGGGTCTTGTTTGGTTAGATTATACTGACCAGGTAGGACACTGCTTTATGTACCATAGGTACTGTGAAGTTTTTATTCTATGTCTCTAACTGCTGGTAGGGGGGAAAATCCAATCATCTGGACAGATCTGTGGCACTCAAGGAAAGAAAATTAACAGGTAAGAACTAATTTTCCCTTTTCTGAGTCAGCTGATCAGCTTTTGTTGTATTCATACTTCACAGCGTTTAAAAAATATGCTGTATCTTTCATGTTTTTTTTTTTCTGTTTCATCCTGTTTCGATTGATTCAGGAAGGTCTGGGGTAGGCAAGTCTGGTCCTAGAGTGCCGCATACAGGTCTGGTTTCAGGTCATCCACAATTAATATACATGAGATATATTTCCATACAGTGGAGGCAGTGCATGCAAATATACATCATGCATATTCATTGAGGATAGCCTGAGAAACAGACCTGTTTATTACACTCCAGGAACAGAGTTGCCTAATTCCGTTTATGCATGTAAAAAACAAAACAAAAAAATAAATAAATTATATATATATATTGCAGGGGTTCCCAATTTTAGACCTCAAGAGCCACAAACAGGCCTAGTTTTCAGAATATCCATAATGAATATGCATTAGATAAATTTGTATATATTGTAAGCAGTGCATGTACATTTCTGGTGCATATTCAGTATGAGTACCTTGAAAACCAGACCTGTTTGTGGCTCAATTGTAGTTTTTGCAGGCATATTTTTAAAATAAAACATATTTCACTTCCTCTGAAGGGGCTGGCTGGGCTTAGACATGCAATGGGAACTAGGGCTGCCAACTTAACTGGACCAAGCTGAAGCTGATCCAATTCTGGTTTTGCCCCAGTGCATGCAGGGAGATGTAGTTCCTGCTTTTCTTAGGGAAATCAGAATGTCATCTTCATGCATGCAGTGGAGGCAAAACCAGGACTGAATGAGCCAGGTGTTGAATTGGTGTATTTAATTCACAAATATTTGTCTTTCCTGAAAGTTTAAAGCAGTAGTTCCCAAACCTGCCCTGAGGGCCAGTCAGGTTTTCAGGACATCAGTAATGAATATTCATGAGATAAAGCTGCATGCATTGGAGACAATGCATGCAAATTATCTCATGCATATTTATTGTGGAGATCTAGAAAACCTGAGTTCAGTTAAGTTGTCAGTCCTACTTCCCCTAAAGTAAGGTGGACAGATAGTTGTGTGTTAGCAGGAGCAGCCTGAGCCAGTCCTGATTTTACCCCATGCTGCATCTATAGACTTCTTAGGGGTCCAAATTCAGTGGCTGTCTCTCTGCTCGATAGCCAGATACACTTATCTAGCTAATTAGTGCTGTATATTAAGCGGTGTAGCTGTCATAAATTTAGGCAGATAAGATTATTGGCTAACTTTTAAGACAGGTGTATGAGCTGACCAGAGGATAAGTTATCCGGCTAACTCAGCTCCTCCCCAGAATGCCTCTGACTTATCCAGCTAGAATTTAGCCAGAATTGTGGCTAAAGTTTCATTTAGCTGGATAACTTCTTAGTTATCCAGCTCAATGTGTTTGAATTCCTAGGGGTAGATTTTCAAAAAACGCGAATAGGCGTACTTTTGCTGGCGCATCAGGCGCAAGCAAAAGTACGCTGGATTTTAGTAGATACGCGCGGAGCCGCGCGTATCCACTAAAATCCTGGATCGGCGCGCGCAAGGCTATGAATTCTGTATAGCTGGTGCGCGCCGAGCCGCGCTGCCTACCCCCGTTCCCTCCAAGGCCGCTCCGAAATCGGAGCGGCCTTGGAGGGAATCCTCTAACGCCCTCCCCTCATCTTCCCCTCCCTTCCTCTATCTAACCCACCCGCCCGGCCCTGTCTACACCTCCCCTTACCTTTCTCCGGGGATTTACGCCTCCCGGAGGGAGAAGTAAATCCCCGCGCGCCAGCGGGCCTCCTGCGCGCCGGGCCGCGACCTGGGGGCGGATACGGAGGGCACGGCCACGCCCCTGGACCGCAGCCACGCCCCCATACCCGCCCCCAAAACGCTGCCGACACGCCCCCGAAACGCCACGACGACCGGGCCCGCCCCCGACACGCCCCCCTCGGAGAACCCCGGGACTTACGCGAGTCCCGGGGCTCTGCGCGCGCCGGTAGGCCTATGTAAAATAGGCTCACCGGCGCGCAGGGCCCTGCTCGCCTAAATCCGCCCGGTTTTGGGCGGATTTAGGCGAGCAGGGCTCTGAAAATCCGCCCCCTACTGTTCTTAGAGAAATTGGAGCTACAACTCCATAGATGCAGAGGGGGGTGGAGGGGTAAAACTAGGGTTGGCTTAAGCTATCCCTTATCACATGGAGCCATCTGATAAGCTTAAAAGCCATGCACACAGCTAATAAACTGTCTCAAGATGTACTAAGTGGAATGACATAAGGGGCACCCTGCGTGCTGTTGCCATCAATAGTGGATTGTGAGGACAGATCCTGAGTCTGTTACTAAACTTGTGCACTTTCTTCTGATTCTGCAGTGCCTTCAGATCTATGCACCCAGCCTGACCATGGATAAAGTCATGGCATGTGCAAATGGGGACCTTGGGAACCAGCTCATGCACCAAAATGCTCTTCTCACCGAAGGCCTCAGCCCTCCGCATCAGTACGTTCCATGGATTCTCATCAATTGGGGTAAGAGGATAAACTCTCATGCTAGCTGTCAGCCATCTTATGCCTTTTGTTAATAATCCCACGTCCTCTTTTCTGCTTCAAGAAATAGGGGCTAGTACAGAGGTATAGTGTTACTTCTTTTATGACTTTCCAAGCTTAAAAGAGAAAATCTTCAGAATACTACATGGTTCGGACAGTAACTGTACCACTATCAAGTGGAAAAAGTGACAGTACCAGAAATGTAGTGCTGATGACCGGGGGAGGGGGGCAGGCCAGGGCTTCGTGGTGCGATGCTGGAGACCTGAGCTTGAGTCCCAAACCCCAAGTCCTGCTCACTGGGCCAGCAGGATTGGGATCGCTGCAAAGCTGTAGAAAGAATTGTGATCTGTGCCTCTTGGTCGAGGTTCATTAGTGCACTGGCCAAGCTAAGTTTGGGGGCTAAATTCCTGGCTTTGGAAAATGAAGGCCCTGGTCTTAAATGGCAGTAAACAGGGTTAGCATGACTTCCAGTTGAAGGAAGCGGTAGGAGCTAACCAGATGAAACAAGTCAGGCTCCTCCTGAAGCAGCACTCTGATGTTCCTTCCTCATCCTCTCCTTAACCTAAATCACTGTGCTCCTTGCTGCTCATCAAACCTATACAGGATAACACTTATGGCTTATAAATAACACAAAACTACTTCCTGCTAGGGAGTGCCTAATTGTATGTCCTCAAAAATGCTGTAATTTCAAAATGCTATGGGATCCATTTTGGATGAAGGATGCAATGTAGGTGCATATTTTAATAAGGGTTGGATACCAGTTGTCTAGATTGGATGAAGGGTCTCTTGTCTTTGTGATATCATTCGGATGTACAAACATACACCAATAGTGTCACAAACCTTTACACTAAATCAGTGGTTCTCAACCTTTTTCCCATCGTGACACACCTGACAGACCACGCTCACATGTGGGACACACTGCTCATTACAATTTACGGCAGAAATAAAAAATAAAGGTCCAGTATTATTTTTATTGTTAAGAATGACACAAGGAAAAGATACATATTATATCTGAACAGAAATTGCATAAACGGTAAACTTCCCACACCAAAACAGCACCAATTTCCAGTACTCAAACAGTAACCTCCTTACCTAAGAAAAGGCAACACTGAAAATATTACACCAGGCCTTAAGACACCAATACATCTATTAGGAAAACGGACTAAGCCAGGCTACTATAGAGCCCTATACAGAAACTACACGCCAGCAGAAAACCTCACCTAAATCACATGTGCTGACCCTCACCTAGCAAAGAATAAAGAGACCAAAACGCATAACTAGAAGCATGCAGACAAAAACTGAACTGGAAATTGCAACAAGCCAAACAGACTACATGCAGTGTAATAAAGGAAAGACAGAAATCACCAGTCCTCATAAAACAAATCAAGAAATATAAAATCAATAGCAGTAAAACCATACTAACAAAAAGAACAGATTTCAAAACAGCTGATGAGTGGAATATCCAATAATTAAAAATATTTAAAAAATTTCTAGATAGCAATAAAATATTTCAAAATAGCAGACACAAAGACCCAGAAATGAAAAATAATAAGGATACAAAAAATGTTTTGCTCTGCATACCTGGGAACGTTTGATATCCAGGGGCCCTGAGATTGTTTTGAATTAGCAGGAGGAGGGATGGTTTGCTTGCAACTTTCTCCTCTCTCTCTCTCTCACTTACATAGGCTCTCAGTCACTCACATATACACATGCTTTTTCTCTCTCACTTATATAGGCTCTTAATTACACATTTACACACATGTTGTCTATCTTTTCAGGCTTACACACACAGGCTTTCAATCACACACATACATGCTGTCTTCTTCTCTCACACACAGACTCTCATTCACATGCTTACACACATGCTCTCTCTCATTTACACACAGGCTCTCAATCACATACTCCCTCACCTAAACCAGCTCTCAGTCACACACACACACAGGATCTCAAAACACACATACTTGCTCATTCACTCACTCTCCCCCGAACTAGCAGCAGCAGCAGCAGCCTCCTCCACGTCTAACCCTAATGGCAGCATCAACCTACTTCATTTTCAGCCCTCGCGGAGCAAGGAGTCCCATCGGCCTCGGGGGTTGACAACATTCTTCGTTTTTCTCTGAGCCGCGCTGCTCATTCCTCAGACCGCGCCTTTCTTCTTTTCTTCGGGCCGATGCTGCTCGCACTAGCATGGTCTCTTCTTCCCGCGCACGCACCCGCTGCTCATCACTTCCGGGCCGCGGGGGGGGGGAGGGGGGAAGAAGAGAGCATGCTGGTGCCGCTGACTCCTGCTCTCCTGCCGTGTTCCGCCCAGGCTTTCAGCGTTTTAAGCCCGGGTGGAGGGAGCAGCTGGGTCAGCAGGGGACCGGGAAGTGTGGTGACACACCAGTTGAGAACCACTGCACTAAATGATAATAAGAAAATAATACATCAAAAAAAAAAAAAACAATTAAATCAACCATCAGTAAAAATGACCCCTTGTACAAGTGTTTTACCGATCAAGGAGATAAATGGTAGCTGAGCTTTCCACCTCAGAGGTAGCTACATGTTTGTGTCTGAAGCACCACCATTGTAAAGTAAGTTTTGATCCTGCTAGGATGATGAAACCTTCAGAAATGCAAATTTCAAAACACTAATAAAGATGGCTAGGTAAATGCCGATTCCACCAGTGTCTAATACTTGGATTTTTCTCTGACTGCTCCTTGCAGAAACACAGTGATGAGCTTCAGGCTGAGGCCCTAGAAGGGTTGTATAACCTCATTTGCAGATTGTACACTGTAAGTAAAGACTCTTTAGTGTTATGCTCTCTCCAGTCTCTCTGTCTTGACTGGCGCTGGAAGATTAGCTACCTTCCACACCCTGCGAGGCAACACTTCCTTTCTTATTGCTTCAGACATTAATCGTGCCCTGTAGAATTCAGATTGACCATCAAAAGCCCTGGAACAGGTTCAAGCTTGGCTTAAGAAGAATCTGAACCCCACCCCCAAATCTTGGAGTCCATAGACATCTTAAATTAAAACTTGAAACCCGGTGACCTAAGGTTGGGCATGAAATAATGAACTTAACCATTTGCGGAGGTGGTAAGGGGAATGATCTTTAGCGGTGGGCATTGATGGTAAATGTGGGACTCAGGTAGAACCTATGGTGTAGTGCAGCAGGTAGGTGGGATTAGATGGCACTACCAGCAGGTCTTTCTCCATTTCTGTGTTTGTGATTTTTCTTCTTTCTTGCAGGGGGAAAAACCGGTAGCCTGTAAATGCAAAAACAATGAAAGGAATTCAGCTTCTATAAAAGCAGGCAGTCTGTGCTGGCATTAACCCTTGCTGCAAGACTCTTCTGGAAGCCCGAGGTCCTACTCTTGTCCAGTAATACAGTGAATGCTGCTGTACCCAGAACGTAGATTTTATTGTCGCACGTACTGTAGAGAACTATTGTCACCACACCCCGGTCAATGCAAAGAGGCTGACTCACTCCTGCTTTTGCCTCATTGCATGCATGGAGTTATAGTTCTGATTTCCCTAAGCAAAGTAGGAGCTACATCTCCATGCATGCGTTGGGGGAAAACCATCTCCAGATCACAAAAGATGCTGTTCACCAAGCTCCTTACCTGCATTTAGGTGTAGTGCTGACAGTAGGACTCTGTAGGAGAATGTAGCATTTTGGCAGGAAGCCCCTGAAAAATGGACTACGGGGGGAGGGGAGAAGAGCTAGGATCATGCACTGGGAAAAAGAATCTTCAAAATCTTTCTAGGTTATTGATAAAACCAGCAGTAATGGAATAGATCTTTTATGTTTTATTAATGGGGAGAGAGGAGAATTTTTCAGGTTATGAATTTGATTCATTACTTCATGCTTGAAAATATGCCAAAACATGACATTGAATAAAGTGATTGATTTTTTTTTTCTGAATTGCTTCCACTGCAGGCTATGATGGTATTCAGTTACTAAATAACTTCACAATAACTGGTGGTTTGGGCAGAGAATCTGAAGTCCAAATTAATTACTGTGGAAACTGAAGTAACCTTGCACACCCTGTGGGGGTGGGGTAATGCAGAAATCCTGCACTGCAACTGTTCTTCTGTGGATGAATGGTCCATTGCCAGTACTGTCAATTCGGCACCTTTCATAAGCCTTCCACTTCCCTGGAGATTAAAAAAGTACCAATACATTTTTCTGAGCAGGCTTGGCATCAGCTAGAAATCAGATTACAATTTCTGAAATGCTATAGTACATGCTCCAGTTTGCTAGAATTGCTACTACTATCCTAAGCCCTATGAAGTCTTTTATTGGAGAACTTACTTACCTGATAATTTAGTTTTCCTTAGTATATTTCTTTATTTATTTGTAAGCTTTTATATACCGAAGTTTAGCGAAAGGCCTTCACTCCGGTTTACAGGTGTAACAACAGTTTGATGGACTCAGGACCAATGGGTATAGTGTACTCCTGATAGCAGTTGGAGACGGAGTCAGATTTTAATTTGATGTCAGCCTACATATACCCGTGCAGGAAGCACTGCTCTTCAGTATTCTCCTCGAAAAGCAATTGTGGATATATGTGTGTTTGAATAACTTGATTAACTTGGCTAAGTAGATTAACTTGGACTGGTTGAACTGATTTCAAACTGGAGACCGCCAGTGCATTCAACCGAGAAACGCCGACGCCTGGCAACTATGGGTGTCTTAACTAGAGGTAAAACCTGGCTTACCCATGCTTGTCTTGGTCTCGGGGATTGTCACCCGAGATTTCCGGATTTTGGGGCAGCCGTGGGCAGGATGCCGAGTCCATCTGTCTACACTAAGGAAAACGAAATTATCAGGTAAGTAATTTCTCCATTTCCTAGCGTGTAGCAGATGGACTCAGGACAATGGGATATACAAAAGCTACTCCCAAACAGGGTGGGAGGCTGCCCGTGGCCCACTTAGTACTGCCCTTGTGAATGTTGTGTCCTCCCTGGCCTGAACATCCAGGCGGTAGAACCTTGAGAAAGTGTGGATGGAGGACCACGTCGCCGCCTGACAGATCTCGGCAGGTGACAGCGTCTTGGTTTCTGCCCAAACACTGCCTGGGCCCTTGTGGAATGGGCCTTGACTTGTAGAGGTGGAGGCTTGCCTGCCTCTATGTAGGCTGCCTTGATTACTTCTTTGATCCAGTGGGCTATGGTTGCCCACGAGGCCGCTTCCCCTTGTTTATTCCCGCTGTGAAGGACGAATAGATGGTCCTGCCTTTCGTATGGATTCCGATCTTTCCAGGTATCGGACTAACATTAAGATGGAGTTAGTCTTCAGAGTCCTTATGGTCGTCTGGAGATGACAGCGAGATGGTTTGGTTTAGATGGAACTGAGAAACCACCTTTGGAAGGGAGGGGACAGTGCGGAGCTGTATGGATCCCAGTGTGAATCTAAGGAATGGTTCCCGACAGGATAGTGCTTGAAGTTTGGAGATGCGACGGGCTGAACGTATTGCCACCAGGAATGCAGTCTTCAAGGTCAGGAGCCATAGAGAGAGACCACGTGTAGGTCTGAAGGAAGATCCCACCAGGAAGTCTAGTACTAGATTGAGATTCCATAGGGGCATCGGCCACATTAATGGTAGTCTGATTTGATTGACCCCTCTCAGGAAACGGGAAACGTCTGGATGGGATGATAGACTGATGCCGTCCAACCCCTTCTGAAAGCCATCCTGCAGAAATTCCAGGAAAGATCACAACAGGCTTCGAATATTCTCCATATTCGTATGTAAGTTAGAGACATGGAGAACTTGCGTGCTCAGAGCAAGGTGTCAATCACTGCCCCTGAGTATCCGCTCTTCTTCAGGCGAGTCCTCTCAATGGCCAGACCGTAAGAGAGAATAGAGTTGGGTCTTCGTGGAGGATCGGTCCTTGTTGGAGCAGGTCCCTGTGTGGGGGTAGACACAGAAGGTTCCCTGCCAGAAGTCTTCGCATGTCTGCGTACCATGGCCTTCTTGGCCAGTCAGGGGCCACTAGAAGTACTAGCCCCCTGTTGTGTTCTATCTTGCAGATGATCCCGCCCAGTAGTGGCCATTGGAGAAAGGCGTACAGCAGGTCTTCCTGTGGCCAGTCTGGACGAGGGCGTCGATTCCCTGGGATTACGGTTCTCGTCTGCGGCTGAAGAACTTGGGAACTTGGGCGTTGGACCGGGTTGCTACAAGGTCCATGGCTGGTGTTCCTCAGCGGTTTACTATCAACTGGAAGGCTGCATCCATTCCCCTGGGTCTAGACTCTCTCTGCTGAGGTAATCCGCAGTGACGTTGTCTTTTCCCGCTATGTGGGCGGCTGAGATCCCTTGTAGGTTTGCTTCCGCCTACGCCATTAGGGGGTCTATTTCCAGGGACACCTGTTGGCTTTTGGCTCCTCCCTGGCGATTGATGTAGGCAACTGTTGTGGCGTTGTCCGACATGACTCTGACCGATTCGCCCTGGAGTCTGTGACTGAATCGAAGGCAGGCTAGTCTGACTGCCCAGGCTTCCAGTCTGTTATTGTTCCATCCCGATTCTTCCTTGTCCCATTGCCCCTGGGCCGGCAGTTCCTGGCAGTGGGCTCCCCACCCTCATAGGCTCGCATCCGTGGTGAGAAAGACCCAGGTCGGTGGGGATAACCTTACTCCCTTGCTCAGATGGTCTTCTTGTAGCCACCACTGGAGCTGGGTCTGCACCTCTGCCGGTAGCTGGAGGCAAACAGAGTAGTTCTGGGACATTGGGTTCCATCGCGACAGTAGGGAACGTTGTAGTGGTCGCATTTGGGCCCTTGCCTATGGGACGACTTCTAGTGTTGATGTCATGAGGCTGAGGACTTGGAGGTAGTCCCATACCTTGGGGCGAAAACAGGTCATCAGGTTTCGCAACTGGTCCATCAGTTTCCTTCTCCTTGTAAGGGAAAGGACGACCTTGTCTTGATTGGTATCGAACCAGACTCCCAGGTAATCTAGTGATTGGGAGGGCTGCAGGCAGCTCTTGGTTGTGTTGACGACCCACCCGAGATTCCGCAGTAGATTCTTGACTCTGGTGGTCGCCCGGTGACTTTCCTCTGGAGATTTTGCCCTGATCAGCCAATCGTCCAGATATGGATGTACGAGGATTCCTTCTTTCCTCAGTGTGGCCGCCACAACCATGATCTTGGTGAACGTCCGAGGGGCAGCTCCCGGAACGGGTAGTGATGGTCTAGTATCGCGAAGCGTAGAAAGCGCTGATGTTTGTGATGGACCGGGATGTGGAGATAGGCTTCTGACAGATCCAGAGAGGTCAGAAATTCTCCCGGCTGTATTCCCCTTATGACCGAGCGTAGGGTTTCCATGCGGAAGTGTGGTACCCTCAGGTAGCGATTGACGGACTTGAGGTCCAGGATGGGCTGGAACGTTCCCTCTTTCTTGGGGACGATAAAATAGGTGGAATAGTGCGCAGTATTTTGTTGGTGCGTGCGCCCCAGTGCTATCGCCCTTAGGGCGAGTAGTTTTGTCAGTGTGGTTTCCACCGCCGTCCTCTTGGAGGGGGCGTGGCACGGTGATTTCACAAATTTCTGGGGGGATACTGTGGAAGTCCAGGTAGTATCCCTCTCGAATGATGGTTAGGACCCACTTGTCCGTTATCTCGACCCATCTTTGGTAGAATAAGGCAAGCCTGCCCCCTATGGCTTCTTCCTGTGGATGGGTCTGTTGATTCTCATTGTGGGGTGCGGCTGGGGCCTGAACCTGAGCCGGCTCCCCTCTTGTTGTGTCTGTTCCGAAAGGACTGGCCCCTGCCTGTGGAGAGAGGTTCTTGGTATGTGTTTTTGTAACGTCTGAAATGCTGGGATCCTCTGCCCTTGGATCTTCGGGGAGAGGGGCGTTGGTTTCTTTTGTTTTTCCTCAGGTAACCGAGGTACTGGGGATTCGCCCCATTTGTCAGATAACTTCACCAGTTCGCTTCCGAACAGGAGGGCTTCTTTAAAAGGCATTCACGTGAGTTTCGTCTTGGAAGTCGCATCGGCTGACCAACTTCGGAGCCAGAGTTGCCTTCTGACTGCCACTATGGATGAGACACCCCTGGCTGAGGTGCGCACGAGGTCAGAGGTTGCATCCGTGAGGAAAGATATTGCCCGTTCTGTTTCGATGGACGTGGTTGCGTCCCTGGACAGCGACAAGCAGGCACGAGTCACCACAGCACAGCAGGCAGCGATCTGCAGGGACATAGCTGTGACATCAAATGACTGTTTAAGGATGGATTCCTGACGTCTGTCCTGGGCATCCTTGAGTGCAGCTTATCCTTCAACTGGAATGGTGGTGCACTTTGAGACCATGCAGACCATGGCGTCCACTTTGGGGAACCCCAGGAGTTCTTTGGCTGAGGGTTCCAGGGGGTATAGGGCTTCTAGGGCCCATCCTCCTTTGAAGCTGGCCTCCGGGCATTCCATTCCAGGTCAATCAGTTGTTTTACGGCCTGCAGCATTGGGAAATGGCATGAGGCCTGACGGAGCCCGACCAGAACCAGGTTAGTCTTTGGCTCCGCTGCGGAGCTTGTGCCTGGGATGGCCAGCATCTTTGGGCTCAGAGATACGAGATCTGATAGCTTGTCTTTGGAGAAGAAACGCATCATAGTTCGGTATGGTTCCGTCCCTGGAGGCTTTCCCCTTCCTCCAGGGAGTCCGGCTCTTCCTCTGAGGTGTCTGTGTCCCCAAAGGGGAGGCACGTCTCGAGGAGGTCGAGAGGGGCCTGGAAGGTTTCGCTCTTCTGGCGAAGACTGTGGCTGTCACAGGTGGCACCGATTGCGCCTGGACGAAGGTTTGCAGCCCTTTGAAGAATTCCACCCAGGGAAAGGTCCCTGAGTCCATATTGAATCCAGCAGTGTTCCCTGAGGAGCCCATCTGAGGAGGGCCTGTGCTGGGGATAGAGAGGTCCTGTGTACTGTCATTGGTGGAGCCGGATTCCTCTACTGGCAGAGGGGGGCCTTGCCTCGGTTCCCCCAGAGCCTCTTCGCACTGTAGGCACAGGGCAGAGGCCACTTCATGTTGCGCAGCTCTCAGGTGGCAGGCTGGGCAGAGGGCTTGTCCCTTGGCGCCATGATTTGTGCACGTGGAGCTATTCAAAACTCGTCTATGTGTGTATGTGCGAGCTGGGAGGCTTATTTGTGCGTTTTGGGTGCGCCAACGCTGTGTGTGCAAGATGCTGGAGATGTGCATGCAGGCCTGCGCTTAGGGAAATGCGCGCGCCGCTGTGCGCACAGGTTTATTTGTGTGCCCGGCACCGTTGTGCGCACAGCTCAGTTGTGCGGACAATACGGCAACTGGGGGGGGGGGGAAATGGCTCCGACGACCCCCCCCCCGAGGGTCTCTGCATGGAAGGACCCTCGCACTGGATCGGGGCCTAGCCTGGACGGGGCTGCTCAACCCGCTGGAACAGACGCTGGATGGCGATCTGTGCGGCTCACCGAGCCTTGGAGACCGGAGACTTAAATAAAGATTTCTACCTTACCTTGTCTCTGCGCTTCCCGGTCTCGTACCAGGCGGTCTCCGGCTGCGGGGGGGGGGGGGGGGGGGGAATACCTTCACCGCTGCACTCAGTATTGCACCCGCTGCCTCTCAGCCACTCCCATTCCTGGGGCTAAGTCCACACCGGGAACCGGCTACCGGACAGAGGCTTACCTCTGAGGGATCTCAGAAATCACCTCAGGAATTCTCGACTGGGGGAGGGACCCTTAGGTATCACTGCAGGAGAGCGTGTGTAGAGTCCCAAACTGCTAAGGAGACTGAGAAATACTGAAGAGCAGTGCTTCCTGCAGGGGTATATGTGGGCTGACGTCAGACTGAAATCTGACTCCGTCTCCAACTGCTATCAGGAATACACTATACCCATTGGTCCTGAGTCCATCTGCTACATGCTAGGAAAAGTTTATTTTTTTTTAAGTAATTCACAATACAATGTAAAGGAAAATTGGTTCTTACCTGCTAATTTTCGTTCCTCTAGTACCACTGATCAGTCCAGACTCCTGGGTTGTGCCTCCCTGCCAGCAGATGGAGACAGAGAAAGTTTCACTGACCCTGTACATAAACCATCTGCAGTCCCTCAGTACTGACCTGTACCCAAGCCAAGATGACAGCAACAACCATAAATTACTAAGTAAACTTCTAAAGCTTCTCAACAGCTCAGGCCTCTTGACTGGCTGAGAATTCATACAGACTGAGGCCGTAAACCAACATTCCCCACTGCATGTTCCGCTAAGCAAGCTTTGTGCATAAGCAAATTAAAACCGGCAGAAGACCTCTCTGCACCTCCACGGGACAGGGAACCGCCGGCAACATTTGAGGCGGCAATTCCCCTGCCTCACCAGCAGATGCTGCTAGGGAATCTAAAATGGTCACTGTTTCTGCGCTAGACCTCATCACCCGCAAGGCTTATTGTAGCACTGCAGTCATGCTTAAAGTAGACCCCAAACACTATACTGTTTTTGCTGCATGCTGTTCCTTCCTGTACCCGCAGCACCACCAGCACCTCAACAGCAATCAGGGGAACAGTTCTTCAGCGCCACGGAGCTAATGCCTGGTTTCCTCCGCAGGCAGAGAAGCTGCTGAAAGACTTCATCGCTGAGCTCCCAGAGCTGCTAAGGTAGCACCCTCCTGGAACCCTGCTGCCGCAGATTCCAGACTAGTTCCTTTTTTTTTTCTCTTTACTCTCTGAGAACAAATAAAGATACATAGAAACCAATACTTTCCTTTGGTGCAGAGCTTCCAGTTCCAGAAGTGCAGGCCACATGGAATATTAGAAAGTAGACCACTGGTTATATCCTTCTCCTTTCGCCAACTTTAGTGACCCACCCCAGAACAAACCATATAAAAGGGATACCTCCCTGCTCCACTGGGCTTGCAGTGCAGAACTGCCAACAGGTTCCACCGCTGTCCTGTGGGGGATGAGGGATCTGGACCACCAGATGTCCACCTCATGGACCTCTGGCCTGAGCTATCAGAAAGGTCACCAACCCCCTGCTTGTCCACTTCAAATCAGGAGTGATGGCTCCCACTAGGACCTCACAACCCCCTGGGAGGATCCGGAAATTTTGTCTTTTAATCTTTTTTTTTTCTCTCTCTCCAGACTGCAGGTTTTAACCCTCTACCATCTGCTGGAGACAGAGAAATACTAAGGGACCGCAGGTGGCACACTGGGTTATATACAGTGTTAGTGAACTCTTTGTCTCCATCTGCTGGCACTGAGGCAAAACCCAGGAATCTGGACCAATCTGGGTACGTACAGGGAACATATTATCTAAGTCACCAACTGCTTATCCCTAAGCATAAGCAGCTAAGAATCTGTCTACTATTTGAGATCCTGCTAGGTATTTGTGACCTGGTTGGGCTATTTTTGGAAACAGCATATTGGGCTTGATGGACCCTTGGTCTGGACCCAGTATGGCAAATCTTATGTTCTTAATATCAGCCGACTGCTGGCAATGTTTCAGAAAAGCTGCAGTAATGCTTCCCGGTCTCGTACCGGGCGGTCTCCGGCTGCGGGGGAACTGTTCAAAAATAGTGCTGGCATCTCGTTTATAAAAATGTATATACATCTGGAGATCACGTGATGCCTTGACGTGCACGGATGTGGGTATCCCTCACTGCAAACCCCCAGCTACCCGTCCGATCTCATCTGCTGTGTTCGCAGCCGAAATTAGTCTTAACTCTGCTGGGAGCTAACCCCCAACAGGCACAGGAGCCTTCTGAGTCGGCTAATGGTGACCCGACTTACAAAAAAAAGAAAACGAACGGGAGAGGCCTAAACCGGCGGACCCGCTGCAGGAGGAGGAGGCGGGGCCACCCGAACTGATGCAGACAGGAACGCTGGTAGAAATTAAAGCCGCAATTCAAGCCACACTGAAGCCCGAACTCAAAAATATTTCTAACAAACTGACGAAGCTTACCTCTGCAATTACGGGCTTTGAGCAGTGTTTCCAGGACCTTGATCAGAGGGTATCAGATATCCAAGATGGCTGCCGCGAGGCGGAGGCGGACCTGCAACAGCTAAAAAGTCTGCTGGTGAAACATGAAGAGAGGCTTGAAGACCTGGAGAATAGGTCCAAGCGCTCCAACATAAGGCTGGTCGGTCTGCCCGAGTCCCTGTTAGAGATCTTTCACAGATCCCGGAAAAATGGCTCACCTGAGAGCTGGCTCTCACGATGCAGTCTGGTCCGCTTCACATTGAAAGAGCACACAGACTGGGACCCAGGAAAGACAATCTACCTAGACCCAGGGTGGTCATTGCTAAACTCCTTAATTATGCTCACAAAGGAGAAATTCTGCAGGCACTGCGGGCGGGGAAAGAGATCCACTATGATAATCAGAGGATCTTGGTGTTCCAAGATTTCTCGGCACAGCTATCCCAGCAACGTAAGAAAATGGCTCCATATTGTGCAAAAGGTTTTGCCCTGGGAAACAGGGCCCACTTGGTTTATCCAGCACGTATCCGAGTGGTGATGGATAGCGGTGCGTGTTGGCTGGAAACAGAGGTGGAGGCCCAAATATTTCTAACAACCCAGGAGGCTAGTGGCAAGAAAGCGAGATCACAGATGCCGCAATCAGAACCTTCCTGAGGAGCTGCGCCTGGTAATAAAGTTGCACCTTTATTATGCACAGCACTACTCTCACTGGAGATTGCAAGCCTGTGACTGAAGAAGCCGCACCGCATTATCTCATTGTTCTGAAAGATGGTTGAGATTTATTCCTGCACTGGACTGTTAGCTGCAGTTCCTATCATTTGGAAGCTTCACTGATTTCTCACTATCGCAGGAACTTTCCAGGTTCTTCCCGTTGTTTTTCTGTTGCTAAATAGGCCTACAGTTAGAAGTTTAACCATGTGAAGCATTGTGCTCGGGAGGGGGGGGGGGGGGGATAAACACGCCCAGGATCTCTCGTTAGCTGATAGTTAAGTGGGTACTAAGGAGGTAGTAGAGTACAGGGGGGAGGGGAGGTCAGTCCTGGAAGGATTCAGTGCAGTAATGTGAATCTAGATCATTCAGATCGCTTGCAGGGAACATTTGGCAATCACATGATTTTGGCCATTGGTGTGGAAGTCTTAGCTGGGACGGCCTTCATACCTCACAAAATGACAAATTTTTTCAGGAATGGGCTTACACCCAGATAAATGGCTAAGAGTGGATATCGAATGAATACCTGGAACGTCTGTGGCATAAATTCCCCAATTAAAAAAACAAAAATCCTTACATTGTTAAAAAAAAAAAACAAAAACCAGTCAGCAGATATAGCTATGATGCAGGAGACGCATCTGAATGATTAAGAGCATTTAAAGCTATTTCAAAGGTGGGTTGGAAAGGATTACTTCGCTTCTGCTACAATTCACTCCGCTGGGATTGCTATCCTCATTAACAAGCGACTGCCACTCCAGGTGACCAAAGAAACAAAAGACCCTAAGGGGAGGTACATTATCTTAGTCACAGAATATCACCAAGTCACTACTGTGTATTGCAATGTATATGCCCCCAATAATCCAGACCTAGACTTATTCAGAGCCATCTATACGCATCTTATCCCATACCTGGAGAACACCATAATCGTGGGGGGCGACTTAAATACACCAAAAGACCCACAGTTAGACAATCGGTCAGCCACGCCCATCCTTCGATCAATAATGGGATCCTTTTTCTGGAACGTATGCTCCACCTAACCGATGCCTGGCCTACCCTACATCCCGTAGAACAGGAATATACACATTTCTAGGGCCATGACTCTCAATCCCGGTTTGATTATATTTTAATCAGCGCACACCACTTCCCTAAGCTTCGGGAGGCAGGGATAGACATGATTCACATATCCGATCATGCCCCAGTTTGGGCTGAATTTGTCACTGCTTTAGCCCCCCAAACTCAGCATATGTGGAGATATCCATACTACCTAGCTGAAGATGCCAAATTTCAATCCTATTTGAGAGAGAAGTGGAATGAGTATCAGGGACATAATCAGAGCCATATTGACAACCCCATACTTTTCTGGTACACAGCAAAGGTGGTCTTGAGAGGGGGTCTTGAGAATTTGTTGCCAGAGGATGTGGTTAGTGCAGTTAGTATAGCTGTGTTTAAAAAAAGGATTGGATAAGTTCTTGGAGGAGAAGTCCATTACCTGCTATTAATTAAGTTGACTTAGAAAATAGCCACTGCTATTACTAGCAACGGTAATATGGAATATACTTAGTTTTTGGGTACTTGCCAAGTTCTTATGGCCTGGATTGGCCACTGTTGGAAACAGGATGCTGGGCTTGATGGACCCTTGGTCTGACCCAGTATGGCATGTTCTTATGTAGCTAAAAGGTGGAAATTATTGGACAAGAATCTACTTCTTCTGACCGCAAAACTGAGTCAGGCAAAGCGGGCCCTAATGGGCTCCAATACTCACATTAATAAGGAAGCATACTTCACTTTACAAGGTGAGGTGAACTCTCTGCTCCACCAGAGGGCCAAAAAGGGCCTCCTCTATTACCAATATAAACTATATCAATATGGTAATAAATCGGGCAAGTTGCTCTCCAATTTAATAAGAGTCCAGAGAGCTCCCCGCCATGTAACAGCTATGCGTTCCCCCTACAGGGCAGGTGGTGACTGAAACCCCAGAAATACTGCAGCTCTTCCGAGATTACTATCAAGGCCTATATACAGCTGGGAGCTCAAATGTTTCTGCTAGTGAGGAATTTTCTGCCCACCTACATCTTCCCTGCTTGTCCTCCGATCAACAGGCTTGGTTGAATAGACCCATAACGGAGGATGAGGTACGGGTCATTATCAGAACAATGAAGCGATATAAGACCCCAGGGCCTGATGGATACATAGTGGAATTCCATAAAAGCCTCAATGATAATCTGACATCACCCTTGACCCGAATGCATTGGTCCAAGAAGGGCATTTCCCCAACCATACTAAGCTGGCCCATGTCACCCTTATCCCCCAAGCCTGGGAAGGATCCAATGTCTCTAACATCATATAGGTCCATCTCACTATTAAATGTGGACCAGAAACTGTTAGCCAAAATAATTTATCATCTAAAGCTGTGGCTTATCTATTTACTGGGGTGCACAAGCAACCTGTTACTGTGACCATGTTATTTGAATTATTGTACCTTTATCTGTTCTTAATAAAAAAAAATGTTGAACAAAAAAAATGTATATACATCTATATCTATTCATCTAGATAATAACAATTACCATATTTTTTAAGTTAATTGGAAATCCATTTTTTAATCAATATTCTTTTTCGATAATGAAAAAAAAGTAATATCAATCATATTGTATTACCAAAAAGAAAATGTGTTAAAAAAGAAAATACTTTGGGTAAAGATGAAGCTGACACCTTTAACAGGGTGCCAAAATAATATTTAAAATGCAATTTTCAGCTCCTGAAGTTTTATTTATCACTTGCATTGTTTTCACACCTGATCAAAATAATGCTCCAAGAAAGCATCATCATCTTCAAATGCCATGGCGATTGTGGAAACCTTTTGTAGGCTGGAAAGCATCAATTGCTTTCAATTTCTTAGACTTGAACCCTGCCTATTAACTTTCAGAAAAAGGCTTAAGACCTGGCTATTTAAACAAGCCTTTCCCGAGTCTAATAGCCAGAAGAGATCCTACAGCAGGGAGAGAACCTATGGTAATACCCATTGAGAGACCTTACTGCACAATTGAGAGATCCTTCTGCACAATGTAAATAATTTCCATTAAGACACATTACGGCACAATGTAAATAATCTATCTCTGTAAAGATTATATAATTCTTGTCTATCCCTGTCTCCTTCCTCCCCCAGTTTCAACAACCTTGTTATATTGTAACTTTTTACATCCTTGGCACTGGTTAAAAGAACAAAGTTATTGCACCCCTTGTTATCTGTAAACCAGCATGATATGATTGTATTATGAATACCGGTATAGAAAAGCTTTAAATAAATAAATAAAATTATCTTATGCCCATTTTATTTACTTCTTTAAAAACACAGCCCACAGGTCCTAATTACTTGTAACTTGTAGGGCACAGTAAAACATCTATAGATAGGACTTTGTTTTCAGGTTTTATTTTTCTTGAGAATTTCAGTTTTTATTACAAGAATAAGAATGACTTTATCTGGAAAAATTGAATCTCCTTTTTTCTATTAATGTCTCCCATTTTTATTTTTATTGTAATAAACACTGACAAATTCCCAGGAAAAATGAAAACGAAAGAAAGACTCTGACTTACACCCATAATCTCACAAAGTTGGTGTGATCCCCTTGATAAGAAGTTAGCAGCATACTGTAGGGCTCCCACCTCATCTCAGCGATGCAGGAGGCAGGCCTTGTTTTGCCTACTGCATGCAGGGATTTGTAGTTCTGATATTTTTAGGCTGATGAAGTCTGAACTTAATGTTTCCTGAATAGCTTTTGAGAGCTAATAACCTCTTCTTTAAGAATCACCTTTATATTTACATATTTTTGTTTTTATTCATGAATCTTATTTCTGGCAAATTTGTTTTCGGGACTTATGCCAATTCATTGGTGAACATGGTGAGAGCAGCCCTTGCCACGGGTGTTTTCTTCAGGATGTGTTTAAACAAATTAGGTAGCCACCCCCATCACAAGTACTGTCCCCGGGGCGTCTACCGACAGACCATATGCGTTAACGTACAGGAAGTTGCATTTTTGGGGATTTCAAGATGTTGTGAAAAGGTTAGGGGCTGCTACGGTTGTTTTCCTCAGGATCCGTTTAAACAGACCCCACCCCACGTGTTAATGTGGCTGGGCGCTGAATTTTTTTGTTTTGAAGGACATCAGTGGTACAAATCAGAATTACAAATCCCTGCATGCACTAACCTGGGCAAAACCTGGCAAGGATAGGATCAAGCTATTTGACCTGGGGAAAAGAGGTAATCCTAACGCATCAGCACTTGAAAGCCTGCACATTAATTATGAAGAAGGCCCTGAGCACTGACGTGAAGAGTCTTCTATTATCTGCTATTTTGTACAAGTCACTTTAATTTTCTGGACCTCACTCAGTTGAAAACATTTCTCTTAATCGTGTTTAAAATAAAAAAAAAGCCACTGTTATTTTAAAAGAGAATTTTAAAAAATGTACCTTTTTATTTTTGCTTTGCTAATAAAACTCCCGCTTTCATACTTTTAGCATTACCTCACCCGGTAGTCGTTTTTTGGGATTTTACTCTTCATGTCAAAGCAGTTTTTACCCGTATCAAAGATGGCAGCCAGCTGGCTTCCGGCTTCGGTCTTACCCAACTTCCAGCGTAGGACAGCGGTGAGCCCTTGAGCAGACCAGCACGCTGCTTCCGGCTCCTCTCTTACGTCATTTCTGGTGTAGGGCATGATGGTGGGCACGTGACTGAGCCGGTTGCAGACCGGAAGCGGCTGAGATGGGGGTAAGGCAAGTCGGAATTGTGGAGTGACTGAGGTGCGTCTGGGCCTCTGGTATGTATGTGAAGCAGGAAGGGCTCTGCTATCGTGTGTTTTGATCCAGCCCAGGCTGTACGATATCGATATGACGCTGTTGGAATCCCTCTGTCTCGGAATATTATGTCTAGAAAAAGTGAAGTCCGCCTCCAAATGTGAAATTTTTTTTCTAAAAGCACATCCCCGAAAACCGAAAACTTCTTTTCCGCTCCTTCCACATACTAAAAAAGCCACTCCGTCCCTGGGTTGGGATTCGGTCCCCACACTCGGCTTTAGGATGGACACACTACCGCAGGTGTTCGCGGAGTCCTGGTTTTAATGCAGCAACGACGCCTGGTGGCCGGACTTTGGGTGGATGATTCTGGATGGAGCCGCTGCCTGTGTTCACTCTATCATAGCATGCCATAAACTGTGGCTGCGATGGGCTGGGGAAGGTTAAAAATAGTGATGGGACTACACGCCCCCGACCAATGAAGACTCCCAGCACTGTATTTTTTTTTCTTTCAATTTGATTTCGGCTAATTAAGAAAAACCTCCTGAGACCAGTTGGGACACGGTTTAGATCTGGGGAAATTCTGTGCTACTGAGGAGTGCAGAATTCCCCCCCCCCCCCCAAACAGAATTGCCACTGCAGAATTTGGCAAAAAAGACCCTAGCATGCCGCGAACGGAGCGTACGAAGATGAAGGCCCCTGCTCGCTGTTCGCGGGGAAAATGAAGGCCCCCCCCCCCCCATGTGCCGTGGGATGCGTGCCGTTCTCCACAAAAATGAAGGCCTCCGTGTGCCGCTAACGGAGTGTGCTCCTCTCGCGGTGAAGGTGAAGGGCCTGGTGAGAGTGAATATATGTGTGTGTGTGTGTGGGCGGGGGTGCTTGAGTATGGGTGCCAGAGAGAGGGAGCCTATATGAGGAGATTGTGAAGGAGTATGTATGCGTATGAGAGATTGGGAGCTGGTGTGTATGAAAAAGGGATCCTGTGTATGAGGGTGCTAGGCTGTGTGAAGGGATTGCGTATGTGTGAGACAGTCTGTATGAAGGGGTGCATGAGAGAGAGACACATTGCTAGCCTGTGAGAGGATGCATGTGTGAGAGAGAAAGGGAGCTTATGTGTGTGTGTATGCAAGAGAGAGGGACCCTGTATTGAGGGGATGTGTGTGTGTGTGAGAGAGTGAGGGAGCCTGTATGAGGGTGTGTGTATGTGTACTAGAGAGAGGGAGCATGTGTGTGAGAAAGGGAGGGACAGAGGGAGCCTTTGTGAGGGGCAGTACTAAGAACGGGGTCAAACTCTGGGAGTGGTGATAGAGTGGAAGAGGTTGAGCCTAGAGGTAAAGGGGAGAAATAATGGCAGGTGGAAGAATTGGGGCATGAGAGGGCAAAGTGGCCAGGGGAGTAGGGAGAGTGGAAGGGACACTTACATTGAATTTCTAGGAAAATGACCCCTTTCCGGTCCCTGCCCTCCCTTGCCCCTTCGGTTGTGCCCTCTGCACCTTACACAAAGGATCTGTTATGCAAGAAACTGCTTATTTAAACAACATGCTAAAACAGCACCTCTATGTTAACCAAATATGTATTGTTATTTAATCAATTGCTCTCTGCAGTTCTCCCTCTAGTTGAATTTGCTTAACTATTTCTTTCTCTTCTAACAGCCATGTTTTTACACTCCCTGTTTTTTTGTAACTTTGTCTTTCTCTTCTGTGTTAATTGGTTTTTCCCCAGTTCGATTGTAAACCGGTACGATAAGACATTGTCTTGAGCATCGGTATATTAAAATAATTTAAATAAATAAGTAAAATAAAATAAAATTCTGCATCTCTATATAATTTTTTTCTGTATTTAAAATGAGAGGAAACTACTGGGCAGTAAATACCCCAGTGCTTTTTCCTTTCCCTAGCACTCCTATTTAATAGATTTAACAACCCGCAAGGGGGAGACCATGATGGATCTGCCTCAGGTCTTTTTTTTTGTTTTGAAAATGTGATTAATTACATCTAAAAAGTATGCTGGATGGTGGCTCAGTTGGTAAATGCTGTACACTGCAAACAAGTGTGCCCCGCCCTTATTGGTCCAGACTATGAGTTTACCCCTTTGCTTAGGGTGAGGAGTACCACATGAGAGATTATATTTACTAATATGATTTATCCTGAGTTGGGGATGAGAAGGGGTCATCCACATGCCACAGTTCTATGCCCTTCTCAAACAACCTCTCACTTGTGGCACCACAAACCAGATAAAAACCATCACACCAGAGTAAAACCGTAATTAATCTTTTTACTAGTATTGTGTAAGTAGACAGTAAATCCACTCTGAACATTACTTGGAAAAAGTACATTAGTGAAATATAAACTTGCACTTTTCTTATTTTAAATCAAGCAATGCAAAAATAACACTGGGTGTGGCCTGTTAGCCAGGGCAGCCAACATATTCATGTGAATAGTAAAATAAATAATAATAAAGGGGGTGGAATGACTACTCTATGAGGAAAGGCTAAAGAGGTTAGGGCTGTTCAGCTTAGAGAAGAAACAGCTGAGGGGGGATATGATAGAGGTCCTCAAAATCATGAAAGGACTTGAACAGGTAAATGTACATTATTTTTCTCTTTCGGATAATACATGGACAAGGGGGCATTCCATGAAGTTATAAAGTATCACATTTAAAACCAAATCTAAGAATGTTTTCATTCAACACACAATTAAGCTCTGGAATTTGTTGCCAGAGGATGTGGTTAGTGCAGTTAGTGTAGCTGGGTTTAAAAAATGTATGGATAAGTTCCTGGAGGAGAAATCCATAAACTGTCATTAATCCATGCCATTAATCAATAGGGAATAGCCATTGCTTGTTGCTGGCATTAGTAGCATGGGATCTATTTAATGTTTGGGTACTTGTGATCTGGATTGGCCACTGTTGGAAACAGGATGCTGGGCTTGATGGACCCCTTGATCTGATCCAGTGTGGCATAGCTTATGTAATAAGGAATGCAGTAGAGGTTGGGGGGGGGGGGGGGAAGCAGTTAGGTACACAATTTAACATTTTTTTTTATCCTTGAGTACTCAAAAAGTTGATGGGGAACAGATCCACCCCAATGTCACTAGTTTGTAAAGGGTACACCCCTTCCCACCCCTTAAAAACAAGAAAATGAAGTCCCTCTTGATGATGGAGCTGCCTAGATAACAGACCAAATAGATGAGCAGTGCAGTGTGTGAAAGGTCTCTCCTGGGAGTTTCCCCAAATGGTGTGCTTGGTAGTAAACAGAAAGCTGGCCTGGTTTCAGTCTCTTACAGAAAGACCTCAGTCTCCCAAAAGGCAAGGAAATAAACCTCCTCCCTCCTCTGTGCAAAGTTTAGATTACTTAACCTAGTATATTAGGAGGGTGACCCAGCTATATGCTCCTGGGCCTGGATAGGAAATTTCTTAGTCTCTCAGCTCCTGGCTCCTCTGTCCCTTGTTGGGATTTTACATGCACCTCAGCTATGAAGCAAGAACAGCTGTCTGTCTCTCTTTCCTCAGAGCACAGACTTCTGTCTTTCCCTCTTGATAATTAGCTCTTCAGGGGAAGAACTGATTGCAGGGCTGCCAGATGCACTCTTCTCTTTCTGGCTCCAACTCCTGGCCGTCCCACCCCCCACACACAGAATGAACCAAATTGTGCCCTTTCTACCTTTAAATGGCCTCCTAGCATTCCTTTGGCTTCCTCCTTTGCTGGCTATGTAGTGCTGTTTTCTGGGCAGGCTAAGCAATACAGCCCTTTTCCCAACTTAACACTGTGAGTGCTGGATGCTGGTTCTTGCAGAACATTTGTAATTCACAGGAGAACAATGGGTTTTCACGTATTATATTCCTTCACCTTGGCTGCAGCGGCTTGCAGTCTCTGCAGGATTGAAAACCCCTTTTTGACAGGTTCAAAACGCATCACTCAGATCCAGATATAGCTTGGTCCACACTGTAGGATTTCAACTCTTGATAAGCTCATGGGGGAAGGAACCTGGTTTATAAGTAGCTTGCGACACTAGGGAAGTGGATTAGAACTGTCACATAAAAATCAGCAACAAGAAACGGATGTGTGAAGTTAAGTTAATTTGTTCTGTATTAAAAGGATGTCATGCATACACAGAAGGCTTTGTAATTTCTAAATACACTGGTTAGTTCACAATATTTAGTTGCCGTACTATAATGTTCACAGCCGTAGGGAGGGAGTCATGATCATTGCTTAAGAGTGAGACCTAGTGGCCAGATTCACAGCTCATGATCAGATTCCAGGAGGAGTTGTGGTTCATGGCCCCCCAGCCCAGAAATGTGACTGGATGGGGTATAAAATAGAGAAAAAATCCCCAGGTATTTGTAGATGAAGGCTCATGGCTTTAGGATCTCTGCATTGGTTTTGATTGAGCTAGAAGTCCAAAAGAGCAGGAGGGACTGCTGGGTCAAAAAGGGTCCATGTGTTGTGGGACAGTTTTTTTTTTTCTTCTGTGGAAATGCAGGGCATCCAAGTTTTGGTGATCCTTGGCATGTTGCAACCTGAGCATGGTATTGATCCATACATTTCCCATTGATAGCAGGGCTGAATTAGCCTTGCTGTCTGGGAGTGCGTCGCGACCTGTCAGTAGGCAGAGTTTTCTCAGTACAGAGTTTTGAACTCTACGGCTGCGCGGTGAGCTTCCCACGCGATTGCCTTGTTACCTCAGTCCCCTTTTTTCCCGCAAGCAGGACTGCACGTGGGGTTTTTCTCCTCGTCTCTGAAGAGAAATTTTTCGAAATTTTTTCCACCTTTTTTTCTTGACAGTGATGGCTCCTAAGCCATCTGGTTTTAAATACTGCCAGTGCGGTAAAATTATGTCCATAATAGATGGACATACTTACTGCTATATTTGCCTGGGCCCCGAGCACGACCAAGCCTCATGTCGAAACTGTGGTCTTATGTCACCCCGGGCCCAAAGGCAACACGCTGAAAAAATCGCGCATCTAAAATCAACTACACAGTGTTCGCCGGGACCGTCGAAGAGACCAAAGAAGAAACCAGCTAAAAGGTCAGCGTCGCTGGAGGGTGCCTCAGCTAGGTCGATAATACCATCAGGGCCAGTGAAGGATGTTGAAGCCTTGACTCCGCTTACGCCGAAGGCCCCTGATGCGCCGTTCGGGTCACATGGCCCTGTACCCGTCCGCTCCCGCTCCTCAATGCTGAAGCACTTAGAGCATGGGAAGTCTAAACTACAGAAGCATTCCATGCACGACGCAAGTCACGGCGCATCAGGACACGCATCAAAGCACGGCGCATCAGGACACGCATCAAAGCACGGCGCGTCGGTGCATGGCGCATCATTACACAACACATCAGGTCTCGGCGCACCACCAAATGGCGCACCAAAAGGAGTTGACTCAAAACGCGACGCATCAAAGCGTGCCGCACATACCTCTAAGCATGAGGATACAAAACGTGCGAAGCTCTCGACTCAACCTCGGACTCTTAACACCTGCCTCATCACAGTCCTCACTACATGGTCAAACACCTCTTAAGAAGACTCATAAAACTAAACATATGGAGTCATCTAAAACTTCACAGACGGAATCTGAACTAGATGTGGAACTAGTGTCTGACCACGACTCTTCCTGTAGCGAGGATTCTCAATCTAATTGGTCTTTACTACTTAGACCACATTCCCTTCATCTTCCAACACATTGCCTGCCTCCTCAAGATTTGATTCTAGCAGCATTGCCTCCAGGACCTTCACAGCATCATCTCGCATCAAAAGCGATGTTGCAAATTACGCAGGCTTTGAATACTTTTTTCCAGGATCTAGAGTCCACACAGTCTCAGCCTCCAGTTCCACCTTCGCCACCAGCAGTACCGAGTCCTCTCCTTCTAACTCAACCAGCAGCACCATCTCCAATTCCAGACCCGACAGGTTCTCTGGATTCGCAATGGTCATCATCGTCGCCGGGCTATCTACCGGATTCCCATCAGATCCTCCTGAGGGTCTCCTGGAACCTTATTCCCCTCCTGAAGACCTGTCCTACGCAAAGTTCATCGAGAAAGTAGGCTCTCTTCTAAATATTGAAATGGGAAAGGTACCTGATCCTCGAGCAGAGGTTCTTGGAATCCTGAAAATATTTGAAATGCGGCCAGAGCCTACAGCTCCACCACCATTTGCAATACTGGATGCAGTTCTTCACAAAATGTGGGAGAAACCGTTTACCACCACAGCCGCATCCAGGAAAATGGACTTTAAAGTACCGTATGCGTAATTCCACAATTTACGATTCCACACAATTACCCCACAACTCAATAGTAGTGGAATCTGCACTATCAAGAGCCAAAAGAACAAAACTTTATGCAAAGACCATAAATCGATGGATGACTTCGGCCGCAAGGTATACCACTCGTCCATGCTAGCCTCAAAAATCCAACACCACCAATTTTACGTAATCCAGTATTTATTTGAATGTCTTCAGAGATTATGCCCATTATGTTTAGCTTCGGATAACACCTTACCACAACCATTTACAGACATGGAGGAAGGTCTTCGACATTTACTTCATTCTGTGTATGAATCATTTGAGTCTTCTGCAAAATCCTCAGCTACGGCGATAGCAGCACGGCGCGTGGCATGGTTGAAAGCGAGTGCAATAAGAGAGGACATCCATGACAAGTTGGTGGACATACCTTGTCTAGGAGACAATCTTTTTGGGGATAAATTTGGGGAAACTGTTACCTATTTAAAGGAACAGAATACGGCTGTACTGTCACTAACATTGCCAGCAGACCCCCGTATCTCTTCTAGGAAATTATATCCTTCATTCAGGAAAAAATCCTATTCCAGGGCGCCCTTCAAACCATACAACACCTTTCGAACACAGAATTATTCCCACCAGAGATACCACCCTCAATCTCATCCATCCCATGGACGACCTAGTCAACAACACCCTCAAAAACAAGCACCAGCAGCTCCTCTAAAACAGACTCCATCTTTTTGAGCTATCCCGAGCCACCTCCACCACCATACATAGGGGGTTGCCTTCAGCATTTTTATGCCAATTGGGAGGCGAATACCTCAGATCGTTGGGTACTGAACATTATAAGAGAAGGTTACCGAATAAATTTTCTGATGCTTCCGTGCCTCCCTCGTGTACCCCCCCCTCCGAAGTACATCATCTCACTCTCTGTACCTTCAGGAACAGTTACTCACTCTACAGATACAGAACTCTATTTAAAGAATTCCAATATCATGGGAAAATCAGGGATTCTACTCCCACTATTTTCTCATTCCAAAAACGTCTGGAGGTCTTCGACCAATCTTAGGCTTATGAAACCTCAACAAACACATCCAAAAAGAAAAATTCAAGATGACCTCCCTCAAGAGTATCCTTCCCCTCTTACAACCCAACGACTGGCTATGTTCCATAGACCTGAAGGATGCTTACTCCCATATACCCATGCACCCTTCTTCCTGGCACTACCTTTGTTTTCAGGCTCAAAGCAATCACTATCAGTTCAAGGTTCTACCCTTTGGCCTGTCCTCAGCCCCGAGAGTATTCACAAAATGTTTAGCGGTGGTGGCTCACTTCAGTCAGCTCTCGATCCAGATTTTCCCTATCTGGACGACTGGCTGTTAGTAGCCTCAGATCCGGCTACTCTGCAAACTCACACATTCCAAACAATCAACTGTCTTCAGACATTGGCTTTCTAATCAATTACGAAAAGTCCAACCTTCAACCGACCCAGACCCTACAATTCATTGGAGCGCTCATCAATACAACGCAGCAGAGAGCATACCTCCCGCAAGACAAGATTCGAACGCTATCCTCGCTAGCTCAGCGTCTATACAATCAATCGCGTGCATCGGCACGCCAAATCCTCCAGCTACTGGGTCACATGGCAGCAGTTATTCATGTGGTTACCTACAGAAGACTACACATATGCCACCTACAATGGGACCTCAAGAATCAATGGTTTCAATACTTACAACCACTCTCAACCAAAATACATCTTACAACACAAATGCGAACCGACATTCAATGGTAGATAAACACCAACCACCTGAACTCGGGAGCACCTTTTCGGTTACCTCCCCATCAAATCACACGACAGATGCATCCAGAAAGGGCTGGGGTGCCCATCTGTGCGACTTAAAAACTCAAGGCCTCTGGTCTCCTCAGGAGAGCGCACACCAGATCAATCTTCTGGAACTTCGAGCCATTTGGAGAGCACTTCAAACCTTCTCTCCCCAAGTTCAAGGAAAACATCTCTTGGTATACACAGACAACCAGGTTCTACATAAACAAGGAAGGAGGGTCAGGTTCCTGGATATGCTGTCGGGAAGCACTTTGGATACTGATTTGGGCAATATCAAACGAAGTCTCGATACAAGCCACTTACCTCCCGGGTTTAGACAACGTCATGGCGAACTGCCTCAGAATTTTCCATCCACACAAATGGACTTTAAATCAGGACGTTGCATCCAGACTCTTCCAACGCTGGGGCAACCCAATAATCGACCTGTTTGCCACAGAGAACAACCATCAAACGCAGAAATTTTGCTCCATCTACCCAAGCTAACTTCGTCACGCTCCGGATGCTTTTCTCATCCCATGGACTGGGGGCTTACTCTACGTTTACTCTCCCATTCCACTAATATCAAGAACATTTCAAAAATGCATCCGAGACACAGCGGAAATGATCCTCATAGCTCCGTCATGACCAAGGCAGCCATGGTATGCGTATCTCATGCGACTATCCATTCGCCCACCAATATCACTGGAAAACCATCCACGTCTGTTAACTCAGGAGGGTGGGTCCCTCCTTCATCCAATGCATCGTTTCCTTCACCTGATGGCATGGAGATTGAACGGCAAGTATTAATACACCTGGGTCTTCCATCTCAACTAGAGGACATTCTTATCACATCCAGAAAGCCTTCAACCAGGTGTAACTATGCCGGAAAGGGGCGTCGTTACTTGGACTGGTGCAAACCAAGGCAATGGGACCCTTACTCCTCAAAAGTCAAGCAACTTCTGGAGTATCTGCATACTCTCTACTTAGCTGGTTTGACATCCGCTTCAGTTTGTGTATATGTTAGCACCATTGCAGCTTTCCACCATTCTCATAATGGACTTCCCATTTCCAGCCATCCTTTAATTTCCAGATTCATGCGTGGCATGCTCTGTCTACGACCACCTATACCATAGAATCTCAATATTGTCCTAGAACAATTAATTCTACCTCCCTTTGAACCATTAGGTTTGTGCCACATCAAATACCTAACCTGGAAAACAGTATTCCTAGTAGCTGTCACAACAGCAAGGAGAGTAAGTGAGCTTCAAGCCTTAGTTCATTATTCTCCTTATTTAGAATTCTACCATAATAAAGTCGCTCTTTGGCCTCATCCTGCCTTCCTTCCTAAAGTGGTATAGGCTTTTCGCATCAATCAGTCCATTACAGTGCCAGTCTTCGAACCTAAGCCTCATGATAATGACCGGGATAGGCTTCTCCATTCCTTAGACTGTAAAAGAGCATTGGCTTATTACAAACAAAGGACCCAGTCTCAATCCAGACCATCCCAGCTGTTTCCCTCATTTAATCCAAATTCTCCAAATCAACCCGTCTCCAAAAGAACTATTGCTAGTTGGTTATCCTAATGCATTGAATTCTGCTACAATAAACGTGCTCTTCCTTTGAATGCAAAACCTAAAGCACACCAAATTCGCACAACAGCAGCGTCTATTGCACATTTAAAGAAAGTTCTGCTGCTAGACATCTGCAAAGCGGCAACTTGGTCTTTTCTTCATACCTTCATATCACACTACTGTATCGAACAGCAAACATCTTCCGATGCAGCTCTGGGTTCGGTGATCCTGTCAACCCTTGCACCTGAATAAGACTGTCTCCCTTTTTCAAGGGTGGTTTCCTCACCTAAGGAAACATATTACATGGACACAACCCGGGAGCTTTGGGACTCCCAGACAGCATGGCTAATTCAGCCCTGCTATCAACGGGGAAATAACAAGTTTGCTTACCGTAGGTGGTGTTTCCGTAGATAGCAGGATGAATTAGCCATGCGATCCCTTCCCGCCTCCCTAGACAGTCTACAGGTTCTACCAAAACCTTTTCCACGTACATCTCGCTTGGCTACAAGAGACTGAGGTAACAAGGCAGTCGCGCGGGAAGCTCACCTTGCAGCCGTACAGAGTTCAAAACTCTGTACTAACTGAGAAAACTCTGCCTACTGACCGGTCATAACGCGCTCCCAGACAGCATGACTAATTCATCCTGCTATCTACGGAAATACCGTTTACAGTAAGCAAACTTGCTTTTACAATATAAATGAACCCTAAGCAACAGCAGGTTCACTTTCATAATACATTTGCTGAAGTATTTTTTTTTCCCCTTTATTGTTCTGCAGGTGAATAGCAGTCTTTCTAGCTTCTGCTGGTAAATGTGGTTTTCTGTTCGAGCACAGTTAAAAATCAGGAATGATGTTTCCCCCGGGTAGAGTATTCCTGACCCATATCTCTATCTACTGGAAACCTTTCTTTAAAGGCAGATTTCTGCTCGTTACTAACACTGTAACCTGTGGAGCACTCCTTGCCACCGGTGACACACTTCAGCAAACCAGGGAAGTCCAGAAAAATCCTGAGTACAAACGGGATTGGATCCGAACAGGTAAATGTTTTTAGGTCTTATCTATTTTCACTTGCTCGGTTGGCTTAATTTCATTTACTTTGATTCCTGCATTTTGGAAAATCTTTCAAAACAGGTGGAAGAACACAATTTTCATTCTAGGCATTGTCATGTGGTTTAGTATGTTGGCTCTAAATATTGTGGTTGCATTGTTACTCAAGGGTTACAGTTATAAGGTAAAAGCTGAGATCCTGCATGGATGAACAGCACGAATTCTAATGAGCATCAGGCTTCTAACCTTTCAAATATTATGACCAAATTGCCACTTCTACCCAGTATCATGAAGTAGGAAAGCAATTTACCTGGTAAATTACTACTTTGTTTTGCAGCTGGATTGGATAACAGTTTTGAAGTGGGGGAAGGAGCAATGTCAAAATGAGGGGGCTTGTGTGTCGTTCCCTCCCCCCCCCCCCTCTCCCCACACTACTACTGATGCAAATGTTTGTATGCCTGACATCCAAGGCTTATTGCTGAGGTCTACCCAAATTGTGCTGTTGGCTTAAATGATTTTCATTGCCCACCGGTGCAGTTAAACAACTTTTTTTTATTTATTTGGTGGTGTTTTTTTTTAACTGCTGCAAAGGAATATGTTTAATTGAGGTACCAGTTACCTGACTTGGATTAATCAACTATCTTGCTTAATTTCATAACTTCTTTTTATGATCGATTAACAGGGACCTTGGTTTTCATTTTTTATTTTTCCTGGGAATTTATCAAGGTGTATTATGACAAGAACAAAAATGTGAGAAAATCAGTTTTTCCAGGTATTTGTATCCGAGTTTATTTTGGTGGACAGAAGCCAGGACAGGCCATTTTGTGTTCTCCCACTGTCATCTCTCTCTCAGCCCGCTTATATGACTTCCCCTTATCCGTTTCCTCCTCTCCCCAGCATTTCCCCATTTTCTGCTCCTCTCCTGTTCTTTCATTGTCTTCCTTCTTTCCAAATTTTTTCTCCCCTCCACCTCCCAAGAATCCCCTTCTGTCTCCCCACATTACCAAGAATCCCACTATCTCCTTCCCTACCATGCCAGAAAGTCACCCCCCCCCCCAGACAGCATGCATTCTTACTGGCTGTGGTGGCTTTAGGCTCTTTCTCCGCCCTCTTTCTGGCAGCATGCTCATGTGGCTTCAGCGCTGCAGAGCCAGGGAGCCTACTGGGGAAGTTCTTTAGGTGGGGGCTTTGCTTTTCTTGCCAGGCTGCTGCTTGTGTGTGTATTTACAATTTTTTATACCACTTTATCCTATATTTTAAGTGGTTTATAAGTAAAATTCATTAAACAAAAGCAGCACCTTGGCACAGTTTGAAACAAACTGATTCCAGATGGGTGACTGCGGAGCTGCACGTTGGTCAGCGCTGCGGCTCCAGCCCTTTTCCAGCATTAAACCAGTGGCCCAAGCCTTCTCCCCACAGCTACCACACTCTACTGCAAGAGCCATGAGGAGTCTTGTGGCCTCATCTCTGTACGTTGGGGATGCCCCTGCTTAGGTGAGAGCATCGCATCTGAATCAGTGGTGGCTACCCCCGGCATATGGAGATGAGGCCACACGGAACAGAGCTTGTGCAACTTCTCTTGGCTCCTGTAGGAGAGCGTGGTAGCTGTCTTGGGAAGGTCTAAGGCATTTTGGCTGCTTGGGAGGAGTGGGGACAGTTTTTGCATGCAACACGCTCTTCTACCTGCAGTGACAGAAGAAGGTGTTAACACTGCATCTGCAGCTCTTATAATTCACAAAAATTAGGCTGAAAATTGGTTTAAACTGAAAATGAAGGGAAGAAGTGACGTCATCCGGTGAGAATGGACGCTTGAGCTTCCTTCTCTGCTCCCCTCCGCTGGTAAATTCTGCATTTTCCCATTAATCATGGTTATTACAGTTGAAGAGCACCAGGCATACCTGCATCGAATTTGACACGGTGACCAGTAAAACAAAAAAAAAAAAAAAAGTATGTTGATTTGACTCATTTTCGTTCGATGCGAGCAGATCGAGATATGAGGCCTTGTCCAGCATAGCCACCGTGGAGGAGACTACTGGCATTGTCTTGGCGAAAGATCGAGTGAGCTCGGGAAAATATGAGCTAAAAGATACGCTAACAAAGCAAGATTTTGACAACTGGTTCCAAGATCTCAAACAAGATATTCATACGTTGAGGGAAGACTTTTGTTCGTCCATAGCGGATATCCGTACGGACTTGATGGATCTCGGAAAGAGAGTAGAGGACGCAGAGCTAATGGTGGAGGAACAAGGGACTCAGCTTACAAATATGGCGGCAGCTATGGAAGAATATCACCAGAAACAAGAGGACATGTCTCTAAAAATAGAAGATCTAGAGCAGTGGTTCTCAACCTTTTTTCGGTTGGGACACACCTGACAGTTGATTCTCATATGTGTGACACACTGAACATGTGACCCTCACGGGGCTAAATGTAACCATCCACTGGAACCTCCTCGACCCCTAACAATGGGTACAGGGCAGAACTAGGACATTACCCATACAACTTACCATACAAAAAAGATATTCTGGTTCTGATGACATCTCAGTAAAAGCAAAACTCCCTTTACTACCAGGCATAATAGCCTTCCTTATGAAAAGACAGTAATTTAGCACTAATGCATTTCCTTTGAGAAAACGCAATATGATTGATACAAATGCCTACATGCTAGTAAAATACCTCACCTCTGTCACACACCCAGAACTGACCTTCACGTACAGAAAGACCACAAATTATAAATATGGAGACAGAAACTGGAATGGAAAACAAAAAAAGCCACTCTGCATGCAGTGCGAACCTGGAGAAATGGAAAGAGAAATATAGCACCTAGCACACTCCCAGGATCTGCAATAATGCGCACAAAGTTACACCTGCATTATGGAAACCCTACCTATGAAAAGGTAACACTATAAATATTAAACCAGGCCCTAAACACCAATACACCTCCTGATACGAAAACAGACTAAGCCAAGCTGCTATATATCCCCACACAGAAATAACTGTAAAGCTATTATAATAAATGTTTCATCCAGCAATTAAAAACTCATAAAAATTCTTCAAACACCAATAAAATAATTCAAAACAGCAGAAATCACATAATACCCAATTAAAATAGCAGTAAATCAAGAAAAATAAACTTAAAAAGCCACCATTACTTACCCTCTCCAGCAACTCTCCCATTCCTTTCCCTTGCGGACCAATAGCACAAACCAGAAGCATCAGTGGCTGTTGAAGTTCTGTCCTCACAGTCCTCTTCCTTAGGGTCCACAACCAGTCGCACACACACTCTGTCTCTTCCCACACCAGTCACCTCCCTGACCAGTCTCTGTCTCCCTCACACTTACCAGTCGCTTCCTTGACCAGTGTATCTCTCTTTCACATATATACACACCAGTCATCTCCCTGACCTGTCTCTCTCTCAATCACACATACGCGCTCTCACTTTGACACATACTGCCAGTCACACTTGCACAAACATGCTCTCTTACTTACATGCTGTCAATCACACATGCATGTTCTCTTTCCCTCTGGCTCACTCTCACTCACAAACCCTCTCCTCCCTAGCACAAATGACAGCTGCAGTAGCCGCCTCCTCCAGCTCCTATGGCTCGAGAATGAAGAATCCCATTGGCTGAGGGGGCTAACTCTGTTCTCCTGTCGCTGATCGCTGACTGTGCTTGATTTTGGTCTGGGTCCCGCTTCTGCCACTACTTTATGCAGCATGGTCTTTTCTTCTTCTCTTCTTCCCCACTTACATCACTTCCTGTTCCGGGCTGTGGGAGTATTTTATTTATTTATCGAGTTTTGTATACTGTCCAGTTTCGCCATCACAACGGTTTACAAAGTTTCGATGTTTAACAGGATATTAAAAAATCACGTGCTTGTTAACATAGTTCGGTTGTTGAACTGTACGGTTAAATTATGTGTTAAGGATTAGATCTACATGTTTATATGGGTCGGTAGGGAAGTTATAACAAGTTTTGGTAGAAGAAGTTAAACACCGAAGACTCTGTTATTGGTAGGCTTTGATGAACATCCAAGTTTTTAGTTCTTCTTTTTTGAAGGTTTTTAAATTTTGCTGTGTTCTCAGTTTGGCTGGGAGGGTGTTTCAGAGTTTGGGGCTTCTTAGGGATATGGCTCTCTTCCGAGTTGAGGTATGTTTTTGGCGAGCCAGTGGAATTTTTAATAGACCTTTGTTGGCTGAACGGAGATTTCGTTTTGGTGAATAGGGTTTTATAGATGCATTTAGCCAGTTTGTTTTTCATAGGGAGAAGAAAGGGCCATGCTGCTGCTGATGACAGCTTCCACCAGTGGCGTACCTAAAATATTTGGCACATGGGGCGGATACTTTCTTTGGCACCCCTAACCCATATATACATTTAAAATTTCCTAAATATCTATAAAATATTTCAAAACAGCAGACACATCAAAGAACACCAAATAATTAAAACTAATAAGGATTTTAAAATACCCTACTCTCCAAATCTGTCATCCTGAGATTATCATAGACTGGTGGCACGCATACACACTCACAGAGACAAAAACTGAACCAGAAACTGCAACAAGGCAGATTCTGTAGCAGTGCAACAATGGAAAAATAGAACATCACTATTCCTCAAAACAAGACAATCAAGAAAAATAAATCAGAATAGTAAAACCATACTAAAAAATATACATATCAAAACAGTTGATGAATATCATTCAGTAATTAGAGATCCTATACAAATATTTTAAAATTTCCTAAACATCTGTAAAATATTTCAAAACAGCAGGCATATCAAATAATAACCAATAACTAAAACTAATAAGGATACAATTTTTCCCTCATGCCGTTCCTGGGAACTTTTGATTTCCAGTAACCCTGAGATTGTCATGGATTAGTGGAGGACGCACACAAACTTTCTCTGCTCTCTTATATTGTCATTCTTCCACACTCTTCTTCTCCTTCACTCCCCCTTCATCTCACCTCTGACACTCATCCACCTTCCCCCACTCACCTCCTTTCCTTCCCACTCATCTTCCATCCCTCGCCCCAGTCACTCATACCCTCTTCCCTCACTCTCATTCCCCTCTCCCACTACCTTCTTCCCCCGCTTCCCTCTCACTCACCCCATCCCCTTCCTACTCAGTCACTCACCCCCTCATTCTCACTTCCACTCCCTCCCCTTTCCATTCAGTCACTACCTTCTCCCCTTCTCATCCTTCACTCACACCCCCTCCTTTTCTCTCTGTCACAACACTGTGTGACTCACCTCTGCACCAAGGTGGTCGTTCCTTCCTGCCGGTGAGGTGCAAGAAGCCCGCTGGTAGGACACCACAGTGCTACCGTGCTGGGGGCCTCTAATCGCTGGCAGGAGGATGAGAACTCCCGCCTGCCTATCACAAATCTTTGCCATGCTGGGCCTCTAATTGTTGGCCAAAGCAAAGGAGGTGCCAGGAGAGGGACAGGACGGGAGCCAGCGAGCACAGCAGAACTGGTATGAGAAGCATGCGCTCAGGGCAGGCAAAGCATGTTTTCTTTTCTCTTCTGCAGCTGCGCAGCCAGATTGTACGTAAAATCAACTGATGGGTGCTACGAAACACTCCTGATGTCACCCCTCCCCCCTTAGTACACCACTGGCTTCCACTAACACTGCTGCTGTTCCTGCCCAAATGGAACGGCAGCAGTATTAGTGCAAGAATATATGTGACTCGTTGCGAAGAAAGAGAGGGAGAGGAAGCGCAACTGGGGCAGCAGGACACCGGGAAGCTGCGACACACCTTCCGGTGCTTGGCAACACACTGGTATGTCGCGGTTGAGAATAGATCGCGTAGGTTCAATATAAGAATAAGGGGACTGCCAGAAAACTCAGAATATGCGAATACCATGGAACTTGCCCATAAGATTTTACGCACTGCTGACTGCTTTAGAAGAAGCAGGACCAGATTCCAGGTCATGCAGGAGTAGTGATTGAGAGAGTGCTGGGTCGGGCCCTATGAAATGTCCCCAGAGACATAATAGTGTGCATGCACAGCTTTCTGGTTAAGGAATGGCTTATGAGATGATATTTCACCAGCAACGTTAAAACGAAGAGAGCTTCAACCATTAACAGCGTTACTGCAAAAATAATGCATCAGGTATCAGTGGACGTATCCTTGGGAGTTTGGCATTTACAATTCAGGGGATAACCTCCAACATTAAAACCAATGAAGAGGCCTTCACAATCCTGTCTGTGGCAGGAGTAACAACACCATCTCTAGAGACTCCCAACGGTCTGAGAGTTTGCACCAGTGGCACCCAAATGGAAGAGAGTTGGACCAGGTGGGAGACGCCTCACCTGACACCCTGAAGGACAGACTGACCAAGTACAAGAAATACCACCTTGAAATAACGGACTCTCCTCCCTTGAACCGAGCAGGGGAGTGGAGTGTTGACATTTTCTTGCGAAGACATGATCCACGACTCTGTTTACGAGACACATGGACAAACACTAACGCTATAAACAATAAGTATGTTTGGAACTTATGGGTCTGAACGAGGGTACCTAGATCTCAATATGGTTCAAAATTGATTTATATGCTCTGGTGCTTAGAGTTGTTTTACTACCTCACTTTAAAAGGTTTTTGGGAAAATTTGAATTACGTTGAAATTACGAATAAGATGGGGAGGGGAGTACCCAGATGGATCCTTCTTCCTTGTTTAGGGGTCTACGGGTATAGTGGAAGGGGAAAAAAATGGGGTTAAGGGAAGGAAGGGTGGGAAGGGGCTGAGAGGGTGTGGGGGGGGGAGAGGGGGGATCAGAGCTCTTGGGAATGTTTTGGGTTTTATATAATCAGATTAGGATGGGGAGAACTAAGACAACGGGTGGTCAAGGGAATACAGTTAGATGGGAGGGAGCAGTTAAGGAAGGCTTGGGCGGGGGTACAAGGTAGTGATTATGAGTAGCATAAAATTTGTGACTATTAACGTAAAGGGATTAAACTCCCCCTTTAAACGCCAAATGCTGTACAGGGAGTGTAACCGTTTAAAAGCTACAGTGGTGTTTGTCCAGGAGATGCACTAATGCCGCTCTTAGTCTCCGCCAAATTCCCATATCAGTTTTTTGCGGCATCCACTGTCCACCGCAGATATTGTGGGGTGGGGATATTATTTGCGCAGCATGTAGTAGTTCAGGTTTCTCAATGTTATGAAGACCCTAATGGTCACTATAGAATTCTAAATGCAAATATAAATGGTAACAGATATATACTAGTGAACTTATTCTGCCCTAATATAGCTCAGAATACTTTTCTGGATGAGATAAACAGTAGGCTGGGAGATTATACAGAGGGAGAGTTATCGCGGGAGATTTCAATATTACAAGTTCACCTTCGCTAGATACCTCTAAGGGTTTTATGGGAGGGGGAAAGAAAGACAGAGCTTCCCTAAAGAATTTAATGAAAAAATGGCAATTGGTAGACTTATGGTGTTTTCTATTCCTCGCAAGCAGGAAATGTTTGTATGCTAATCCCAGAAGTCTAAGAAGTAAGATGGGAGAATTAGAATGTATAGCAGTGAATGATGACATAGACTTAATTGGCATCTCAGAGACATGGTGGAAAGAGGATAACCAATGGGATAGTGCTATACCGGGGTACAAATTATATCGCAATGACAGAGAGGAGCACCCGGGAGAAGGTGTGGCACTTTATGTCCGGGATGGCATAGAGTCCAACAGGACTAAATACAAAATTGAATCTTTATGGGTAGAAATCCCTTGTGTGTCAGGGAAGACTATAGTGATAGGGGTATACTACTGTCCACCTGGTCAAGATGGTGAGACGGACAGTGAAATGCTAAGAGAAATTAGGGAAGCTAACCAAATTGGTAGTGCGGTAATAATGGGAGACTTCAATTACCCCAATATTGACTGGGTAAATGTATCATTGGGACACGCTAGAGAGATAACATTCCTGGATGGAATAAATGATAGCTTTATGGAGCCATTGGTTCAGGAACCGACGAGAGAAGGAGCAATTTTAGATCTAATTCTCAGTGGAGCACAGGACTTGGTGAGAGAGGTAATGGTGGTGGGGCTGCTTGGCAATAGTGATCATAATATGATCAAATTTGATTTAATGACTGGAAGAGGAACAGTGTGCAAATCCAAGCCTCTCGTGCTAAACTTTCAAAAGGGGAAACTTTGATAAAATGAGAACAATTGTTAGAAAAAAACTGAAAGGAGCAGCTACAAAGGTAAAAAGTGTGCAAGAGGCGTGGTCATTGTTTTAAAAAAAAAAAAAAAAAAAAAATACC